>NC_041015.1:47012020-47330583 GCF_004193775.1 Glycine soja
TGCCGTTTTGATGAACAAAGCCATTCACAAATGCTTTGGTCATAACGAAAAAATACTCGTAGAGAAAAGGAAGCTTAGAAAAAATTAGATATCAAGTTGTTGTGAAAGAAAAAAAGAAAAAAAGAAGGAAATACCTGAGGTCAATGTGTTGTGGTAAAAACTCGTTATCGCGCTGAGCGCGACTATGAAGGCCCAAAAGCCCACTTCAGCAACTATAAATAGAGAGCCAGTCCCAAGGAATCATCACCTCGTCTCAGAGCACTGTTCTCAGCACTTCAAGCTTAAGCTCTCCCTTCTTTCTTTATATTCTTTGTTTTTATTATCCCCATTCTTTCTTTCACCCCCAGTTGTAAGCCCTCAATGGCCATGAGTGACTAATCCCCTAGCTAGGGCCTGGCAGGCCTAAAAAGCCAACGATGTACGGTGTGCTTCAAGAATTATCAATGCAAAGGGAATTTATTCCAGGTTTTTCTGTTCTAATTCTTTTCTTGTTATCTTGCATTTGTTCTTAAATTTCTTTTGAGTTTTATTCGCTCGGGAGAGGACATTTCCTAATAAGGATTTAAGATTTAATGCATGCATTAATTTTAGGGGTTATACACTTGGGAAAGGGTAACACCTAATAGAACATCTTAAGAAAAGAATTCTTGGGTTAGCATTTCTAGGCATATAATGATAACTCACTGCCCATGCATTTAGCAACATCTAGAACTTAACCTTAATGCATTTTAATTATTGAATCTTCTCAAAGGAATTTGGGAGATAGGTAGTTAAAATAGGCTTGTCAACGTGAGGCATCAGGGACAAGTAAAATTAACAGATGTGGGTAGAACTAATACCAGTGCATTGATAATGAATATCATATTTACATGCATCGTAGGCCAATTGGGTTTGTCCGGTCTTGGCATCCTTGTTAATTGTCTTTCCTCTTAAACTATTTGATTTGGTAATAGCAACCTATTTCTGCACTTATTCCTGGTTTTATTATTTTACTCTTACTTACAAATTGAGAAGTATTCGATAAAGTGCAATAAAATTCCTGCGGAAACGATACTCGGACTTCCGAGTTTTACTACTTAAGAGCGATTTGGTACACTTGCCAAAGTCTCAACAAGTTTTTGGTGTCGTTGCCGGGGACACCACGACAGAACCCCCTCTCCTAGGAGTTTCACTTACTCCCTTTCTTTCTTTCACCCCCTTCTCATTGTAAAGCCCTCAATGGCCATGAGTGGCTAAACCCTTAGTTAGGGTCTGGCAGGCCTAAAAGCCAATGTGATGTATGATGTACTCTTCACTATTTATCAATGCAATACCAGGTTTCTCTTTCCTATTTTTTTCTTTGTTTTTACCTTGTATACTCATCTTTATATTCTGTTAGGGGTTAGATGCTCAGGAGAGGGTAACTCCTAAATAAGATTTAAAGAAGATATGCATGCATTAGTTTTAGGGGTTAGACGCTCGGGAGAGGATAACTTCTAATAGAACAAGAAGAAAAGATATCATAATAAAATCATTGCTAAGCATAGAGTGATTGCATTATGCCCATGCATCAAAAGCAAACATATAGAATTAGAACTTCATGCATTTTATCTATTGAGTCTTTGCAAAGACATTTGGGGATAGATAGGTAAAATAAACTTGTCATCGTGAGGCATCAGGGGTAAGTAAATGAATAGATGTGAGTGAGATAAAATCACCTGAATTGATAAAGATAAAATCATAAACTCATACATCCTAGGCAGGCTAGGCAAGTCAGTTCCCAACATTATCTTATCTTGAATTTATCTTTTTTTTTATTTAAATCTTTTATCTTTCTTATCTTTCACTTTTCCTTTATCTTTTAATTTTATCTTATCTTTAATTCTTTTATCTTTTCCTTTATCTTTTAATTTTATCTTTTCTTATCTTCTATCTTTTTCTATTTTAAATTTATTATCTCTTGCTTGTAAATTGGGTTTGCATTAGTATAAGTACAAACAAGGTCCCTGTGGATTCAACACTCGGACTTCCCAGCACTTTACTACTTGTGACAATTTGATACACTTGCGAACGAGTCAACAAGTTTTTGGCGCCGTTGCCGGGGATTTTATTTTCGCACTTAATTACCATACTATATCAGTTTGTAAGCCCAAGTATTCTTTTCTTGGCTTATTCTATTAGTATTTTCTCTCTTTACTTCTATTCTTTCTTTCTTCCATAATTGCACGGGTAGTGCCTTTTTGTTTATTGCGACTTAGGACTGCATCTGGAGACGTTGTTCCTATCAACTTAGAAATTGAAGCTACTTGTCGACGTAACAACACTGCAAGAAGAAGAAGGGAACAAGACACAGACGGGAGCAGTTACACCTCACCTCCTCTTTCTCCACATCACGCTGAAATGGTCGGGGAACCGGCACGAAGAGTCACCCTAGAGGACTTCTCCAATACCGCCACTCCTCAGTTCTTCACGAGCATTGCAAGACCGGAGGTACAAGCTGCCAATATTTCCTACCCGCACTCCCTTATTCAGCTAATCCAAGGGAACCTCTTCCATGGTCTTCCAAGCGAAGATCCATATGCTCACCTCGCCTCGTACATAGAAATATGCAACACCGTAAAAATCGCTGGAGTCCCAGAAGATGCGGTATGCCTTAACCTCTTCTCCTTTTCTCTAGTAGGAGAGGCAAAACGATGGTTGCACTCTTTCAAAGGCAACAACTTAAGAACCTGGGAAGAAGTAGTGGAAAAGTTCTTAAAGAAGTACTTCCCAGAGTCAAAGACCGCCGAAGGGAAAATGGAGATTTCTTCTTTCCATCAATTCCCGGATGAGTCTCTTAGCGAAGCATTAGACCGTTTTCACGGGCTGTTACGAAAGACACCGACACACGGATACAGCAAGCCGGTACAACTGAACATATCCATCGATGGCTTGCGGCCTCAATCGAAACAGCTACTAGACACATCCGCAGGGGGAAAAATAAAACTGAAGACTCCCGAAGAAGCGATGGAGCTCATCGAGAACATGGCGGCCAATGATCAAGCAATCCTTCGTGATCGTAGCTATATGCCCACAAAAAGAAGCCTTTTGGAACTTGGCACGTAGGACGCGACATTGGCACAAAACAAGCTGTTGACGAGGCAGATAGAAGCCCTTACCGAAACCCTCAGCAAATTACCTCAACAATTACAAGCGGTAAGTTCTTCCCACTCTTCTGTTTTGCAGGTAGAAGGATGCCCCACATGCGGAGGAACCCATGAGCCTGGACAATGTGTAAGCCAACAGGATACCTTTCGAGAAGTAAACTATATGGGCATACCAAATCGCGGATTCCAGGGTACAACCAGGGGAACTCATCCGGATTCCACTAAGGGGAGCAGGATTCAATCACGGACCACTGGGATTCAATCAAGGAAGAAACTTCACGCAAGGTTCAGGGTGGAGGAATCAGGGAAACCAGTACAAGAAGCAAAGGAACCAACAACCATACCAACCGCCATACCAGCATCCCAGCCAGGTTCCCAATCAGCAAGAAAAGCCCACCAATATAGAAGAACTGTTGCTGCAATTCATCCAGGAAACACGATCCCATCAAAAGAGCATAGATGCAGCCATTCGAAATTTGGAAGTTCAAATGGGCCAATTGGCACAAGACAAAGCCGAACGGCCCACTAGAACTTTCGGGGCTAACACGGAGAAGAACCCAAAGGAAGAATGCAAGGCTGTGCTGACTCGAGGGCAGAAGAAAGCACAGGAGGAAGGTAAGGTTGAAGAAGAAGATCGACCAGAGGAAGAAAGGACAGAGACACCAGAAAGAAGGATAGAAGAAGAAGAGAAGGTTGAAGAGAATGTTCTCATTGTCAATGTACTTCCCCTTCTTGGTGAGGATGTCCTTCATAAATTTGGAGTATAGGGGCATCTGCTGTAAGGCTTCCCCGAATGGCATAGTGATCTCCAGCCCTTTGAATATTTTCAAGAAACGTTTAAAGTAGCGTTCCTTGTTCTTCTTGGTGGGTACCACAGGATATGGGAGATCTTGTGGTAGGGCTGGTGGTTCTTCTTTCCTGGCTTCGTGTGGTAGGGTAGGTGGTGATGCCACCTTCTCTTCTTCTTCTATCCTTCCTTCTGGTGTCTCTGTCCTTTCTTCCTCTGGCCGGTCTTCTTCTTCAACCTTACCTTCCTCCTGTGCTTTCTTCTGCCCTCGAGTCAGCACGGCCTTGCATTCTTCCTTTGGGTTCTTCTCCGTGTTAGCCCCGAAAGTTCTAGTGGGTCGTTCGGCTTTGTCTTGTGCCAATTGGCCCATTTGAACTTCCAAATTCCGAATGGCTGCATTCGTGCTCTTTTGATGGGATCGTGTTTCCTGGATGAATTGCAGCAACAGTTCTTCTATATTGGTGGGCTTTTCTTGCTGATTGGGACCCTGGCTGGGATGCTGGTATGGCGGTTGGTATGGTTTTTGGTTCCTTTGCTCCTTGTACTAGTTTCCCTGATTCCTCCACCCTGAACCTTGCGTGAAGTTTCTTCCTTGATTGAATCCAGGTGGTCCATGATTGAATCCTGCTCCCCCTTGGTGGAGGAATCCGGATGAGTTCCCCTGGTTGTAACCCTGGAATCCGCGATTTGGTATGCCCATATAGTTTACTTCTCGAGAGGTATCCTATTGGCTTACACATTGTCCAGGCTCATGGGTTCCTCCGCATGTGGGGAATCCTTCTACCTGCAAAACAGATGAGTGGGAAGAACTTACCGCTTTTACTTGTTGAGGTAATTTGCTGAGGGTTTCGGTAAGGGCTTCTATCTGCCTCATCAACAGCTTATTCTGTGCCAATGTCGCGTCCTGCGTGCCAAGTTCCAAAAGGCTTCTTTTTGTGGGCATATAGCTACGATCACGAAGGATTGCTTGATCACTGGCCACCATGTTCTCGATGAGCTCCATCGCTTCTTCGGCGGTCTTTGACTCTGGGAAGTACTTCTTTAAGATCTTTTCCACGACTTCTTCCCAGGTTGTTAAGCTGTTGCCTTTGAAAGAGTGCAACCATCGTTTTGCCTCTCCTACTAGAGAAAAGGAGAAGAGGTTAAGGCGTACCGCATCTTCTGGGACTCCAGCGATTTTTACGGTGTTGCATATTTCTATGTACGAGGCGAGGTGAGCATATGGATCTTCGCTTGGAAGACCATGGAAGAGGTTCCCTTGGATTAGCTGAATAAGGGAGTGCGAGTAGGAAATATTGGCGACTTGTACCTCCGGTCTTGCAATGCTCGTGAAGAACTGAGGAGTGGCGGTATTGGAGAAGTCCTCTAGGGTGACTCTTCGTGCCGGTTCCCGTCCATTTCAGCGTGATGTGGAGAAAGAGGAGGTGAGGTGTAACTGCTCCCGTCTGTGTCTTGTTCCCTTCTTCTTCTTGCAGCATTGTTACGCCGACAAGTAGCTTCAATTTCTAAGTTGATAGGGACAACGTCTCCAGATGCAGTCCTAAGTCGCATAAAACCAAAAAGGCACTACCCGTGCAATTATGGAAGAAAGAAAGAATAGAAGTATAGAGAGAAAATACTAATAAAATAAGCCAAGAAAAGAAGAGTTGGGCTTACAAACTGATATAGTATGGTAACTAAGTGCGAAAATAAAATCTCCGAAAACGGCGCCAAAAACTTGTTGACTCGTTGGCAAGTGTACCAAATTGTCACAAGTAGTAAAGTGCTCGGAAGTCCGAGTGTTGAATCCACAAGGACTTTGTTTGTACTTAGACTAATGCAAACTCAATTTACAAGCAAGAGATAATAAATTTAAAATAAAAAAATAGAAAAAGATAGAAGATAAGAAAAGATAAAATTAGAAGATAAAGGAAAAGATAAAAGAATTAAAGATAAGATAAAATTAAAAGATAAAGAAAAAGGTAGAAGATTAGAAAAGTGAAAAATAAGAAAGATAAAAGATTTAGATAAAAAAAAAAAAGAAGATAAATTCAAGATAAGATAATGTTGGGAACTGACTTGCCTAGCCTGCCTAGGATGTATGAGTTTATGATTTTTTCTTTACCAATTCAGGTGATTTTATCCCACCCACATCTATTCATTTACTTGCCCCTGCTGCCTCACGATGACAAGCCTATTTTACCTATCTATCCCCCAAATGCCTTTGCAAAGACTCAATAGATACAATGCATGAAGTTCTAATTCTAGATGTTTGTTTTGATGCATGGGCATAATGCAATCACTTTATGCCTAACAATGATTTTATTATGATATCTTTTCTTCTTGTTCTATAAGAAGTTATCCTCTCCCGAGCGTCTAACCCCTAAAACTAATGCATGCATATCTTCTTTAAATCTTATTTAGGAGTTACCCTCTCCCGAGCATCTAACCCCTAACAGAATATAAAGATGAGTATACAAGGTAAAAACAGAAAAGAAAATAGGAAAGAAAAACCTGGTATTGCATTGATAAATAGTGAAGAGTACATCATACATCACATTGTCTTCTAGGCCTGTCAGACCCTAACTAAGGGTTTAGCCACTCATGGCCATTGAGGGCTTTACAATGAGAAGGGGGTGAAAGAAAGAAAGGGAGTAAGTGAAACCCCTAGGAGAGGGGGTTCTGTCGTGGTGTCCCCGGCAACGGCACCAAAAACTTGTTGAGACTTTGGCAAGTGTACCAAATCACTCTTAAGTAGTAAAACTCGGATGTCCGAGTATCGTTTTCGCAGGAATTTTATTGCACTTTATCGAATACTTCTCAATTTGTAAGTAAGAGTAAAATAATAAAACCAGGAATAAGTGCAGAAATAGGTTGCTATTACCAAATCAAATAGTTTAAAAGGAAAGACAATTAATAAGGATGTCAAGACCGAACAAACCCAATTGGCCTATGATGCATGTAAATATGATATTCATTATCAATGCACTGGTATTAGTTCTACCCACATCTGTTAACTTTACTTGTCCCTGATGCCTCACGTTGACAAGCCTATTTTAACTACCTATCTCCCAAATGCCTCTGAGAAGATTCAATAATTAAAATGCATTAAGGTTGAGTTCTAGATGTTGCTAAATGCATGGGCAGTGAGTTATCATTCTATGCCTAGCAATGCTAACCCAAGAATTCTTTTCTTAAGATGTTCTATTAGGTGTTACCCTTTCCCAAGTGTATAACCCCTAAAACTAATGCATGCATTAAATCTTAAATCCTTATTAGGAAATACCCTCTCCCGAGCGAATAAAACTCAAAAGAAATTTAAGAACAAATGCAAGATAACAAGAAAAGAATTAGAACAGAAAAACCTGGAATAAATTCCCTTTGCATTGATAATTCTTGAAGCACACTGTACATCGTTGGCTTTTTAGGCCTGCCAAGCCCTAGCTTGGGGATTAGTCACTCATGGCCATTGAGGGCTTACAACTGGGGGTGAAAGAAATAATGGGAATAATAAAAACAAAGAATATAAAGAAAGAAGGGAGAGCTCAGGCTTGAAGGGTTGAGAACAGTGCTCTGAGACGAGGTGATGATTCCTTGGGACCGGCTCTCTATTTATAGTTGCTGAAGTGGGCTTTTGGGCCTTCATAGTCGCGCTTAGCGCGTTCAGATCGCGCGCCCTGCAGGCTTAGCCTGTGCTTCTATTGGATCGCGCGCTGGGCGCTTAGCCAGGCTTAGCGCGCGTAACGATTTCTGCTTCTTCGTGCTTAACGCCACGCTTAGTGCATGCATTTGGTTGCTCGCTTAGCGCCACTGTTGGGCTGGGCCTGCTTCAGAATTCCTTCTTTCTCTTCATTTCTGTTGCCCTTTTTGCTTAATGTAACCTCATTTTTCGTATCTGCAACCAGAAATTCAATTTAATTACTTTTTCAACTTTTAATTATAAATAACTGCTAAATAAATAATTTTTAGGCCAAAATTTGACTATTTAACTTCTATTAATTCACAATTATCTAGCAGTTATCACTCGTCCTCAGCAACTTGCGGGCATGGAGCCGGAATCGCTTGCATGAAGGAAGAAACAAAAAGAATAAAAGGAAAAGAGAAGAAGATTCAGAAGAGAAAGATGGAGAAAGAGAAAATTCAGGGAGAAAACACAGAGAGCGAAAACGTAATAATGGAGAAAACTCAGGAAAGAGAAGAAAGAGTAATGGAAAAGACACGCACAGTTTCGAGTATTAAGCGCAATCAAATCAGCCGTTAAATCCGCCAATTAGCAAGCGACATGTGGCGAAGGCAACAAAAAAATGATGGAGTGAAGAAGGAGAACGTATGGAGAAAACTCAGGAGAGAGAAGAAAGAGTATTAAGCGCAATTAAATCAGCCCCTAAATCCGCCAATTAGGAAGCGACATGTGGCGAAGGCAACAAAAAAAATGATGGACTGAAGAAGGAGAAAGGACAACGTATAGGAAAAAAATAAAACTACACGTGCCAATCCTACAAAATTTCCAAAATTCCAATTCTGTTAATTGGAGGGGGACACATGTCACAGTCTCAGCCATGAGCATTTTAGTATATTCCACATACTTCAGTTTTAGTATATAGATATTGATGATTTGATATATGATAAATTTATCTTATTATATATTGAAATGTATATTAATTTTAGTTTAATATTTTTTTTTCTAAATACATGTTTATCGATATATTATTTTTCTGTCAAAATTTTTTATCACATTAAATATTTTATGTCACTTTTTTTTATATCATTTCGCTCTTGTTAGTTTTTTCTTTATTTCATCATATTTAATTTGTAATGATATTTTTTGTTTATTTTTAAAGTCTTATTTTATATACTCTTCTTTTATTATTTATGGACGTGAAATTAGTTTCATAATAATTTCTTTTTCATGATTTATCCATGTTTTATGCTTTTATCTATTAAATATACATGGAGAATAGAACATACAATAATGAACCCACCGATTTTTTTTTATAAAATTGATATTGTAAAAAATTTAAGGATGAATGACGTAAATCACTATTATTTAAAAATTGCCATTTTTGTAATTTTAAACTCATTACTCGACTCTTGCTTTTTTTTTAAACAAACCAGTATTATTTAAAAAATGTATATTTTATTTTTATGAGATGTTTTTAGTCCTTTAAATTTAAGTATTTTATTCCTTGATTTTCTTATTAGTCCTTTAAATTTTTGAAAAGTTACGTTTAATATTTTTATTGCTTAGCACTAATTCCACCATATTTTTTTTAATTTAATTTTTTTTAAAATGATTTGTGACAACTTAAATTCGTCACAGTATGCAAAAAAAAAAATCACAATTCAGCATTTATATTTTTATTTTTCTTCGTTAAAACCACCAAAGTTATAAAAAAAAAAGGCCACCAATCCACCAGTCAAATACTTTGGTGATTTAGAATCACCATAAATTATTTTTTTAAAAACACAATACACAAATTTGAGGGACTAATAAAATTAACTTTCGTTTTTTGAAGGAGAAAAAAATAATTATCTCAATTTGAAGGACTAAAAATATATTTGAGACTATTTTTTTAAAAAATTCTAAAATATTATTATTTTAAAAAATTGGAATTTTTTAATCTTAAAATTTCAAATTACACCACTACTCACCCTATTCTTTAAAAATGATCAAAATTTTCAATTTTTCCATCCCACTGCACTCTTTTCAGATTTTTTTAGTCGAAGTTTTTTTGTTTTTAATTTTTAAAATCAAAAAATTAGTTATAGATAAATAATATATTTAATGTTATTTATCCTTAAATATGTGAAAAAGAAAATTACTTCTTTTCCAATCAAATAATTAACAAGTATCAATAACAAATATCAAGTTGCTTGATACTTGTTAATTACTTGATTAGAAAAGAAGTAGTTTTTTTTTCCACATATGTAAACACAAATAAGGTGAAACATATTATTTAAAAAATGATTTTTTTTTAATTTTAAAATTCCAAACTACTGTTATTTCAAAACTGTCAAATTTTTCTAAAATTAACTACTATTATTTAGAAAGTGTCAGTTTTTTGAATTTTAAAATTCCAAACTATTTCTATTTATAACTGTCCATTTTTTATTTAATTTTAAAATTTCAACCTACATCACTACTCTCACCATTCTCTTGTTCCTTGAATAGAGACATATTTAGACTTGCCATTTGCATTTGATTTAAAATACTATATATACTCTATCAGAAAATGTGAAGTACATGATTTTTTTTTACCTTACAAGGATAGGATCGTGGGCAATTGGGGACTACGAAAAATTTTTACAACTATGATGATATATGACAAAGGAGAAGGAAATGTGAAAATATATCATATGAGTTCAAGAATATTGAGTGGCTTGGTGTTCCCTACCTCAAAGGCAAGGGATGAAAAAGCTGAGCATGCCTGGTGCAACAGATGCTACAAACCCTTCTTCACTTCCTTAAAAAATCCATGAACACAAACCTCAAGAACCAACTAAGGAAAACCTAACAGAGGAAGATATAATTTTTTCATCAGATTTACATGTGGGCTGCTTCAGATTATAGCATTTGAAAATATTGCCAAAAAGAAAAATATTGTACATGTTATGGTTGTTGGGGGCAAAAACTGTGAATGGGTCACGACATTGATGTGAATGAGAAGGATTGAAGGAACAATAAAGAAAGAGATAGAATGAATTATCCATGTGAGTGAAGAAGAATAGCGTCTGATTAATATGAGATGATGTAGAGATGAGAGTTTTTTCTCAATATTTAGAGGGTGTTGATCGAATACCTCAAGATTTTTTTTTAATATTTTAATTTTTTTAAAATTCTAATTGAATATACTTCCTAAAAGTATTAAATATTTTAGAATAAATAGATTTTTTTTACTCCCGTTGATTTTATAATCAATTTTAAAAATGGATTGTACAAATATATATACACATATATAATAATTTATTATTTAATTTTTATATTAAAATATTAATTTTAAAAAATATAACAAATAAATTTTACTACTAAATATTATCATAGATCAAAATTCTAATTTCACACTATTGTTTTGACAGTTTATAATTTTTTTTAAAATATATTTTATAACCATTAGATTTGTTTTGATTATTTTGACAACAACCATTTATTTTATTCAATGCAAATCCATTCATTTCATTCAACGGAAATTTAACTTAAAAAAGTATTAAACATTTTAAAACAAATAGATTTTTTTACTCCCATTGATTTTATAATCAATTTTAAAATTTGATTATACAAATATAGGTAGACATATAATAATATTTTACTTAAATTCCATACTAAAATATTAGTTTACAAAATTTTATATAACAAATGAAATGTTTGGTGAGACTTTTGAGAAGCTTATAGGCTTCTTTAATTAGTTTATAAGTTCCTTTGACCAATAAACTTGATTTATACATAAGTTAAGTTTATTTGAGTAGCTTATTTTTTTTAAATAGTTTATTTTGATAAGTTATTTAAAATAATTTGAGAAAAAAAATAAGCTAACTGATAAGCTATTAGCTCTTTTTTTTTCTCAATTTTATTCTGATTATTTTATTTGAAATTTTATTTTATCTTTTTATTTAAATTAAAAATTCTCTTATCTTCTTTTGTTTGATGTCAGAAGAAAATTTTTGTATATAATTTTACATTCTTACATAATAGTTAACTTATCAATTGTCATCATTATATTGTCTCTTAAGGTTATAAATTTTTTGAATCATATAACTTTACAATTATTTGCTAAATTATTAATTCATGTTTATCCTAAAATTATATGAACTAATTTATTTGCTAAATTATTAATTCATGTTTATCCTAAAATTATATGAACTAATTTATTTCATTCCATAATTTTTATTTTATCGATTCAATCGGTAGAAGTAAGAATTACCCTTTTTAACTAAATCCTACACACAATTAAATCGATGATGCCTACTTTGCGCAATTGTGTTTTTCGTTTTCCAATACGATGTGTGCGTTTTTTGTTTTTCCGTTCACGGGATTTGCTTTGGTCCATGAAAAAAAGCGTTTTCTATGGTTTGGTGGTATGTAGTAAAATGTTTGATGATATGGTAAAGGCAAACGTCTCACACAATCATGATGACAAATATTAAAAATATTGAATATGTTATTTTACGTAATTGAATATTTATTAGTTAATTTATCAACTAATTACATAATATTATCATTATTTATCATTAATAGTAATTAAAGGACAATTCATCCAATAATGCCCAAGTTTTTAAAAAAGATTTAAAACTAACATATCTTTCAAGGTTTTTACTCTCATTAAATGATTTAAAACTAATTTAATACAAAAAAAAAAAACTGAACGCTTACTCTCCTTTTACTATTTTGTGGCTTCATGGCCATTATTTTTTCAGTAACGTTTATTTTATGCCATATGTTTATAATTTTTTTTTTATTTCACATGAACATTATAAATACAAAGAACAAGTTATTCATGAAAATTAGTTTCTTGCATTTTGCATACTATTTCTATTAGCTTCTTTCACACATGCTAACAATGACTACTTCTAATCACAAGTGAACAATATATACTCTCATGAGTGATCAAGATCAAGAAACAATGATTACTTCGAGCAAAGAAGTAGATATTTCAACAAATGCTATGGAAGAGCAAGTAAAATTTTTCTAATGTTAATAAAAATGTTTTTTATAACATTGTTCCACTTAAAATTCATTTGAAGAGTCTTTGGACGAGTTTTATGAGATGCAAAATTGTTGGGTGCATCTTTTTACTACCTTTCTATCTTCTATATAATTGAAGCAAGTTTGGAGTTTCCTGTCACTTTTAGGTGAGCAAAAACTGTATTCTTGTATATGGTAAACATTGTTTCTACATTACGTCATTTTTAAATACTACTTTCCCCCTATTTTTCCTATAAATTATTAGTTTTCTTCTATGATAACATAACATACATGTATTGTGCCTTATCAATGAATATTTTTTAAAATAAAAATGACTTTTTATTTCTAGCCCTCATTTGAGTCTTCAGTATTGTGCCTTATCAATTTTGTTCTAATTTGTGTATGAAATTTACCAAGTTTGTTAAAGGCAAGGCTAAGCGATGTTTAGGGTGATGTTGGAGAGGCACGAAGCTCATGGTACTCATAATTTCTATGAACATGGTTTGTTCAATATCACTTGCCTCCTCATATGCTACAATTTGAGTATTTTATTTTACTTCTATGATAACATAGGTCGGAAATGAGTATATTATTAGTTTTAAAAGAGAAATGACTTCCTTTTCGTGGTTTGCATCTATGATTTGAGCCTTCAGAATAATTAGTTTCATTCTTCATTCCTTTAAGGTGTGCAAAGGTTCTATTTTGGACTTTATATTTTTCTAAAAAAATGTTCAAATTTTACTAATATTTTAAGAACAACTACTTAATTCTTTATATGCTACTATTTGAATATTTTATTTTTGTATTAGTTATTCACTAAAACTAATCAGATTTAGTTTACCTAATTGTATTAAACTTCAAGATGCTCATATATGTTTGAATTATTAATCAAATGTCCAAATAAGGTAGAAAAATCATAGTGAATTATAAGACAATATGATTTTTTTAATTCGTTTAAGTTTAGACTTGAAAGTATAATAAATACTCATAAAGTATCATAAATATAAAACAATTGTAGTCATTACTACCAAAAGAAGAATGAGAAAATAATAGTAACATAAAAAGTAACATGAAATAACACATATAAATAATAATTCTATAGATAAGTAAGAATTATAATCATAAATTATGAGATATAAAATTTGAAACATACAATAATTCTTATACATACATAACTTTAAAAAGTAACAATTAATGAAACAATAATAATAATAATAACTTATGTCACGATGAGTAAACAACTCAAAATTTTAATAATACAGTTAAAATTAATAAGTTTGAAAGGATAAAAAATCATACAATTTTCACATATTTAAAATAAATTTTAATTTTACTATAAGTACATTTAAATTGATTAATTATAAACACCAAAAATTAATTAAATGATAAATAATATCCTTGATATAAAAATGAACACTCAAACATAATAATCATATTTATTTGATCTACTTTTGTATTTAATATACTATTATAAATTAAAATTTATTTATATATATATATATATATATTAAAAAATTAAATAAAAATATCAAAATATATAATTTAACCAAATTCGGGGAACACACGAGTTTAAAATGTACTGTAGTTAATAAGTAATGCAAGCTTATTGATCAGTAATGAAAGATCATTTAATTTCTTATTCAATTATTAGGTACAACACACAAATCTCAATATTGCTGATACTGTCTGGTTATATATATTGGATCTGTCAGGCGAAATTAATAAATGTCTTAATTATAGAAGTTGACTTTATTCTGAGAGTATAAATGTATAATCACCTTGTAAGGCTATGTTTGGTGACTTTGATCTATTATTATTGCTGAGAGTATAATCACCTTGTAAAAATGATAGGTCTTAACCGAAAACTTGCTACTACAAGTTCCCTTAACTCGCTGCTTTCCCTCCATTCCAGTTTCTAAAATAAATTAGAGGAAAATAAAAGAGAAATAAGATTTTTATATTTTAAAAAAATAATATAAATTACCGTAATAACAAGCACACATAATTTAGTTTGAATTGATTTTGAAAATTATATTTAAAATTCAAATAAGTGAAGTTAAAAATTTCAGTTTTTCATTTTTTTAAAGTTTTATTTTTAAATTTTTGATATTTATTCTTATTTATACCAGTTCACAATTATTTTTATCTATAATTACTTGATGAAGATTTCTAATTTTAAATACTTTTATCATTAAGTTTAGAGTTGCTTAAATTATTTTTTATTGGGTTTAGAATTTTACTCTGCCTCTTAATTAGTTTCATTTTCGATATTGATATTGATAAAATCTGAATGTCAAAGGAATCTCTAAACTTTCATTAAATTGCCTTGCCTTGCATGTCCTTTTTTTTTAACTCTTTTTCCTTCTATCAAAACCCTAAAATTAATCTCACAGCTCATACTATATAGCTGAAGAGATACCGCTGAAGACGATCCAGATCCAATGGTCACACACCACCCTGGTGCAACTCTTTCAAAAGAAAAGTGAAATATATACTAGTACACCACCATCTATATTTCCTTAATTAATTAGCATTTGCTGATGTATTCATCACATTCAGTTGATTGCTTACGTTTTGGAGTAGTGACAAGTTTAGACAAATCAAACTTACGGTCATCCAATTCGAAGAACAGATCGATCAGGTTTGTTTCCTTTGTTAAATTTATATATAGCTTAGATTTTGAGAAATTTCACTCATACAAAGATGGATATATAAGATGGAAATATTACAAAGTTACCAAAAAATAATATATTATAATTTAAGCCACACTTTGTAGCTAGCCCTTTAACAAAACTTTGACGAAATTCATTTCATCCAATAATAAGTTTTACATGGCAGCAGCTTCAAAACGTGGGGAATATTCAGAAAGGGGAAGAAAATGTGAGGTTTGACGTACAGTTGCAACTCATACGTACAAGGAGGAAAAGAAATGAAAAAGTGGAGTACTTGCTGGTGAAGAATATATAAGAGCTCATTTCTTAGAAAATTTGTCTCGCACTTAAGGTAAGATCCTTATTTCCCTTCCTTATCTTCAATTATATTTACAAGTCAAACTAAGTTTGTTATTTGGCATAATTAGTTGGGCCATTTTGGATCAGTTATGATTAAAGAATAATTGAAGATTTGTCTAGGCATTCATTAAAAAAATCACCAAATTCTTCAACCTAATCATTTTCATGTGTGAAACTCATGTCCAAGGATTGATTACTTGCAGTGTTTTAATGGATCCATTTGTGAAATATTGTATATTTCTTTTGGACTAAGGAGAACGATGAGGAAGGAATCAAATCTATATATATACTATATATATTTAGACAAAACTTAGATACAGTGTTACATATATAGTTGATATAGTCCTCTAATCAAATTAAAATTTCACCTGGATAATCATCAACATTAACATTTAATGAAATCCTTTATTACGTAAATATTGAGATAAAAATACAATTATAATTGGAGATCACCAACAACATCTATGGTAAGTTTTGTCTCTCTCACACACACACATATATCAAAACTATTCAAAGAATTTTTTTAACAATTGTCACATGCATTTTCAGCAAATAGTTTCTCCAACCCCAACATACTACTAGGATCCATGTTAGATTTACAAAGTTTTTATCATTGTATTTTTTTTTCTTTATCATTGTATTTAACAGCTAATTAAATTATCATTTTTTTTCTTAATTAAGAAATTTTAAATCAACAAATATATATATAAATATATATATATATATATATATATATATATATATATATATAAAATTACATCGATGTAACTTTGATAACTATTATATCGTTCTATAACCTTTAATTAGATAATATTTTCTTAAAACTCACCGTTGGACTAAAAGTTCTTTTAAATATATCAGATATGCAAAATTTTACATTAATCAGAAATCATTTGCTACCTCATTCATATAGATTAAAATCAACTTAATATAAACACTTCAAAATATACTAAAATATGAATCATTTGATTACATTCTTATTGTTGTTTAATTTTAACAAAACTTAATATATGCAATCTTGATAATATACAGATATAATTCAACGGTTAAATCAATAAAAATCACATTTTATACCAAGTTATAAAAATGATGTAATAATTGTTCAAGTTACATTACATCATTTTATGTGAATGATCATGTTATGTGAGAATGAGAATGACTAATCTCAATTGTTAGGTTAAAATGAAAGACTGAGATTAAAATATTTTATATTCAAATTAAAATCACATTTAATCATAAAGTCTTTATAAGATTCATCAAACAAAAAATAAAATATATTAAAGATTTAATTTGCATCAAGATTGCCACCGTAAGCATCACCATCATCGCCACTACCACTACTATGATTGTCGCCATGACCATGGTCGTCGCTACCAACATAACTATTGCTACTATCACCACCAACTTGATGCCTTTGGTGGTCTTGAAGTTGTAATTGGTGCCCTTTGCAACCCTACCTTTGGTGTCCTTGAAGTTGTAATTTGTGTCTTTAGTGGCCCTGATGCAGAAATTGGTGTCTTTGGTGGCCTCGAAGTTGTAATTGGTGCCCTTGGCGACCCTTCCTTTGGCCTTGAAGTTGTAATTGGTGCCCTTGGCGACCCTTCCTTTGGAGGCCCTCAAGTGGAAATTGGTGCCTTTGATGTCCCCGAAACTTTTTAGGATTCACTTGTATTTTGATGGGGATGAATGAAAGGTTAAAAGAGGTATTAGCTTCAAATGTGGGACATTGGCCACCTTGATGACGTGAGATATGGTATGAAAGATTGGTTTCTTATTATTAATTTTATTTGGAGTGTGTTCCTTAGAATCACCGAAAATGGTAAAATATTAGTTGTTTTTTGGTTCATTTTCTGATTTTGCTTTATTGGCTTTAAATTGTGATGGTGTTAGAATTTGTGTTTGTTTGGTGCATTTAAGTTCTCACATTTATTTGTACAAAACGTATACAAATGTCTCATGTAGGCAAATCCCTCCCTAATTAATGATAACAAAGAATCACATGGAATAAGCACTACATTGAAAGAATAATTTCAAATTATCATACAAAATTATCTTACAATAAAATTTATTAATTTATTATATAAAAAACTACTTCATTCATCCATAATTATAAGACATAATTAACTAATTTACCCTTATTAATAATGTTAATTAATTTAGTTATTATCATTAAATTTGTTTATAATTATAATATTTTTTTCTAAGTTTATCCTTAATTTATTGAGAATTTATTCATATTCTACAATCTTAAGAGAAAGAGATAATTTGGGATAATTTAATCTTATAATAAGAGATATAAAATGAAGTCTTATAATAAGGGACAAAAAAAATTATTGACTATGTGTTATAAATAGAAATGAATGCGTATTAAATACTTTTAAACTTTCCATAGATATTAATTTTTTATTTTTTTATTTAATGCTTTCTTTGTCAAATATTAGAAAGTTTGTAGAGAACTTGTAAAAAGACATAACATTACTCTCGTAATTTAAAATTTGAAATAAATATTGGTGGCGGTTTTCAAATCATAAGAAATTGCATGTCAAAATTTTTAATTATCATGTTATCACTTGACACTAGAAACTTAAAATAAAATTTTGAATATATCATAATTTAACATGATTTTTTTTATTAAGGATCAAAAATAAAAATTTGATAATTTATTACGGATTTAAAACATATTTTAACCCATAATTTATATATTTACAAAAATATTTATCATGTGCAATGCATAATAGTTATTAGAAAGATTTTTCTACCCAAAAGAAAAGTTAGAAACATTTTCCACCCCCATTCCGTCATTGCTTGATTTTATTATAGTAAATTAGTTGTGATTTTTCTTTGATGAAATATCATTTACTTTTCTAAATGCTTTTAAACTTTCCATGGGTATTAATTAACTATTTTTTTATTTAATGCTTTCTTCGTAAAATATTAGAAAGATTTGGCAGATAACTTGTAAAAAGACATAACATTATTCTCCTAATTTAAAATTTGGAATAAATAGTGAGTGTTTTCAGACTTTCAGAAATTGTACATTATTATTTAACTAATGATGGGTAATTAGAATAATTTTTTTAATATATTAGGGATTTAACATAATTTTTTTATCACAGATTTGAATTAAAATTTGATAATTTATAAGGGACCTAAAACATATTTATTTTAACTTATAATTTATATATTCATTATAAGTTTTAATTTTATAAACTAAATATTTAGTCAAAAAATAATTAATGTACAAGAAAGATAAAAAAATAAAGTCTTATAATAAGCAAAAAAAAAATAAAAATTGTTGACCATATCTTATGGGTATAGACAAAGAGAGTATTAAATGCTTTTAAACTTTCAATAGATATTAGTTTATTTATGTTTTTATTTAATGCTTTCTCATAATCTAAAAAGACATAACATTACTCTAACAAGAATACTAGATAGAAAATCTTATCAATACTTTATATTAATATCATAATTTGATTTATGATTTTCCGTCCCCTTTTCCCTCATTGCTTGATTTTATTATAGTAAATGTAGTTGTGATTTTTTATTGATGAAATATCATTTACTTTTCTTAATTAGTTGCTGGGGAAGAGATGTAGTCGTAATAGCACAAGAAAAAGCTTAAAAAATGGAGTCAGCTAGCTTTGTCCACAGTAGTGGAACGGGTGATTAGTTTTGTGTATGAACCCTAAGATTGAAATTCAATGGAGTAAAATGTGATTATGATGAGAGTAAAACAAAAAAAATGATGAAATATTCATCAAAGAATAACAACATCAAAATCATGAATCCCTAGAACCAAATCTCAATAAAAAAAATCCTAGCAGATGATAGCGCAAGACCAACCAGGGAGAAAGAAGTTTGAGGGCCGGGGACCGGGTCTGCAATAAGGAGTATTGAGGAAAATTATCATGAACCCTAGATTGGAATGTTGGGAATAAATTTGTATGCCCACGATCCAAGTCATCATGTAATCAATTCTAATTTTAATAATAAAGTATTATTTTATTTTCATTTTCATATTTCACTATTTGATTAAATGGTCCATTTGATAATGTCCTTGATTAAAATTAAAGACTTGTTATTATAATGGATATTATGATAATGAGAAACAAGTTTGTTCTAATTTAAATCTAAATCGTTCTTGATCATAGGATTATTGTAAATAGAATATCAATAATCTGGATAGATTAATATATATGTGATAGTATTTATTGGATAAATATTAATAGATCTCATTTATTAATTTTCATATATAAATGAGTCACATGTTGATGTGATCATTGAACTGACTCAATTGAAATTTTCTAATGGTTAAAATTTACCATAAACTGTCAATAGAAAATTCTCAAAAAGAGGTATAATAGTTTTCTTTGACCTGAGATTGTCATAGTAATTAACAGGTTATTTGTGTATTTTGATTCCGAACACCTAATACTTTAGAGTATTTGTTGAACGGATATTGGATATGATTAAATACCTATAGGATTAATGATTAATCAAGAAGGAATCCATCAACTCTTGGTAATGAGTTTGAGCTCTATGAATAAAATTATATCCTGGCCAGGAAAATTAAAGAAAGAAGAAATAAGTTTCTTAAGTTATTATGAGTTAACTCAAAAGGGTTTGACAGTAATACCATACTCTAGAGTTAACCCAGAGTTGTAAAGAAGGAAAAAATTATTACACTACTCTTCTAATGGTTCTTGAAAGCAAAATGCTACTTCATGCTATCCCGACGTTAACGAGTGTTGCTAAACGCCTACCTTGATTAGTATATTAATTTGATTAATATATTACCGGCTTAGTATTGAACATACGGGGTCACAAACAAACAAGTGTTCTAATCTTTGTTAAAGAAATTATTTTAATATTTGATGATTAATTAAATTAGAGAATTTAATATGATCAAATGATTAATTGATTTCAAAAAGGTGGAATATTATTATATTTTTGCTAGCACTGAAAATATAATTAATATGAAAGAGATTTGGTGAAAGAAGAGAAACAAACATGTATGATTTTGTATTTGGAATTTGGGTTGAAAAGGCGGCTAGATACAATTTTGACTTGGTCAATTATTATTTCAATTTTAATTGTTAAATGGTTAGCAATAAAAGGTAACAAGAAATAATATAATTTAAAAAGGGATACTATCAATAGTGATTTTGATTTGATCAGAAATTGGTATCCTTAGCGTGCTATAAACAGAGCCTTAGGTTGCACATTGAAACAATCCCAATATCACTTCTCTATTCTTATTTTTTCACTTGTCAAAGTTGTTGATGAATAGAGATCAGTCTCGGTGTGGATACACATAGAGTCTTTACACTATTGAAGAATTTTTATGCTTCAAGAGCTCATCAACATGTACATTCTTTAATATGTCATCTGTTTATAATATAATTTAAATACAAAATAGATCATTTTATTCCGCAATATGTGTTTGTGAACACCTTTTTTCCTACATGGAATTCAATGGAGTAAAATGCGATTAAGATTAAGATGAGCATAAAACAAAACAATTATCACAGAAGAACAATATCAAAACCATGAAACCCTTGAACCAAATCTCAATAAAAAAAACCAACCAAAAAATGGAGCAAGATGAACCAGAGAGAGAAGTTTGAGAGCGAGGTATCGCATCAAGAGTGAGGCTCTGTGTGCGAGAGCAAGTGAGTGAGGACTCGCGTCGAGAGCATGAAGCTTCCCCTTCATAAAGAGTGAAAATTTCTAAATTCTTTCTCTTGAGATGGAATTTGAAATTCTATTTTTTTAGCTAACTAAAATTCTTTCTTAAAATCCTTAAATTTTAAATTCCTTTTAGTAAAATATCCAAACAGTTAATTTTAATAGGAAGAAATTTAATTCCCCGTAAAAAATGCATTACGTAATTAAATTACCTTATCCAAACACACGTAAGAGATATTATGAGAATTTCAAATGTTAATAACTTAGAAAAGCCCTTTGGAGAAAAAGGTTGTGGTATTGGGGGAAATTTCAAATATTACAAGTTAAGAGAGAAGTTAAGCAAGAAGGAAATTTCACCAAATAAAAAACACATTAGGGATTTGAACAACAACAACAAGCTTGTTCCTCTCCCCTCCATCGAAACCTCGATGATATCCTCCTTTGATGGCAAGGTCCCCACCTTCATTGGTAGAACAACACAAGACACCACCAACGACTTCGATGGCTTCACAATTCTGACAAACAACTAAACAACAACTTACTGATTCCGGTGAACAAACCCCCAAAATCGTTCTTCAAATCTCGATTTTACTCCAACCCAAACTCGCTCCAAGCCAAAAACCTCAAGACTCTAAAATGGAGCTCCATGTGCAAGCAACTCTCATGGGATCCACCATCGACCTCAACGCTTTCTTGGTTGCCAGTTGTACTCTCCACGACAGCCATAGGCTCCTCAACTAGACCTCCACAACCAAACTTGTTAGCGAGTCGCTTATAATCACGAAGGTTGCAAGTTTTGTGGAGATGGATCATGGGGAGGAAGGGGAACAGTGTTTAGGGTTGAATCGTCCATAGAGGGTTAGAGTTTTAACACATGTCGATGTCAAATTGGCTAATGAATTGACGAATGTGCACAATCATCAAACATGTAGTTTGGATCTCAAGACCAAATTTAACATATTTTAATTTTGTGAGGACAAAAAAACTACTAAAAATTTTGCGGGGACAAATTCCAAACATTTTGCCACAACTCCAATGGTTTTCCAAACAACCATTTAATATGCAAATGTACTTATAAAGGTAATTAAACATATCTTGAAATTAGTTTACTCTTGAAACTAAATTTGGAACACTTCAAACAAAAAATCAAACATAACTTTATAATAACAATTTTTTTCAACATTTTTTATAAACAAAATTCGAGTATAAAAATTCATTTTTTAAAAAAAATTAAACTCATTTTCACTTAGATTTGGTTTCTTATCTAGTATATGTGGTAACTTACATTAAGACTTTAATAGATACATTATATTAAAAAGGCGATGTCTAACTAACATAAGTGGTCCATTGTGCAAAAGAAATTATAGCCATTAGATTAATCTGAGTATACAGTTTTATCGTAGACTTGCCCCCTTCAGATCCATATTCCAACAGATCTCATCTTCTCTAATCCTTGTGTGTGCTTCTCTTGTTGTGCACCATCGTTGGAGGAACCCCTTGTTGATGTCGACGACCTCACTGCCTCTGATGGAACTTCCTCCACCGCCACCATTCTCAAGATGTCTTCGGCATTATGTTTGTTGTCCTCATCAGAGACACTACTAATTGTCGAAACCCATCGTTGTTGTAAGGTAAATATTATAGATTTATATGTGTGTTTGGATGGAGAAATTTTAAATTCTAAGAATTTTAAATACTACAATTGAAATTCTTTTATTTTCAAAATTTTGTGTTTGGATAAAAAAAGTTAAAACTACGAGGGTGAAAAAAATGAATGAAAAAAAAATGATTGGTGTGCTAGTTATACGTGTTTCTCTACACTCAGACTCGATCGATGTTCCATAATCTCATATGGTGTTTCTTGAAGAAGATGGTAAGAAGAAAATTTCAATTTCTCACCTTTTAGAAGGAAATTGAAATTCCAAATTTTTAGTTGTTTAAAATTTTGTTTTAAAATTCTAAAATTTTAAATTCTTAAAAAAAAAATATCCAAACAATGGATTTTAGTTTACAGAAATTCAAATTCTCTAATAAATTACTGTACTCAGTTAAAATTCTCTATCCAAACATACTCTTAATGATTTAAAGAATTCAATTACAGAACAAAAGATATTGGCAAAATAAACAAGAAAATATGTGAATTCAAACTCCAAGAACACAATGATAAAAGAAAATAGATATGAAAGATAAAACAAAAATCTATTAGATTTCAAACCCAGATCTGACATCCCACTCACCAGATCTTCGTCGCTGCGACTCCTTGCCGCCCTCCAAACTTTCAAGAAACTCCTTCCTCTTTGACTCTTGTGGAGGATGACTGCAATTCACCATCCCTGCACTCTACGATGGTGAATTGCAAAGGGTGGCCGTCATGGTTGTGGTGCCTTGTGCCGACGTGGTTGCGATGATGGTTGTCAAGTCTGTAAAATGCGGGGAAATTTGAAATTCATTGCCAGAAATCGTCGACAGAAGACAACGAGGGAGACAGGGGTGTGGTGAGGCATGAGGAATTAAAAGGAAAAAATGAAACATCATTGCCGGAGGCGGTTTCCGACAACAACAAATGGTGGTCAACTGCCGGAACAATAGTGTTACAATGTGAAACGTGCAACATAATATTGTGAGATTCAGATCAATCGAAGGGTCACTAATAGTGGTACACCATAGACCACATGAGAAAGTGGTGCACCCCTGGACACCGTCCACTAAAAAATTAGAGAAATTAAGAAAGTTAAAATATAAATAAAATGTTGCTTTTTGGTATTAAAGTTGGTTATTAAAGATCAAATCCCATGAGGCCATGCTTATTGGGCCTGGAGTGGGCAAGCCTCGTAAATATCACCATCAACAGGCAACACCTTTTCCTGAATCAATTGATGTCTTGTCCTTCTCCTCCCTCAGTTCCTCTTCACTCCCTTTCATTCTCCCTCGCCTCACACGCACACGCACACTTGTCATTCTCAAAACACGCCCAAATTCGAATCAAATTAGGGTTAGGGTTTCCAACTCCCCTCGAATTATCCCTGTAATGCAGTTTAATTCCCGGGTCCTACTACCATGGAGCCATCAGCAATGTACGGACACTCCCAGCCCCTGAGCATGCCCTCGCAGATCGGCGGCGGCGAAAGCGACGACGGCTCCGGAAACGAGCACGCCGTCGACGGCCACCACCACCACATTCAGTACGAAACGCACGCGCTCGAGGACGGTGCCGCCGTCGTCGTCGAGGATGTTACCTCGGATGCGGTCTATGTCTCCGGCGGTGGAGGCCCCGTAGAGTCCAGCCAGCTTACGCTGTCGTTTCGTGGCCAAGTGTACGTCTTCGATGCCGTTACGCCTGATAAGGTACCGTTTCCCCCCTTTTCCGTGATTTTATTATTCAATTTTCTCCTAGTTTTCGTTGATCCAACGTTGCAATTGAATGAACACATTGAAGAGAGCGTGAATTTAATTATATATTTATTTATTTCAAAAATTTGTAATCTGTGTTTGGCTTCACGTGACAGGTTCAAGCGGTGTTGTTACTGTTGGGTGGATGTGAACTATCTTCAGGTGGTTCGCCATGTGTGGATCCGGGGGCTCAACATAATCAAAGGGTATTTTCTGATAGTTATTAGAATATAATATTAATGTTGTTCACACACACTTGCACTTGCATCACTTTACCATTTATTTATTAGTATCACCTGATGCAGGGTACTTTACCCCACCATACATAATAAAGTGAGAGTTTGTAATTTGTATATTCATTAATTGGAGTTAGGTAGTAAATACTTAATAGTAACTTTGATGTTGAATAATAATTAACTTAAAGCTATGTAGTGAGCAGATCTAGGTAATACATACTTTCCCAACTTTAAGGCTTGCTAGCATTGGTTGACAAAGTTTGATAATGTTTGGTATCTGGTGGTAGATGTATCATCAAGTGAATCGTGATTATTATGGTAAAGCTACTTAGTCAATGATAAACTGATGTGAGTGAGTGGAAGGGGCTGTGAGTAGTATTATTCATGGTAGAACTTTATTAATGTTCAACTGCTGTGTGTTGAGTGGTATTTTCTAATTCTTTGGGTCTTGTTGCAGGGTTCAATGGAATTTCCTAAATGTAGTCTACCACACCGAGCTGCCTCATTACATAGGTTCAGGCAGAAGAGGAAAGAGCGATGCTTTGACAAAAAAGTGAGATATAGCGTGCGGCAAGAAGTTGCGCTCAGGTTTGATAATTAGCATACTGTCGTTTGAAATAGAAACCTATGAGTGTTAGATTGAATTCTTTGAGCATAAACAAAGCTCTTTACAGTCTGAGTTTAAAAGTTGACGCGGCTTGTGTGACAAATCCATCATGTGAACGATGATTTGGAATGAGTTTGCTATGTTGCTTCTTCAAACCCATTTATTGATAAGTAGTAAATATAATATAATATAAATGAGCAGTATGCTAAACAATAGATTTGATAGCAGGCTGGATCTTGTACTTTGTTATACATAGAATTGTGTTGCCTTTGAGCTTCTTTTTCCATAGATATGTGTTCAACTCTTTGGGAATTGGCAAAGTTAATGCCCAATCCCAGCCCTATTAAGTATAAACTGCTCTATTACAGAAATATGTGCTTAACTGCTATCTCGCTTTGAAGTTTGAACCAGCATAAAATAGAGTTATAGACATTGTAGTTAGTGGGGGGTGATTTTAACTTGTGGAGGAATCTCTAACTGAACTATACTGAAGCCTGTCCTTTTTGGGTTCTGGAAGAACTGAATCTGAATTTAGTGTCTAATCTTGTTAAGCTATGTTTACATATTAATGAAAAATTTTGTTAAATGTAATAGTATATTTTTTTTCTCTCTTCATATCGTTTATTTTGAATATTACAATGAGCATATTTGTTATTCTTGTAATTCACTCCTTTGCATCCTAGGTTTTCTATTCATTACATAAATTCCTAAATCAACTCCATCATTCCTCTTTTAAATGTGAACATTTTATGTTTTCATTTTCTATATATTTCCTTGAAATGATTTTCCTTTCAGATTTTCAAATTTTAGAAAGTGTAATTGGTTGATGGGGAAAAGAGGATTACTTTAGTACACCATGTTTCTTTTTCAAGGGCATTGGTGTTCAGGTTAATTGTCAAACATTTATTGTCTGTTGTGTTGTTGATTATATGGTTTTTGTTAAATTAATTTTTAAATGATTATTGTGAAACCACTAACCAGCAATTGTCTGGCGATTCACTTTGGGTGTGTACCTTTATGGATTGGGTACTAATGCTTTTCCTTGGCTCATTGTTTTTATTATGATTATGAAGTTGCTTCTGTGTTTTCAATTTCCTGTTTCCAGAAACGATGAAAATTCTACTTGTCTGATTTGTCCCTTTTCAAGAAATGTTTCATAAGCATTTTCATTAAAAACTGAGCCAAAAACATTTTTTAGCCTGTTTTCTATTTTTATTGAAAATGAAACAAGCTTTACATTTAAAGCCAAGATTTTTACAGCTACTCCATCGTGCTCTTGTAAATGGCTGATTTCCATGCAGTGATTTGAAAATCGGATGAAAGATTTTTTTTTTAATCTTATGTTTGTAATGTGTGAGACAAATATTACATAGTACTGTTAACAAGAAATTACCACTAGGGCATTGATGTTCTACACTGTAACAGCATCATCCATCAGTACATTGGAATATTGGATAGATCATACCTTGATAATTTAAATCTGCTAGAGTGAAGGCCGAATAGTTCCTTGTGATTTGCCTGGTAACTTGGTATATATAGTTGCATGCATTGTTTTAACAAATGACTTGAATTCAACAGATGTTAACTGTCTTAGCGGGAACTTTTCTTGGACTCCATATTGCTTCCATTCCATATGTACCTAAAAGGAGTCTTTCATAATCTCATTAATTTTCAATGTTGTCTCTTGTTGCTCATCATTTTAGCTGTTATATTTTATTTGTTTCATTGCCTATTTCTTACTTATTTGATGAATATATGTAGGATGCACCGTAACAAGGGCCAGTTTACTTCATCTAAGAAACAAGATGGAGCTAATAGTTATGGTACTGACCAAGATTCAGGACAGGATGATAGTCAATCCGAAACCTCGTGAGTTTTGTGTTACTTGCATCTTTTAGCCAAATGATCTGTTTCTTTCTGAAATTTTGTAACTTAATGTGAGTTTCTAGTGTTGCCTTTTTAATTGCTATCTATTCTAGCTTAGGGTTTATTTGATACAGTTTTATATTTCACATTATTAGAGACTTGTATCATGAAGTTATTACTTGATGAAGCTAATTTCCCTTGACTAGGCAGTCTCTAACTAGATGTTTTATCATATCTTTTTTATTGCATGTTTCTATAGATGTACACATTGTGGCATTAGTTCAAAATCCACCCCAATGATGCGGCGAGGGCCATCTGGTCCAAGGTCACTTTGCAACGCTTGTGGGCTTTTTTGGGCAAATAGGGTATGTATTTTCATCAAATGGCTTTTGTTTTTGGGAAAATAATTATGTATGAGTTTTAATTCATTTTTTTAGATGTATATATTCCTATAACTAAATTTATATTTATGACTAATGAGTAGAGACTAATATATAATTTCTCAAGCATGGGCCTGCTCTTTCACCTCATTTGTAATTGAATTTGGAAGGAGTTGGTTGATATAAAGCTACAATTTCAGTTTTTTTCTTTCTTGTTTCTGTATATGCCGTAAGATTTTTAAAATCTATTTAAGCTTTAATGTCCATATTGGAGTGTTTAGTTTTATCTGCATAAAAATATTTATGAGCTGTCTGTTTGTCTATTATAGATGTTCTAATATGTATTGTAGCTACATATATGAATGATCCAATAACCACACTGGGTATGATGTGAAATGCATATGACCTCAAGCCCTGTCTGTTTGTGGACTTGACAGTGGGAATACATAATATCTGGAGTTTAACAAGAAAGTGGGGGAATCATGTATTGTGTGTGATCTTTTCTGGCACTATTTGTGAATACCAAATTCTTTGGAAGTGTTGTTGAAATTTATTCTGAACTCATTTTGAACTGTTTTCTATTAAAAGTCATGGGGGGTAATTTAATTTTTTTCCCCTTTATCTTCAAGGTGTGTTATCTTGCCTAGAGGGAGGTGCAAATATATTCTTCATTAGCATGAATTCAAATTTGCTGAATTGTGAATTTGCAATTTCTTTTTTGCTGATTGCTGAGTTGTTAGTGTTTCCACCTTTTGATAATGGTATTCTGCAGGGTGCTTTGCGAGACCTTTCTAAGAGAAATCAGGAACACTCTCTTCCACCAGTTGAGCAGGTAGCATTCATTTCTTATCTATTAATCAGAATGGTAATATGTGCATCCTTTTAACCTTTTTTTGCATCTGATAATCAGGTTGATGAAGGTAATGACTCGGACTGTCGGACTGCCACTGCCGACCCTGCACATAACAATCTTCCTGCTTTCTCAGAGCATGATAATCCAGCTTTGGTAGCTGATCATAAAGTTTTCCAGTCTCAGAAAATGTTGAAGTAGTTTACTCTGGCATAAGTAGGTCTATAGTTCTTCCATTCAGATTGACCAATAGGAATGTACAGACATAACAATACTCCCATCAATGCAAGAACTTTGTTTTTATATGGTTGGATCTATGGCATTAACCATTGATCTCTGGATGTATAACCTGAAACTTGAATGATGACTTGGTGATGGTCTCACCCAATACCTTGAATTTAATTTTACACGTAGATTTTTTGTTCATTGGGTTCCTGTGGGTTGCCACAATTGGGACATTTGGCAACACAACGAGTCTTGCAAATGCAAAGCAAAAGCCAACAATTTCGATTCCTTAATTTTACAACAGGCGGAGACTATATGCAATGTATATGAATCTATAGGGAACATATGATGTCCGAATCTTAAACGATAGATAATCACGGTTGTTAGAGAAGTTGATGCAAAATTAACAATGGAATATACATGGAAGATAGCCCTTGAAGTATTACTCTATACTATTACATAGGGTAATAAGTTACGCTCTGTTATTCATGCGAGTTATATTTTACAATATTTTGCCTCTACTTTAATTTTCTTAATGATTTAAATTATACGCATAATTTATAGGCGCAGGCTACAGTGAAAAAGTAAATTTTCTTGCATATAGAGTAAAAAAATAATGATTTTAAATTGATCTCATTCCATAGCATTATGCGCTATACTACCACACACGACCCTATGGACAGTAGGTCTTCTTCTTTGACTGCAACTCCTCTCGCAGGGGCTATGTTGTTGATGATGATGTTGTGTTTTTGGCGGTGGTAAGTGGTGTTCTGCTTCGTGGAGTCGGCATTGTAGAAGCTTGATTTGACATTCTCGAGGGCCACGATGGTGGCACAGACAAAGTCCAGTGTGCGGCGAGCGGTGGCAGTGGCAGATGACAGAGTAGCTGGGGAGAAAAGGAGAGGTGGTGATAAGGTGACAAAAAGAACTTTAAAGATCATTTAATGTATCATCATTTAACGTAGTTGTTAAGTCATCATTAAAATCAAAACAAAAATAAATAAAAAAATCTTTAAAGGATTAAAATAAAATAAAAATTATATTTTTTATAGATTATTTAAGCCTATAAAATATATTTCATACTTATAAAGAAAGTTGAAGGATATTGTTGGAGTATTTAGAATTATTCTTTAGGAAAAAGAGAATAAATTACTCTAACTTCTTTTTTATATTGGATTTTTATTTAAAATTATTTAAAAATTATAATTTCACAACAAAAAGATATATAATTTTTTATTTTATAAATATGTTGCACTTAAGTTTAATTTTTTTATAATATACAAAAAAAAACCGTTGTCAATATTTAGTATAAAAATATTTCAGTGGATAAAAACGTTCATAGGTAGCTTAATCAATCCGTAGGTAATTGTTATAGAGATTTTTTTAAAAAAAAGGTTTTAAAAAATAGAAAAATTATATTGCTAATTATAAAAAAGCAACGCTTTCACATAAAAAAAACAACACTACTAATTATAAACTCTTCAATTATATTCTTATCTCTACTTAAATTATTAAATAGTATACACATTAATTAATCATAAATGAATAAATTAAATAGTAGTTTTACACAAAAATGTCTTATTAGAGGATTAAAAAATACTTTTAATATAATGATAAATATATACCAGTACTGTTATATAGTACGAAATTCTAAAGTACTAAAGCACGAAAAATCATGTTATTATTTTATAAAATAATACTAACAAGGCCCAACCGAGTAGTAAATAGCAAGTTTTTTTAAGTATGCCAACAAGAATTTGATTCCTAAATCGTGCATATAAGGAAGACATTATTGTAAGAGATAAAATCGCTTCAATAATTGATATATCTTGAGGGTTTAGTTTCATGATTTTCGGTCAGTAATTTTTTTATAAAATAAAAAATAAAAATAATTAAAGAAAAATAAATAAATCTTTTGTAATCAAATCTCGTTTATCCTGGAAGTTATCCCTCCAAAATCAAAATAAACAAAACCTAATAACAATTACTCCCGACAAATTGTAATTTTTTTCGTTTGGCGTAGTGTCGCATATTGCCTCTTCAAAGCTTTCAATAATCACGAATCTTTCTTTTGCAAAATTGAGGTCTAAGTCTATCTTTGTCTTATAACTGTTTAAAAATTTGATATCATTAATTTCAGCCAGGAAAATAATGATTTTGATTTGATTGAACTCATGCTATATGGCGTTTTGAACTTCTATTTCATTGGGAAGATAGTCAATAATCCTGAAGCCAGAAAAATAACGATTTGATTGAACTCAAGCTATATGGACTTTTATTATTCTTTGAAATTTTAAATAGAAGAAACTGGAAATATCCACACAAAAGCATATTCCAGAAAGAAAGAAGAAAAAAAAGAATCAATTGGAATTCTACTGGTTGAAGGGGAAAACACATTATAGAATAAAATGTGATCACACTTAGACAAATAATATTTACAGTTCTACATGAGATAATTTATTTTGATATTATGTTTATTGAATGTGAGATTTTAATATATTTCATTATTCATCGTGTGGAACCACCTCTCTATCTAGGTGTGTGACAATATGGAAAGAGAAGCCATCCTGATTCTGGTTTGAACGTGTTGTTATTTCTTAGGGGCTTACAGCAGAGCTCTTGCTTACGGTTGCATGTTTCAATTTTTCAATATTAACCAACAAGAATCACGGGATCTGAAGAGAGACATGAGCGGGTTTCATGTTTGAAATTGAAATCGCTTTATACATCAGACAAGCATGTCATTGTTTAGTGCGGATTTTCATTCTTACTGAACAACATTTTCCATTTACTAATTATATTTTCTAATCTGTATGCTGTTTTCTAAAATGAACTGATAAAAAGAAATTTTAAAAAAAATAGTGTTTTGACTAGGATTATAATTTCAAGATGATTTGATCTAACCCTGGGTTTATATATTAATTAGAAAGTTTTTATTTTCAGTAGTTTCTAATAGGACAAAGCTTATGCTGAATATTATTTTATTTGTTGTTTTTTTTAAAATCAAAATTAGATTTTCACTTTAGTCACTAACACAACCTTTAACATTAATTTTTATTATGCAAATTATCACTATGAAGCTATGGTTTTATTAAAATAAAATAAAATCATTTAAAATAATGCACCTATATTTTATCATAATTAATGTTCCATTGAATTCCTTATATTTGATAGTATAATGTTTTATTTACTCAAGTTTACTGTTTCTTTTTGGTCAAATGCTTGAGTTTTGGGTGAAATTCTATTATCTTTGTTTTTTTTATTTGAAGATTTTAGCATACAAATTAAAAAATATATAATTAATATATTAGAATCCTTTCCAATACACCCTTTTTTTTTATCTATATTCTCCCCATAATAATCTTTTTTTTTAATTACAAATCTAACAATACATGATTAAAAAATAAAAGTAAAAGTTTTCTTTATTTTTTTATTAATACAATTCTACTATAATTTAAATGCATCCCAATGTAATTAATTTCTAATAAAAAAATATTTTAATGTTTCATGTGTGGTGGAGGCTTCATTAATTCCACCTTTCTTCATTCTTTATCTTTATTTTTTGTTTGTTTATATATGTTAATGTTTTCAGATCACTTTTTGTTTATTGTTATTTACGTTTGTGTAGTTTTATCATTTAGAACTCTTGATGTGTTCTTCGTGCGTTATTAGACTTTAATTAAGGAGGTTTGAAACTCGGTAAAATCTAGCTTTAAAACTTGAAAAATGAAGGCTTTGAGTGATGAAGAGTCAAGAAGAAGTCAATAAGAAGCTTTGATCAAGCAAATGAATGGTAAGCATGAAGACAACTTGAAGAAATTGGAGTTCATGCATCCATCTAGCATGATTTTTCTGAGAAAGATTAAAATTATATTAAAAGTGTTTTTATTTTATTATTCAAATAGGATTTTTTTTAAAAAATATTATGCTCAAATACAATTTTTTCTTAGCATTAATTCTTTCAAAATCAATTCTACTAAAATAACCGCATCTACTTTTTTTTAAACTATCCTTTAAAATATTATTTTGAAACACAAATTAATATTTTATCTTCATAGTTTAAACTAATGTTCAACAATGTTTTACAACCAAATCTAGAAGATTAATTATGAAATAAACAGATCTTAATTATAAAAGAAAATTAATTATCAAAAACCCCTTTCTAAATAATAAATATTTTAAAATAAACTAATATAAACAGTGGATTGCATAGAGCAGTGGTCCTATATATTCAAGGAATCTCTTATGATAAAAAAAAAATATTCAAGGAGTTTCATTCTCTTTGTCATAAAGGATACGTTAAATAAAGTCCCTCCTTAAATTGTCTTGTAGCTGGTAGCGTGCTTTTGAGTTTTGACCGTCGTGAGGTTTCAATATCCGTCTCCTTCGTTTTGCAATTGTTTGTATATTTGAATGCCTCTACCACCAATTGAAATTGAATCACCTCGATCGTTTTTCTTTTGAGTTTTCTTTGAGATAAGTTAGCGATTCACAAAAAAGCGAAACAACAAACTTATTTTCTTTTCACATTATAATGACAGGATTAAACTAAATTGGTGCTGACAAAACACAAAACAAAACAATAATGATAAGTATATAGCTCAAATAGTTGCACTACATACATCTCTTTCTCTCCCCGTGACCTCTCATTCCCATACATGTTAACGTTTTATTTATTTACTTTCATAATAATTGTTATTAGCATCGTAATCCGTTAGTCTATAGTAAATTTAAGAACCTTCCTTTTTTTTTAAAAAAAAAAAGAAAAAGAAAAAGCAAAAGCAAATTTAAAACCACATACATTCACCAAAAGAAAAGACGACATTCTTAAATCTCATGAAGTCATCACCAAACATGTAAATCAAACATGTAAATCAAACATAAAGTTATCCTAACTTAATTAGTCTATGTTCCATAAACATTTGCATCCTCAAATTTATGTTTGTGAATGGATCAGGACCGTTATTTTGGCTGTGGTCTATTATTAGTGTTGTGTTGTAACTAAAATCCATATGACAGTTAATTCTGTTATGTTTTTTGTTCTACTATTTCTGATATAAAAGTCAGGTTGATCTGTATTGGATGAACCTTTTTATTTGGATTGTATCAATAATAAAATTTCTCTCTGTCCCTCCCGTGGATGTAGCCTAATCTAAGGGTGAACCATGTAAAATTTTGTGTGTTCTTTCTCTCTTTTGTTTTATTTCGAATTTTGTGTATGACATACTGGTTCATCAGTTGTTGTTGTTCTTGTTTTGGTACTTTCATAACAAATTAGTATCAAGAGCTCAAGTTGCGATCAAGGAAATTCAAGATTCTCGTCTGAATACGAAGATCAAGTTGTGCGAGTCTTGTTTCTGGTATCTTTCGTTGCTTCATTGTGATCAAGAACACTCAAGAAATCATGTCAAACACAATCAGGATTGAGAAATTCAATGGAAAGAATAGCTTCAATCTATGGCGTATCAAGATGCGTGCTTTGTTGAAGGAACAATGTGTTTGGGCTCCTGTTGCTTCAACATCTGTGAAGAAAGAAGTGGCTTCTGAATTAAAAGAAAAGGTCTCTGTTTCAAAGATTGAAGAACTTGCGGAACAAGAAGAAAAGGCTCACTCACTAATCTTGCTTTCTTTGTCTAATGAAGTTTTATATGAGGTTGCTAATGAAGAAACTGCAAGTGGCTTATGGCTCAAGTTGGAAAAGCTATATATGACCAAGTCAATCTGCAACAAGCTCTTCTTGAAAAGGAGTCTATTTGGTTTACACATGAAAGAAGGTACATCTCTTAAGGATCATCTTGATGAATTGAATTCTATTTTGATGGAATTAAGAGATATAGATGTTAAGATAAAGGATGAAGATGTTGCCATGATTTTGTTAGCCTCTCTACCACCATCATATGAGAGCTTTGTCAATTCTCTTAGTGTTGGTAAGGAATGTGTCACCATGGAGGAGGTGAAATCCAACTTATACTCAAGGGAACTTCGATCTAAAGCACCCAAAAATTCTAAAGAATCAAATGGATCTGATCTTGTGGTCTCTAACTTTAACAAGAACATCAAGAAAAAGGTGTTTAAAAGAAAGAAGAAGACTCATGTCAATCCAAAGGACATTTGTAACTACTGTAAGGAGCCAGGTCATTGGAAGAAAGATTGTCCTAAGAAAAAGGGCAAACCATCTGTTGTTATTGCCAAGGAAGGTTCCACATCTGAAAATGAGATTGTTCTCTCAGTTGCTGATCACCACCAACATTCTAAAGATCAGTGGATATTAGACTCTGGTTGTTCCTTTCATATGTGTCCTAACAAAACCTGGTTTGACACCTATGAAGAGAAATCGGGTGGAAATGTCTTCATGGGAAATGATATCTCATGCAAGACAGTTGGAATTGGCACAGTAAAAATCAAGATGCGTGATGGAATTATCTGAACACTCACTAAAGTTAGACATGTTCCAGAGCTGAAGAAGAATCTAATCTCTATAGGTATTATGGATGGAAAGGGGTTCAAATGCAACACTAAAAATTGGGTCATGAAAATTCAGAAAGGCTCTACAATGGTGATGAAAGGTATAAAGAAGGGTAATCTCTATATACTTCAAGGTACAACATGTAATGATGATGGTCTAGTAGTTGTTGCACCAAAATTTAATAAGAGCATACATGACTTAACTCAACTATGGCATATGAGGCTTGGCCATATGAGTGAAAAAGGTATGATGATACTTCAAAAACAACATCTGTTGGGAAATCAGAAACTGGGTGAACTTAAATTCTGTGAACATTGTGTTTTCGGCAAACAACATTGGATTAAATTTCCTAAAGCAATTCACACCACCAAAGGAACTATTGATTACATTCATGCTGACTGTTGGGGGCCTGCAAGAGTACCTTCACTAGGTGGTGGAAGGTATTTCCTTTCCATAATTGATGACTACTCAAGAATGACATGGATCTACATCATGAGTCAGAAGAGTCAAGCTTTCAAATGCTTCAAAGAATGGAAGACACTGATTGAAAAACAAACTGAAAGGGAATTTAAAAGACTCATAACTGATAATGGCCTAAAGTTTTGCTCAACAGAATTTAACAAATTTTTCAAGGATGAAGGAATTGCTAGACAATTTATTGTCATGAACACTCCTCAGCAAAATGGAGTTGCTGAACGAATGAACAGAACACTTCTGGAAAGAACAAGATGCCTATTATCTAATGTTGGTCTCAACATAAGTTTTTGGGGAGAAGCTATCAATATAACTTGTTTTCTGATCAATAGAACACCCTCTACTGCTATATGACTTAAAACTCCTATTGAAATCTAGAATGGCAAAATAGCAAACTACTCAAATCTAACAGTATTTGGCTGCAATGCTTATTCTCATGTCAATGAAGGAAACCTGGTACCTAGATCAAGAAAGGGTTTGTTCATGGGTTATGGTGATGGGGTGAAAGGTTATAGGATCTGGTCACCTTCTGAAAGGAAAGTTCTTCTCAGTAGAGATGTAATTTTTGATGAATCACATATGTTTCATCCAAAACTTGAGGTTCTAATTACTGAAACACAGAGTGTCACTGTCCCCAAGAAGAAGATGTAGAATCTATAACCAAAGACTCAGAAAAAAAAAGTCATATAGATAAATCTCTTGTGTTTCTTCAAGAAGGTGGGCAATCAGAAGATTTCAGTGCAAATGAGTCTTATCAGAATGTTGAACCTGATTCTACTCAATTCAATCCTGGAACCAATCAGAGACCTAAGAGGGTCATCAAGCCTCCTGAAAGATATGGTTTTGAAGACATGGCTGCCTATGCTTTACATGCAGCTGAAGAAATAGATTCAAATGAACCTGCCACTTACAAAGGAGTTATCAATCATCCTGAAGCTGAAAATTGGTTGTTAGCTATAAAAGAGGAAATGGAATCTCTATATAAGAATCAAACCTAGAAACTTGTTGAACTACCTAAAGGAAGACATGTGGTAGGTTGCAAGTGGATATTCAAAAAGAAACCTGGTCTTTCAAAAAAGGAAGGGATAAGATACAATGCTAGGTTAGTTGCCAAGGGATTCAACTAGAAAGAAGGAGTAGATTTCAACGAAATCTTTTCACATGTTTTTAGACATACATCCATCAGGGTTTTGCTTGCTATAGTGACAAACCAAGATTTGGAACTTGAACAACTTGATGTCAAGACTACTTTTCTCCATGGAAGATTGGAAGAAAATATTTTAATGAAACAACCTGAAGGATTTGAAGTTCAAGGAAAAGAAAGGTATGTTTGTCAACTACAGAGATCCTTGTATGGATTGAAACAATCTCCAAGGTAATGGTACATGAGGTTTGACAGCTTTATCACCGGCCAAGGATTCAAGAGAAGTCTTTATGATTGTTGTGTTTATCACAACAAGGTGGAGGATGGATCAATGATCTATCTTCTACTCTATGTAGATGACATGCTTATTGCAGCTAAAATCATGTGTGATATACAAAATCTGAAAATCCTCCTGAGTGGTGAGTTTGATATGAAAGATCTAGGGGCTGCAAAGAAAATCTTAGGAATAGAGATCTATAGGGACAAAACTCAAAAAAGGTTATTTTTGTCTCAAAGAGATTACATTCAGAAGATACTTGTGAGTTTTGGAATGGTTGATTCTAAACCTATCAGTACTCCTCTTTTAGAAAGAGAGAAGTTGTCAGCTATAATAAGTGTTCAAACTAAGCTGATTAGGACTATATGTCAAAAGTTCCATACTCAGGTCTGGTGCAGTCTCATGTACGCCATGGTGTGCACCAGACCTGACCTTGCTTATGCTGTTAACATGGTTAGTAGGTTCTTAAACCAACCTCAGAAGGAACATTGGAAGGTTGTAAAGAGGATTTTCAAATATCTTAAAGGGACTACAAATGTAGGTTTGATCTATGGATCTAACTCGGATTGTTGTCTCACTAGCTATTTTAATGTTGACTTTGCTGCTAATCTTGTCAAGAGAAGGTCCCTAACTGGGTATGCTTACACTCTTGGTGGCTGTTAGGTGAGTTGGAAGGCAACACTGCAACATTTTGTTGCCCTCTTAACTACTGAGGCTGAATATATGGCTCTTACTGAAGCGGAAAAGGAAGGGATTTGGCTAAGAAGTCTTATAAATGATCTCGAAATTAATCAAGAATATGCTAACATCTACTGTGATAGCCTTAGTGCTATATGCTTGGCCAAGGATTAGGTTCATCATGATAGAACCAAGCATATAGATGTTAGATATCACTTCATCCGGTCAGAAAAAAGAATTAAGGTTCATAAGATCAATACTCTGCATAATCCTGTTGATATATTCACAAAGCCAGTTCCAAAGTGCAAGTTTGATCACTATTTAAGCTTGCTCAATGTTGATTGTTGGGATTAAGTTCAATGTGTGTTTGGAGGGTGCAGTTTGTGTTGTATATGGATGTTAGTTCAAAGTGGTGAATTGTTGGGTTGTGACTAAAATCCATATGGCAGTTAATTCTATTATTGTTTCTGTTCTATTATTTATGATCCTTTCTAATTTAAAGGTCAGCTTGTTCTATATTGGATGGACCTTTTTTTTTGGATTGTATTAGTAATAAAATTTCTCTTTGCCCCTCCCGTGGATGCAGCCTAATCTAAGGGTGAACCACGTAAAATTCTATGTGTTCTTTATCTTCTTTCTCTCTTTCGTTTTACTTCTAATTATGTGTATGACATACTGGTTCACCAATTGTTGTTGTTCTTGTTTTGGTCTTCATCACTTTCATAACAATTAGATTAGTATTTGAACGTGTGTTGCTACAAGTTGGACGACAAGTCTACAACTTTTTGAGTTTGAATCTTAGTTGTGGTCTCTTAAAAAAATCTCATGAAGTTGCATTATATTCTCTCCTCTTGTGAAATATTAAGGAGCCCAAAATTGCAAAACTTACCAACAAACGAGAAGAATGCAAGGTTCTTTATCAACAATGACTGAGGTTTCCAGGTAATCCATTGAATAAAAATCAATATCAATATGCATTATCCAAATTTTAAGTCCAAAGTTCTATTTCCATTTTTGGTGTCCCTACCCTCAAGATTTTCTGTTAATTTAGGTGTTTATCTGAGGTACTTGCTGATTTAGTGATTTAAGAATAAGATAAAACGTGCTTCATGATCAGCTGAAAAGTAAGAATTCCTTTAGATAACCTATTCATGAAAAGCTTCATCATCAGATGAGGATCCACTTGAAGAATCACTGTCAAATGTAATGTTTTCTTCTTTAGGAGATGATGCTAGTGCTTCTGTTTGTTGTGAGGAGGAACATGTAAAGCATTTACTATTTAGTCCTTGAGCTATTAAGTCATGAAGAATTGAATGGCTTACAAAATCAGCAAGATTAGAAAATAAGTTATCAAAATAAGTCATTTGATGGGATTTATTTTCAAAAGTACAGACGGATAATGTACTCTTGTTTTAAGGGTTAAACTCACGAAGCCAATATAATGGGAGATATAAGATTCACTTGGTACTAAAGGGTGAAGGAAATAGGTAGTGGGTTCAAATCCCCTGTTAACAAACTAATAGCTTATATTTGTCCCATAAAAATAAAAAGCCAATATAATTTGAATGTTAGGGTATTCAAACTACTCAAGTAACTGCATAATTCAGAAAGAAAAAGTTAGGATAAATAATCAAAGTAAGTGAGTGGATAGAACACATGGCAAACAGAATAAAGTACAATCCTTGGCTGAAACACATTGGTGTTAGGGAGAGATCAGATACTTTATTGAAATCTTGAGCCATTTTGACTTTTTTTTGGTTGTTCTTTGAGGAGTATTTCCTTTCCTCACAATAATATATATATATATATATATATATATATGTGTGTGTGTGTGTGTGTGTGTGTGTGTGTGTGTGTGTGTGTGTGTATCTTATCCAAATAATTTAAAGTTATCCACAAATCATAGTGAATCGAGAAGTAAAAAACATGGAAGTGAGCTCTAGAACAAACCTTTTTGTGCTTTAGACTGCAACTTCTTGGTGTGCTTCCTAATAATCTTTTTAGCTTGTGTGTTCGTGAGATGCCTAGCAAAAGGAGCAATCTCTCCATCATATTCACTGAAATCCCCTTGAGTTTCATTCTCCACTTCTCCTTTCTTTGTCTTGTGCACAAATGCCTTTTCCTTGTGATGTTGAGTTCTAAATATTCCTTTAATGGATGTTACAAATCCATTAGCTGCTTCGTCATTTGGATGCTTAGGCCAAGCTGGTGGAAGCTTAACAGATTTTCCTGCCTGGCCTTCATTGTCACTCAAAATAAGGTCCATTTCCGGAGCAGAACTAGGGAGCTGAATCTGACCTTTGTCTTTAAATTTCTTCCACTACATGATCCACAACAATAAGACATTTAAATGAATTAAGCATAATCAGTTAAAGAATTTCACCAACTTGAGTATAAAGGAAACGAAAAAACTAAATATTGCTCCTCCATACTGAAATTGTTCATAGCATTACAATACACTCCCTCCATTCTGAATTGACTGATGTTTTTGTATTAAAAAAATCATATTGACTGATATTTTCAGTATTCATTGAGATATTTAAATATTTATTCCAATTTTATCCTCTAATAAATACTATCGTTGTCTTGAAAAACTTGATAATATATTTATTGAAATTAAGAAAGAGAGTAATTATATTTAATAAAATTCTCCCCTAATAAATACTATTGTCTTGGAATACTTGTTTTTCTTAATTTGTGTGAAAAACCTCTTGTCATTTTGGAACAAAGGAAGTATAGGCTAAGCAATCATTAAATAAAATACAAAATGTTAAGGTCCAGTGTAGAAGAGGAATATAAAGTCATGGCTTCATCCACTAGAGCACTTGGCTAGCTTAAAAAATTGCTTAAAGAACTAAAGTTTGGGAACACTCATTTGTGATAATTAAGATGTCTTTCACATTAGTTCACATATTTGGTATTCCATGAGAGAACTAAGCACATTTAGGTAGATTGTCATTTCATCTAAGAGAAAATTTTATTAGGTGATATCACCACTAATTTTGTCAATTCCAATAACTAATTGGCATATGTCTTCACCAAGTTTTTGAGGGGCCTACAAATTGATTATTTATGTAACAAGCTTGGTGTATATGATTTATATGCTTCAACTTGACAAAGAGCGTTGGATATCGTTAGATATGTCTAATTAAGGTAATTCTAGGATCTACATAAGTTGATAACTAGGCAATTAGGGTATTTGTAGTTTTGTCATGTGTTTTCTTTTCCACTCAACAATTGGCAAAAGCCATTTTAAATGGAATCAAACAACAATTTCACTCAAGTTTGTTTTAGAACGTCGTTATAAATTTGCAGTGGTAGTTAGGTATGAATAGTTGTCTACAAAGATAAACACAATGGGTATACATCCATTCATTATGGTTAACAACAAAATGAAAGGAGATCAGGAAACTCTAATTTGTTCATCACTTGCATTCCAATCACAGATTTCAGGACTCCCCATATGATATGTTTCTTAATTCGAGAGAAGAGTCTTCGCCAAGTTCCCATAAACTCCACTCAGTGAAATTGATCCATCAATAATTTCATATAACTCGCAACAAATCTTGACCCTTCATAGGTAATACATAATTCCACCTGCAAGAAAGAATGTATGATTCATAAGAAATTGGAATTATTTCAACACAGGTAGTGAAATGTGATGGGTGACAACTTTCAAATGGTCCAAAACTACTATCGATCTTACTAATTTTGATGTTGTGAAATTCCATTATCTTTTGTGGTCTAGATTTCTTCTCTTCAAGTGGCATAGCTGATAACGACTAATTATAAGTATATTTTGATGATTAAATTATAGAAGAAATTGTAATTTTTCTCTTCTAATTTTTTCTTTTCGAGCAAATAATTGTTAAATTAACATCATTTAAGTTTTTGTGTAAAGAATATTAAAAGTAATGAATTTATGAAGCTTAGTGAGTAAAATAAAGTCCAGAAAAATAGGAATAATTAAGGAAATCAAAGCTAAGTAAGGAAAGAAAACTAATTGAGGAAAGTAGAATAATTAAGGAAAGTAGAATAATTAAGGAAAGGAAGCTAATTAGGCTCTTTGACCAAAGTTAAAGTATACTAGTAGATGTAAGTATAAATTGAAATAATTATAAATAGAGAAAAATCATTAACATTATATCAAATAATAACTCTGGTAGGCTAAGTTCCCAACATTTTCATCTTCTCAATTTCCTTCTACAACATTATTGGATTTTCTCATATTTTCTATCTTTAATTAATTTAAATTCATGTTTAATTCTTTTTCTTGTTTGATTTAATTTTCAGCAATTTAATTTATTGTTTTCTATAATCTTTTCAAATCTTTTTCTTAATTAAATATTCATCTACCTAAGTACAAACAAAGTTTGTGTGGATTCGACACTCGAACTTCCGTTTTAATTTTATTACTTGAGACAAATTGATGCACTTGTCAATCCATCAAACAATAGCACCTTTGGAATCTTTTGGTTTATTGTTGGATGCTTCATCTGGTGCAACAAATTCATAAGCTACAGATTCTGCCACGGTATGTTCCTGTGTCTTGTCAAAAGAAGATGTCTTTCTCAACTCGGGGGTTAGACCAATACCAGGGTTAGCTTTGGCATTTTGTGCTTTGGATGCCTGCAAGCATGTTACCAAACTGTTTGGGGGTAAATCTATCTTGTTTCTTAAAATATCATAAATTTGGATTTTGAGAATAAAATAGCAAAAGGAGAAGAAGCTATATTCTTTCCTAGCTTTCCTACCAATGTAGTATAGCATTAGTCTTCCCATATTCTTTTTAAGTAAATAGTCATTTTTATTTTTAAATGTGTAGAACGCTAACAATTTATCATTGAATGTATTAGGTAAGCTCTTTCGTTAACAGTAACATATGAAAGTAACGGATGCATAGATTTGTCGTATTTTTTTTTTTTTTACTTTTAAGACTTAAAATTTAAATTTTCATCTTTCAAAAACAAATTTATCGCCATTCCAGATAAAAATGACTATTTACCTTCTTAATAATAATTGAAAGTCGAAACTTAGGGGTTGAGATATGAGAATTGAGACATATGAAAATGTTATGTGGCATGCATGGATGAGACCAATCCAAGAACAGACTTCATAGGTAGGGGTGGGTATGCAGGCCGGTCCGCCCCGCGTAAAGTCCGCCTGCATTGGTAGCGGACCAGACCAGCCCGCCCCACATTCTTACACGGACCAAATAAATTGGTCCGTCCCGGCCCCGTGGACCCCGCGGATCAAACGGGCCGGTCTGCGGGCCTAGTTTTAAAAGAATTTCAATTTCAATAAAAATACAACACAATCAAATTAAGTTCAATACAAATGTAAATAAAATCTTAACAATTAGTCAATTGCATCAATAAAATAAATAATGTGTTAACAAAAGAAAATCCAAGTAATAAATCTAAAATATGAAACTTAAACATCTTCAACAACAAATGATTTCATATTTGAAGCAATAAAATCCTAATGTAAGCAACCCGCGGACCCCATGGGTCAAACCCGCATAGTTTGCGGATTAAGTGGGACGGACCCAAAAATATGACATAACCAATAACCACTTAAAAAAATTGATCTGTTACTCGTGCAGACCGCAGACCAATCCATAGATCTGAGTCTGTTTATCCACCTTACTCATAGGAGACCCGCAGTTGTTAAATAAGTTCTGTACGTTATATGATTGATAGATTTTTTTTTTTTGAAGGCTTATTATTAGATTTATAATCAATTAGATTTGTGCCTTTTCCTTTTTGAATGAAAATCGTGACTTTTTATCTTCAATAACATAAATACACAATATCCTTTGTTTCTTTTTAAAAAACAAACTTTGCTTAATTTTTGCTTTTTAGCGCAACGACACGAACATATCTTTTTCTTTCTCAATTATTTCCCCGTCTTTTCCTTCGCTTTCTTTCATTGGCTTATTTGGAAACAGGGAGAGATACGAGGAAAGAGGGAGCAATGATTAAATTGACCTTTGGTCTTCTCCTTCGCCACTACGTTGTTACTACTACTTCCTTTTACTACTACTTCCTTCTCCATAAAGTTCTTGTCTTTGGACTTTGGTTGAAGAAAAGAATAGAAGTGAGATTGAAGGTGAAACAATGGGTTGGATAGAAGCCATTTACACGCTTTTAACCAAATCATTCACCGTCCTTTCCTGGTACTCTTCTCTTCATTCTTTTTTGTTTTCAACCAGTTATTTCAAAATTTAGTTACAATCATTGGGTCTTATTCTCTAACATTGATGTCTTCATTTTTTCTATTTTTTTGGACATGCAGGCCTCCAGTCAGTTTTCTTTGTCCATTGTAAGTACCTATACTCTTTGGTTCTCTTATATATAAATTATAAATTTATAATCTATAACAATAATAAAGGGAATATCCCCATTTGGTTTACACATTTTTGTTAAACTTGTTCATCCTTTAACTGTTCTTCAAACCACTCACTTTCTCTTTAAAACTTTCATCTTAAATTAAATCAAATTTAATTTATATATTTTTTTTCAAAAAAATAAGAAATGAAGACAAGGCATGCCTGTCTTTCTGCTAGTTTTTCGTTAAAAAAATAGTTTTTTGTTTTCTTTCTATGAGACAGCAAGAGAAAGAGAATTGTGAAATTCTTACTTTAACATCTATTTATTTTTTGCAGGTTTGTTTCTGTTCGGGTAATGAAGAGTGATTCCCGGTCCAGCAACCAGCGATGTCTCGCTTTTTGGGTTTTGTATTCCTTGTGTATGATCATGGAAGGGGAACTTTCAGTGCTATTTAACTGGTAATTTTTTGTTCAGATGAGAATTAATTGATAATTTGGCAAACTCCTTTTTGCATCCGCAGTGTAATTAGTATAGTTTAATCATTAAGCTCATTTAACTGTTCATGCATATTGTGATAATTTTAATTTCCACTATAACTACAAAATTTGGTTCCTTTAATCATCAGTCATGGTTAGCTTCTGGATTGCTGGAGCTTGATTGTAGTCTTGTTTAGTGGAATGATGTTTTTCTTTGCATGTGTGCAAACAACTTTGTTGATTTTTAATAAACTTTTCTTTAATAGGCATTGGACAAATATAAAATATCTCTTCCTATATAGTCATTTCATATCATGTCCTTTTTTGTGAGCATTTAGCACACATCCATCTTACCATACTTATGTTATTCCCATGTTTTTCTCTTGTTGTGTCTATAAAATTCAACATTCACGTTCATAAAATTCAACTGGTCTATATATATATAAATTAGTTTACGAGTTTACTAGATTGAAAATGTTGAATTTTTTAAGTTCAAGGATTATGATCCAATGTCACATTCAGTAAAGATTTATGATACATGTATAGGATGTACTCAATGTGTCCGAGCCTGCCCAAGTGAAGAGTTAATTTCTTCCCTTGATTCCTCAATTAAAAGCATATCATCTGCAAAAAGCATGCATTTAGGGATAATTTTTTGTATGTCACTGGCAGGGTTAGGAAAGAAAAAGAAAATATAGACTACTAAACATGACAGTTCATCCCCCTGCATTCGTTGTCTATTGCATGAAACCAATCATAACATATGCTTATGTTTGAATATCCTGATCTTTTGATTTTCTGCTACCATTTTCTCATTTTTAATTGGTTGTTGTCACAGCCTCCCATGGTGGCCTCATGTGAAATCCATAGCAACTATCTTGCTGTTGATACCTTATGTTGGTGCAGCACCATATGTCTATAAATTCTTAATTAGACACTACTTTACTTGGAGCCTATTTACAAGGACATCAAACATCTTCAGTGAGAAGAGCACACATTTGGAATCAGATGAGGATAGTAAACTTGTTGATGTCTCTGACCAGATGACAAGTCAAATACAAGAAAAGAAACTTGAAGCATATCAAGTATTGGTTTCAAGTTTATACCGCAGTATTTTCATGCCTTTACAGCAAATTACTGACAACTTCAGTGAGAAGAGCAGAAATTTGGAATCAGATAAGGATAGTAAACTTTTTAACGTCACTGACCAGACAATAACGACAAGTCAAATAGAAGAAAAGAAACTTGAAGCATATCAGGTATTGGTTTCAAGTTTTTGCCCCAGTATTTTCATTTAATTTCTCATCTATCTGTTAACTCCAAATATGCAATTGTCATACTAAATGTCATGATGAATTTTCACTTGCAATTATATTGCAAATATTTCAAATTTGTTTACATATAAGTTTTCACCATCTACAAGGACTCAAGGAGGTGACTGCTTATCTGATTTTCATCTACTCTAACTCTATTGTGTCATTGTCTGGATAGATATTAATGTAGACTTTTTGAAAAATTGTTTGCATCAGGAGACAGATGATATCGCTGGTTGTGACAAGACAGAAAGCAGTTACACAAGGCTAACTATTAAAAATCTAGTCCAGAAGGAATGGAGTTGTGCATTATGTCAGATTAGTACAACCAGTGAAAATTGCTTAAGGGCACATCTTAAAGGGAGGAAACACAAGGATAAGGAAAATGAGCTTAGAGTTGAGTTTTCCTCTACTCAGAAAAGAATCAAAGGGATGGTTCTACTAAGGAATCTCAACCAAATTGCAAGCATTCTCAATCCAGTTTCCAGATCCATAAGATGGTGTGAATGGACAAAGCCAGAGTTTGGATGGACAAAATTAAATACTGATGGTTCTATTCATAGTAACACTGTTAGTTTTGGTGGGCTGCTTCGAGATTACAGGGGTGAACCAATATGTGCTTTTGTCTCCAAAGCTCCTCAAGGAGATGTTTTCTTGGCTGAGCTGTGGGCCATATGGAGAGGCCTTGTTCTTTCCTTGGGTCTTGGGATTAAAGCAATATGGGTGGAATCAGACTCCATGAGTGTTGTGAGGACGGTTAATAGAAAGCAACTTTGTCCAAAAGCTGTTGGCTATTTGAACCAGATATGGAAACTGTTAAAGAAGTTTGATAAATATCAAATTTCTCACTCGTGGCGCGAAACTAATAGGGCAGCAGATCATCTTGCTAAGATGGATCTTTTGGCAAATGATGTGGTTTTGTCGCCAGTTGATTTTCCACCTAGCCTTTCCAGAATCATTGAAGATGATGCCAAAGGAACGAAATATCGTAGACGATGATATCTAACTCTCAAGGTTAGTTTCAGATTGCGAATGGGTTGATGGGAAGGTAAGTACAGATAAAAGAAACAAAATTAGAAAGCCCTGAGTGGAAACTTATGCTCCAGCTTCCATTTGGAGGAGTTAACATCACTGTTTTAGGCTCCACTAAATTCAAGATGAATATAGAGTTGCTGCCACCAGCAAGTGACGTTAATTACGTTGTAGATAGCATATTTAGACTTTTACTGCTTAGTGATATTGTTATGATCCTACATTGTCTGAGTAAATGGCCAAAGTATCCTTATAAGTTATGTTTTGTAGTTAAATTATGCCTTCTCCATTCTCAATTTTGTTATGGTGCGGAAAATCTTAGTCCTGATATTGGGAGTGTTAAGATCCTATCACGCTTGGCTATATGGTAATGGTGTCAAAAATCTTTTAGAATTCTGGTTTGCAATCATGGATAAAAGGTGCAATATATATTCTTGCGATATTTAGTAGATCATCCAGTCTAAGTTTCTTCATTTTTTTTTTCTTCCTAAAAATATGCTTCCTTAGCTGTACTTGCTATTGATAGAGCTACCCTTGGTTTTTGTTGATATGGAAAATTTAATTTTGTTTGACTAAATTTTCTATAGCATTGAACCTCTAATTCTCTCTTCTCATTCTGTTACCTCCGGAGAAGAAAAGGAAAATAGAAAATAATACGTGACTGAGAAAAATGGATAATGTTTTGCAGACACTCAAGCTAGTCTACATCTTAAGGTACGAGCACTTTTAGTCTTTATATTTACCCTATAAAATTTTGTAAGCAAATATAGAGGAGTGTTTTCTTGGTACAAGCACTGATAGGCTTGTAAACAACATCATATGAATTTTGTTATCGTAAAATAGTATCCTATATAAAATTTTACGAGCACTTTTAGTCTTTATATTTACCCTGTGTGCAATATAGTCTCGTTAAATAAATAAAAATATAGTACTTAGTTTTACAGCAAAACAAATAGAGTACTTAGTCCCTACAAAGTTGTATTTTATCCATTTACTCCTTAAAAATATAGTGACTAAAAATTTTTCAAGGACTAAAATGAAAAAATCACTATTTTATATGGACTAAAAGTCAAAAAAATTCATATCAACAACTAAGTTATTGGCGGAGACTATATAATAAATAAAAAAGTAATGACAGAGACTAAAAAAACATGTTATTTTATAGAGACAAAAAATATCTTAATCCCAAAATCATATTACTATATAAGTTGCATCTTAATAAGTCGAGCAAAAGAAGAGGAGAGTTACTATATTAATTAGTCAACGAGTATGCTAAAAGATATAGGATACTCAAAGATAAACCACAATGCTTTCATCAATTCATATTATTAAAAAGTGTCTTCTATGTGTCAATATAGAAATAGCAACAATGCATTTATGCAACGGTGAAAGGGTCATTCTTCCGACCGCATCAACTCTTTGAAAATATTCATCATGATTATCAAGGGTTTGTACAATGTGAAGGAATGCATCCCTCATTCAAAATCTCTACCAGAATTGCTCCTCTTTGTATAGTGGATTTTCAAAGTAGTCATTGAATAATCAATTATGTCCTTCATGACTTTGTTCTATGTGAGTTCTTCAAAGTGGATTTTCAAAGTAGTCATTGAATAATCTTTACCAGAATTGCTCCTCTTTGATGTTGGTTTTTCATTGCATCAACCTTGTGTATTGTTCGTCGTAGTCATCATTTATAAAATCTTCAATAAGTTCTCACTCAAACATTCTTCATAGGTTTAAATTGTTGAAGTCTATTTGAGGAATAATTGGAGAGTTAATGTTTTGAGAGAATTTGATAAGAATGAGACAAGATTGCATAATTAAGAGGTGTGAAAATCCTTTTAGATAACATAACAACTAGTTTAAATGATGACCACTTTGAACAATTAATTTGAATAACTACTTTGATTAACATCGTTACATTACATAATTTCACGTTTCCTTTTGAATTAAGTTACATAACATTTGATGATCTCGTAGTTGTCTCTTTGTCATCCTAAATGTATCATCGAAGATCTCTAAATCAAACTTTTTCTCCATCTCCAACTCTCTCTACTTATTTTATTCATCCTTGACATGTGTCAATTCTATCACAACAAGAACTATTGACTTTTGTGTCTCCTACATTACAGATAGCTCAACGTTAGCATTAACTTTTGATTTCCCTTTTCTTTCTGCAGCAAAAGATATTTGGATTATAAGAGGACGAGTATGATCAAAAGTGTAATTTTTTGTTCTCTTTTTAGTTCCTTCAAATGATGTGTTTCACCGTTTATGTTCATTTTTCTACAATCATTATGCATACTCAAACTTGAACCAATTGCCTACATCTTGAGAAAAAACTTAATATGTATATCTCGTCATGTTAATCACGAAGCTATTGTTTTTGTTTTAATGATGAAGGTACTTGAAACACTATCGTATGAAAAAAAAAAAATATTATACAATAATAATGAAAATATAATATTATATAATGAATATATGATGAAGATAATTTAAAATTATAATTTAAAGAATAATAAAGATAAGGTAATAAGATTTCATATAAGATTTAAAAAACAATGATAATAGGATGAAAATAAGACTAACAAATATGAATATAAGATAAAATGTATTTATTTTTTTATTTCTCACCAACCATCTTAACTCTTAAGTGATATTTTATTAAAAAAAAATATACCTATTTTAGAAGTATATCTCTGAAACTATGAATCATAGTTCTGAAGATACATTTCCGAAATAGGTATATGTAATTCCATAAAAAACATTTCCAAAATGCAAAAGGGGTATACTTTTTTAAGAAAAAAGATATAATGGATAATTTAGAGAGAGAAAATAAAACTAACAAACATGAATATAATATAATCATTTATCATTTTTTTTATTTCTCGTTAATCATCTTAATTTCTTATGATATTTTATTTTATATATATATATATATATATTCCGAAAGGGATATACTTCTTTAAGAAAAATGTATAATAGATAACTAAGGTAGAAAAGGAATATGGGAGTGTACTTAGAAAGAGGGGGCGTAAATAGCAAGAGCCTTAAATATTGGTGTTTAATAATTTCACTCGCCTCAAACACGTTAGTTAGATATGCTTCTAATTAAATTTTTTGTGAATGTAAAATAATCTCCATGTAAATTCGTCCATTTTTTTATATTTTATTTCTTTCATTCTTATTATTTTCATTCATTCACTACTGTTCACAATACAAAATTCACTCTACACCATAATACCTTCTATACTCCCAACTTCTCTATAATCAGTTTGGTTACACTACGAACGAGCCTGAAAAATTTGTAAACCAAATTATTAACATAAACTTATATCAATCTACTCGAACAATTTTTTGTACAAATTTTATAGAAAATGGCTTGTTCCTCACACCAAAATAAACCATTACCCATCGCACCAACAACCTTAGTAAGTTATACCTTCAATTCATGACGGTATCCCTACGAAAATGACCACGTCCTGAGTTTATTCATTGTTACATGGAAGTAACATTTGCATATAATACTCTTAGCTGATTTCGCAAAACCACTAACCTGAGTTACTGAAATAAACAAGGCATCATAGCAGTGTAAAACTGTTGAATTGAAAAACTGCCAATGGCATTTCCCATTGCAAATATACGACTGTACAACATATTAACATGATATGAACTTAAAAACTTCGACCCCCTGCCCTGTACCACTCAATTCCATTTTAAAATAGGTCCTAACCTAAAAATGTAATACATTGTATTTTGTCCCATCCGCACTGAAGCTTCTCAACCAAATCCAAAACCCTCACTTGCTTCGTGAATTGCCAGCAGTAACCTCTCTTCCAAATGTTGTTTAGATGGATACTCCGGCAAATCTAATTGATTGAAGCTGCATGAAGAAAATTCCGTTTTGATTATTATTTCAAATCACACGACTATAATGATCCATCAAAAGATAAAATATAGCCTATAGCTTACAGATAATCACAACTGAACGATAATAGGTCCTATAGGGAATTTTGTAACGGGGAAAAAGACATACCAAGTATGAGCAGAAGGCAAGTGATCAGGACTTCCATATGCTTTGTGTATCTGAAACTTCTGGGAGCCTGAAATTCCTTGGAGAGCGCTAAAGCCCTCCAAAGGCACCTGAAACATTAGTAGAAAAAATGTTATAACAGCTTCAAGTTTGCAAAAATGGGTACATTTGTTTAAACTTGAAAATAAGCAACTTTAAACTAAACTAAGTGCTTATTTAAGAAGCAGATAAGATTTGTTTCTTAAAATAAGCAGAAACAATTTAGACAAACACACTAAAAAAACAAAAAGTTTCTCATTTTATTAAAATAAACGTTTATTTCAACAAATAAGTTTAAACAAACTGGCCCAACATGCCAACATCATAAATATATCATAACAAATCCCAGCACAGAGAGAAAGCTCTGATCCAAGGTTGTCAAATTGGGATCTTACGGGGAGAGGAATGAAAGAACTCATGTAATTGGAACACCAATCATAAGATCTTTACCAAAAGTATAAAAATATTATAATATAATTAACTAATACATATGATCATTAAAATTCACTGGTTTTTAATGTTTCAATGTATTTTATATTCCATAGCAATGGGGGGGTTGGAGGCAGCAGAAAGAAAACAGACATGAAAAATAGTCTAGATATCTTGTATTTCAAATGAAGGCCTCAAAAGCCCAATTTGTCGGCTTCAGGAACAAAAAAATAAGAGCTTCTTCGGCAGTTCAGCTGGCCCTGGTAGAACACCAATAGACCAGAAAGAAAAGAGACACTGATCATCATGACAAACAAAAAACTCAGACCAAAGAACAGATGCCCCAACACAACAGACAAGTCAGTTCAAGAGAGCAGAGAAGTACAAATGAGAGGTGGTTTATAACAAGATCGAAAAGTGAAGAAAGGATTTAGAATAGCATTGCATTAGAGAAGGCTTCAACAAATTGAATGCATAAACCGGTATAATTGCACTTAGAAAACACTTGGAAAATAACCAGAAAATGAGTAGCCTAGAAAAAATTCAAATGTTCAAAAGCCCTGGATAGCAAGCCATATACCTTGGATGTGCCTGTCACAAATTGCAACAGTCGAGCCTTGTCTTCTTTGCTCAAACCTTGAACAACCTCCCAAAACCATTGGATAACTGGCGATGCAGCACTATATCCAGAATATTCTGTATTTGCTCTCAAGTCATCCACTGAAAGAAAATAAAATACACAACAATTAATTTGCCCTTCCATGCAATTTAGACACCAGTAAAGATAGTATGTGGGGAGAGCAAACGAAAAATAATCACATCAGTTAAAGTCATATAAAGTAATGGAAGTCTCACAATCAATATCAGGAAGTCCACTGATCAACAATTCCAGCTCTTTGTCATTGAATATCGATATCAACTCCCTGGGAATCAATTCAATGAACCCTTCTAAGAAATAATTTATTTGAGGTCGAATAGCAGTTGTCAACCGATGCTCGGCAACCAAATCAACATATTGATGCTTGTTCTCCTCAGTAACTTTGATATTCCGTCCCCCGGGAATCAACTCATAATCAGTCACCTAGACATGTTCATGATTAGACTATAATAATGCAAAATCCAATCTTCCATCTCAGTTTAAAGGGCACAGTCAATACCTCTGTTCGTTCATATAAGATCAATTTTTCCTCATCTGCGTCAATGCTAAAAGTAAGATCCAGAACATCACTGATATCATTCTGCAATCATACCAGAAACACAGACAATCATCACAAATTGAACAATAAACAAAATGAGATGAGAATACACAATGGGAAAGGGGAGGAACTACATAAATGCACTTGCCTCAAGCATCCATTTCAAATTTTTGAAATAATCAGGATCAATGGCTTCAATATCATGATATGTAACTTTGACTCCAAGAATGTGCTTGTAGAATGACCGAGTAAAATGAACATCCAAGAGTTGACCATCAAATAATGCTTTACCGACCTGAATGAGATAGAAAAAGAGTGTAAACTAGAACCATATGACTAACAGCAAACATTCAGAACACTTGAAAGGGGACTCACCACTCTACCAACAAATTTGAAATAAGATAAATGTTCTGTTTGGTAAACAGAGTTAGGGTTTGGCTGAAATGTTGATTCATTGCCCACTGTAGTAAAAAGCAGTGCTCCTTTATCAAAAATAACTCTGGACAATAATTGATACCATTCCCTTGTAAGCCCACCTGCATCAATACCCTCCTCCCCTTGGAAGTGGACAGTCAACCTTCCCTTCAAATCTTGAGTTGATCTCATGCGAAGCTGGTTGTAAGAATCTTCTAGAACATATGCCCTTCTTACTGATATTCTCAAGGGACTATGGTGATGGTCATGCTGATGCTTAATTTTTGATCGGAAGTGGGCACGCTTGTTATCAAAATCAATAAATCTTGGAACCTTTAGCATGAGTGAGAAAGATTTTTCAAGCAAACCAGGGTTTTGCCTTATGAAAGCATTTAGTAGCTTCCTGTGCTTCTCTGAGAACCGGACAAAAGGCATATGTTTCTCATCTACTTTCACAGCAGTTCCAGATGCTTTCTGGGGAGTTACAGATGTGGTGGCATACTCAACATCCGAAATAACAGGAATACTTGAGTCGTGACTAGCACCTGGCTGAGCAGGATGCAATTTCTCACAAACCACAAAGAAAGATTCAATGTATGGTAAGATATTTTGAGAGCCAGCTGGAAGTGGAGGCATTACACCAGACGGTTTAGACACAAAGGTACTAGAAGATGTCGAAAACTCAGATGCAGACTCTGAGTAGGATTCTATCTTGCTTATGCAACAACTAAGCTCATGCCACAAGGGTTCTAATGCTGAATTGATTTCCCAAACCTCAGAAAGAGCAGGAGTACCTCTATCATTCTCTTTCTCCGTCAGTAAGGTGACAAGGGAACTCAAGGCTTGCAAGACTCTCAAAATTGCAGCTCCATCAGTAGAAGAGGTACTAAGCAGAGCTTTCATTGCTTCACTAAAGACACGTAACTCATTCATTGCAGATGAAGTCAACTTTTGAACAGCTTCTGCCAGCTCAGTGACAAAAAGCTCACAATGTGTTGGAGCAATGGCCACCAATTTCTTCATTACTTCCGCTACAAGATTATACGCATTATCTGACAAACTGGGAGGAATAGACAAAATGTCAGATCAAGTCCATGGTTACTAAAACAACATTGTATCTAGTGATGGTGTATAGATACACAAAAACTAGCTTTATTGGCAACAAACATAGGCCAAAATGCATACCCTTCTTGAGCAAGCAGTGAGCACAGGAGCCGGAGTTCTGCTTTTGGAAGATTACTCAACACTCCATGTAACTCACATTCAACATTAATGCCAGAGACTGTCGGTTTGGAGGAACCATCAACTTTAGATGCATCATCCGCAGAAGGTAAATTGTTAGAATCTGCATTCGCATCGGCTTCCGCAGCAGAAATTTGTGGAGCTGATGATGGGTTAGTAGGTATCAAGGATTTGCCAGATGACTTGTTTCCAGCACTGTCAATGATAACATCCAGTAAATCTAGCAGCTGAAAACACAACACAGATACAAAGACAATTATGTCAGCACTGTCTGAATGCACAAGAAATTAAATGACGAAGAAGCCAATAAAACCAAAGCATCACCTGCTCAAGGTGGGCTATGCTCCTCAAATAAAGTGGTTGGTTCAACAGACCCAATAGCATTGCAATGGCGATGTACCCATCATTACTTTCACTTATATTTACTTCATCTTCAACAACCATCACAGCTTTTCCCCGTGGATCATCTGGTTCTTTTATTGCAGGATGAGACAGCCTACACTGAAGCAAAAATTTTGCCACATACAGATGATTGCGAGCAAGATAAGTGAGAATTCCAAGTATTCTACGAGACAGCAATGGGGGAACTCCTGTGATTAAACAATAGAAAAGGTATTAATAAATTCATTAACCATTTAACAAAAAAATCGTCCAAATATTATAAATAGACACTCCAGTAAGGAGCTTGTGAATTAAGAAAATAAAAGACATTACAGAAAAATCATAATTGGGACGACTGACAACCATAAGAACCAACAAGTTATTGTATTTATGTTGCATAATCAAAACCAGGACAGTTGTTTACAATCACAACATAAGATTAATCAAGTATTCTTACCATCAAAAGATTGAGGACGTGAATACATTACATTGCTCTGACAACCATACAATCTATATGGTGGCTCAACTTTACTAAAATAACTGACAGGCCTTTTTACATCAAGCATTAGCAAGTCCATGAGAATTTTCACCAGAGAGGTTCTTGTTTCACTATGGGCACAAAGATTTAATAGAAGCCTCTGGAGTTGGCCTTTATAGAGTGGCTGCAAAAACACAATAGACAAATTATAGACAATAAAAGAATGACTCATTAAAGGACTTCTTCAAATCACAAATTAATACCTGCACTACACGAAATAACCGAATCATAGCATGCAAAGCTTCTGTGTCAACTAAAGGTGCTCCATCAGCTTCAACAACCTTAACTCCACTGGAGCGGCGAGAAGAAATGGTTCCTCCTGCTCCATCCAGACCAGAACCAATACCTTCACGTCTTGAAGTCTCCCCTCTACGACTTCTTGGATACATACCAAAGAGGGTACGACTATAACGGTGTGCAAACCTCTCCCGCAACATATTTGCCTCAGCAACAAGAGCAGGTGTAAGATTGGCAAGGATAGTATCTGGTGATGTCAAGAGAACCTGAACAGAAAAAGAAAAAAAAGAAAAGAAAACTTAAAACCACAGAAACAATCTCACTATTATATAACAGCTATGAACTGACAAACTTGCCTCTTCTCGTAAATCTGATGGAAAAGTTGCAATTATTGAGACTGTATCCATTTCCACAGGTTGACCTTCCAGCTCCTGAGACTGATGCAACCTCTGTGCTTGCTGCTGAGCTAGAACTTCTGCTCGAATATCAGCTGGAAGAGCTGCTAGGAACTCTGGGTCAATATCCCCAGTGTTTTGAGACTCAACATTTGATGGCTGAGCCACTTGACCCTGCTGAGCTGAAAGGACTTCAGCACGTAGCTCCTCAGGAAGAGCATCCAGAAAAGCAGGATCAATAGCTCCTGATCCCGCATCACTGTTCACCTGCTGCTCTGCTGCAGGACCTTGTTGATCTGCATCACGGCTTGAATTTTCTGAAACTTCAGTAACACTATGAAGGGACACATCTCTTCCAACCACAGGAGAAAAGTGACTCAAAGGTGTATTTGCTCTTCTTGTGCGTGCAGCCTGTGAATCACCTGCCATCCTATCAGCAGAAACCAGCCTTTCACCACCATCATCATGGCCATCAGCACTTCCAATCTCAACTTCCAAGCTCCGAAGGCTTTCACCGAAAGTTGCTCCACTACCACTACTCTCCTGGCTGACAGCTTCAATATCCCTCACAGCTCCATCAGTATGTTCAAATTGCATCTCAACTGCCCGTGATTGGGTGTTTGAAACATTTGTATGTGAAGGTCCAGTCCCTGCTGGTCTGACATCCGCATTGTTACTGTTATCAATTGAGGGAGTTATAGTACTAATTTCCAGAATAGCATTACTTTCAACAGGGACTTCTGGCCTTGCACCCCCTGCATCTTGTGCCTGGGTTGTTCCAATTTTACCATGAGAACCTGCTTCTGCTATGTTCTGATTGGATGACTTTTCAGGGGTTGGTCGCCTTAATTGAGTGACAAGCAACTCCTCAAGGCCTTGTGGTACAACAGCAGTGTTTGTCCCACCACTTTGCTGGTTATTATCAGTCCACAAGTGCAAACGGTGTCCATGGCGCCCACTCCTCAGCGATCGAAATATATTATCCAAACCCACTGAGTTGTTCTCCATTGAACTATCTGGAATATTTTAGCAAGATACCAAAAAGCCAAAATGTCATTAAACAACATCAAATCCTTTTTTATAATTTAAATAGTAATTAATGACTTTGACAAAAACAATTAATAGATGAAATCGATAACAAACAATTCAGAGAAACTGGCCTGATTGCCCTGTAGGTGGAGGGAATGAAGAAGGTTCAAGCAAGAGTGGGTGACGAGAAGGCACAGCAGCATCACCAGTTCTGCCCAAAAGACTATAAATAGATGTCGTCCTCCCCGGACGTCTGGATCCAAAAACCTCAACTGGCATTACATGTAAAGCTTCATTTGCAAAACTATTATCTCTGCCAAAAACCTCAATATGGTCAAAAACATTAATTCCATTAATTCCCTCCTCAAGTCGCAGTATAACACCATCTTCATCTTCCTCGTCATCCTCATCGTCTTCCTCCATCACTTCATCATCAAAATCTTCATCATCAATCTCATGCTCGTCTTGATCTGTGTCAGGATGTGGCAAATGATGGACTTCTTCCAAATCATTGTGTTCCTCCTCATCATCATCATCTTCATCTACATCCTCACCTTCATCTCCAGACATATCATCATCCTCATCGTCATCCTCATCAAGATTTTCTTGGCCATGAGGTTGGATTTCAAATTGTAGACCCACATTTTCCATTCCATTTTCAAGATTTCTTGCATCCTCAGAATTTTCATGCATGTAATCATCCTCATTAGCAGGAACAAAGCTCCCATCAAGATCTTGATCATGTTCCATATCATCAGTAACAGCTTCAGACCCACCATAGGAGTGAACTGCATAAGACCCAACATGGTCAACTTGAAGGGAATCAGGATTGGCTTGTGATGTCTCCATGGACTGAGACAGTTCACCAATATTATTTGTTCTTCCAGGTTGACTTAGAACAGAAGGTTTTGTTGAATTATCACCCTTCCCTGCACTAGAATGAACTGAATGGACATGCTCATTGGTTACCAACTCAAGAGCTTTAATAATACCAGTAGCAACTTCAGATGAACCAGCATGGTCAAGGTCCAAAACTTGTAGAGTGCAAGTGAATGATTTAACCAAACCAGCATCTATAAAAGTGGTAGAGGCCTCAGCTGAAATGTACGAACCAGCAGGTGTACGAGCAGCCAAAACATCATTTAGTAGATCAACAAAAACCTGAATTTCATTTCCTGGACGCTTAATGTCATGACATGAATCAACAAATTCATTGATGATATAACTAATCTCACCAAAAACCCTCTTCCTTGCCTCTGTAGATCGAACACAAGCACCCACTATAAACTGGTTGGCCCTGGTTGCTAGTTTCTGCCTCCAATCACCATCAGCTTTCTTGTCCTTTTTTGAGTTTCGAGAATATGGAAGAAAATTATGAAGAATATGGGAAAATATCCAACCCATGCTTAAACCTGCAGGACTCTTTTGATAAGAACCTCTAATGCTGCTTATTTCAGCATCTCGTCGAAGTAGAACATGAACAGATGATGAATACAGCAATAATATCTCTGTCAGAAGCTTTAAAATGAAGACAATCTTTGCAAGTGATGCAGAAGCAACCTGACTACCAGTTTCGTTGCCGTCAGACACAGTGGCAACTGCTTTTCCTTTTCCCTTAACCACGGAGACATCAATGTCCATATCAGTTGATGCTGGGGTTCCAGGAAGAACATTTGAGGCAATGTCATCCTTCAAGGGAGGAACAAAAGTGCATATAGATTCAAGAAGAAGCTCTATTACATTAATAAAACTTTGGTTAGGTTTTCTGTGACCTTTGGCACTCTTGGTATTTGAATCCTGAATTTTGCCATGGCCATTGCCAGTAGGTGCTGTGTTTGTATTTCCCAAAACAACCTTCCCATCACTGTTCTGTACTTTATCTTTCTCCAATGTTTTATCCTTATCCTTTTCTTTCTCCCTAGCTTTGTCTTTATCCCTATCTTTCAGCAAGACAATGTATGGCCTCTCACCTACCATTTCAACTTGGCACACAGATTGAGCAGCTAGCATAAAGATTACTGGATCCCGATAAATAACAGAAGCTAAATTTAAAAGGAAATTATGAGGATTGACCCTTCCATTTGGATGCCGATTAGATGCCACTACAAGACTATGTTTTATCTCAGATTCCATTGCTTGCTGGAGCGTTTGTGGATCTTCAAGAACATGACGAACAATACTAGCAGCAACATTGTCAAACCCAGGGAAGAGGCTGCTGGTTGGCAAAGAAAGAAGTAGATTCAAACCACCAGCATCCAAAAATGTAAGAGCTACAGAATGATTCCTTGTAAGATTGGAACATAGTAGCAGAATAGCATGCATTGTGTCAGATGGAAGTTGATTATTCATACAACTACAAGCAACCTCAACAAGTCTCTTCTGTTCATGTATATCTGCATACTTCATAGAGAGTCCCAATGCAGACTGCAACTTGTTTTGCCTGTCTTCATCAATGGTAATCGATGTCTGCTGGCTATTCACAGCTTCCTTCTTCAACTGCTCTGCGATTTCAGAATTCAATTTTTGATCTACTTGCAACAATCTGTCTAATGCAAGGAAAGCAGCAGTCACCCATTTTGGTACCTGCTGTTTCTCCCTGCTATCAAGACTAGAATCCCACTGGTAGAGTAGATCTGAGGCAATTTTGATCAAACCACTTGTAGAAGCAGCTTCCCTAGCCACAGCATCCTCATTAAGAATTAAGGCTAGAACATGAAAAAGAGCAGCCAGCGTGGCAACATTTCCATTGCTAGGAACCAAACCACATTCTTTGATCCGTTCCACAATAAATGAGACCACATTAGATCTATGGTGACCATCATCATGAGAGCATATCATCACAAGCAAGTCACGGACAGGAAAAGCAAGTGGTTCCTTCGACAAAAGTTTTGTGCAAGTAGATAACAACTCATCAACAGGAGGGAGTTGGACCATCTCTTCTTCAAGCTGCAGGGCATTGTCATTAGCAACTGCATCCTTTGCATCTGATTCTGAGTTTCCAAGGGACATGGCAAGTGCACGGGCAAGTTCATCATCTTCTTGTATCTCCTCTGGATGAGAGAACAACCACTCCATTGCCAACTCCACACTATTTGACCCAACTTGCCTCAAAGCTTCTTCTGCTCTAGACCTGGAAAACCCCATCTCTACAATGGTTGAAATAGTTGTTTCATTAGGAGGCGGCCCAGTAATGCGAGCACCACCACTTCCGTTCACATTTTTTACTTCAACACCTGTATAGACATGCCTAATGATAGAAATAACTGTAGAAATAAATTCATAACTACAGTCAACAAACTGGGGATGAGTCCAAACAGGAAGCACAGTCTTCAACACTCTGGATTGAAGGACCTTCACAAAAGTCTCAGCATCCCTTGGGAAAGCTGTATTACCATTAGTAAGGGGCTGTGCAAGTAAATGCTTTGTGAATGATGATAATATAAAAGAGGAGGTCACTAGATGGTCCATCAATTTCCCATAACTAGCTAAAGAACCATAAATCCATGAATTATCTGTATCTTCCTTGTCATCTTGCTTTGCATTCGCATCATCAGTATCCATGGGCGAGGCAGGGGCCCGATTAACTGTAAAGAGCAGCTGACTGGTAGCTTCAAAGGTAGTTAATACAGTTTCAATAACTCCACGTCCATACAAGCAATTCAGCATAATAGGATTGCATGAATCTGGCCTCTCCATTAGAACATTATCCATAAAATCAATCACTTTCCCAAAATATCGACATTTTGTTGATATGGATTCTTCTGTTCCCGAAAGATTTACACAACGGCCACCATAATTCATGTGATCAAAAGCAATGGATGCAAAAGTAGAAGCCACTGATTTTGAAGCAGGACTTACATTCACAACATCATCACGTCGACGTGAAGGTAGCAACATTACTTTTCCCAACTCTTGGAACAAATGGGTAATGTGAAATGAAAGTGATCTGACCATGTCACAACAAGAGGTATAATATGGTCTCTGCTTGTCAGATTCCTTCTTATCAGCAGTCCCAGAATTATCATCTGACCCAGAATGCTGTACCTGATTACTAGAACTTGACCTCGGACCAACTAAATTTGATCTATGTTGAGAACCAGTGGAACGGCCCAAATCTCGATACAGGTTTATAAGGTTAAAAAACTGAGATTCAATGCTCCATCCTGATGTTCTTCTTCTCAATAATGGGTCAAGAAACTGCCTGAAAGAATTCAACCTTTGCTCTTCAGTTTCACTTGCATCCCCTTCGGCCTGTTGTAAATCAGAAGTACAAGCACCATCTTCCTCAATCTCAGGCTTTCTGTTTTCAAGTAGAGCAATTTGCCACAGGACTTCACGGTGTACACGTCCAATGTCTTCAAGAACATCCTTACCCCCATTTCCAAATTCTGTAAGCAAGGCAGTCACCCAACGATTGTCTTTTGGTGCAGCAAGAAATAGAAGGAACTCAACCAGGAAAAGTGAAGAAAAGATGGCACCATCAGTTGTCATCCTTGGATCCAGCAACAAAGGTTCTGATGCTGCACCAAGCCCCGCTAAAGCTTTCTTCAAGTGCTCTCTAAGAGAAGAACAGAAGGCATGTGCCAGAGGAATGGAATGATGTTGAGCAAACCCTTTAAATACCATCGTGCTATGTAAAGCAATAGACATGCCATCTGAGGATTGTGCAATAGTTGGCCGCAACAACAAATTCAATAAAGCTTCAATTCCTGATTTTTCCACAAACAACCGGCATGTCTCGGCATTTTCCATAGTCCTATGAATCAATACCATTAAATGAAAGACACATAGCTGAATAAACTGCTCATCACTTATCCCTTCTATGGCTGAATATGATGTGCCTACAATGCAACAATGGCCTTCTTTTTCTTTGTTTTCAGAATCTGTTTCCATGGCAGTGCCCTCAGCTTTTCCAGAAAATCCAGTACCATTTCCATCCCCAAAAGATGCGATCTTGTGGATGATTTCAATGATAATATCAACACTGGAGCTTCTCAATGTAGATACATGACGTAGAAGTTCCTCCACAGCATTTGCCAAAGGAACAATAGCCTCATTCATGGCTAAGATATACTTCTTGCTAGTGAAAATGTCAATAAGGAACCGTAGCGATGAAGATTCTCTAACAGCCTCTAACCCTTTGGCATTAAGACAAATTGCCCCAAGACCATTTGGAATGCATGTCAAAGCCTTTGATGATGGAAGTATTTCAGATCCAACTGACAATAAAAAAGCATCAGGAAGACCCATTTCATGCAGAGCAGAAAAACAGGTTGGATCTTTGTGGATTATTTCGCTCATAACAGTAACAGCTGAATAATAAATGTCACCTCCAAACTTATCTACATTCTGAAAAATCAATCTTAGAGTTACAGGTAATGAACTGTCTTGAGAATGTTGAGATCTGGTAGAGTTTGCAGGCGCGTATGTTGCAGAACCAAGCGCCTTAAGGGAGACCTTTATGAGTCTCTTCTGGGAGTACAATTGATCAGTACTATATCTCAAGCTTTCACCAGTAAGCATAATGTTATCAGTTTCTCCAACCAAACCAATGACTCTGTGTACCTCTTTCTGTAATCTCTGAGCCAAAAGTTCAATGCCCCCCAATTCTTTAAACAATGATACAGCTGAGCTACTATAATCCATAAGCTTCTGAAGTGTTTTCACAGCAAAACAGACTAGATGAATATGTGTAGGATCAAAATCCTCCAGCAACGGCAAGAATGTAGGCACCATGCCAGAACCTCTAATATTATTACCAGAAGTTGAGGTTGAAACCACATGGAGCAGATAGAACTGAAGAAGTGCTTCAACAAAAGCAAGGGATGATGGATCATTAGAACTCTTCAATGACAAAATAGCCCTCTGGAGCACATTTAGGAGTATCATGCGGTTCCCACCAGCAAAAGTTAAACTAGATCCACTGAGTATTCGTGCCCGATGATGCGATGATGTATATGCGGCTAATTGAGCTCCTAAAGCAAGCATTGCAAGTGTCCTGATAGATCCAGATATAACTTCCTCTGAACGTACAATTCTAATTAATTCATTTGTATATTCTGGTTCATTAGCAAAAAAGGAGACGAGTTCTTCCTGAGCATCACCAGACTGCACCAGAACAATGAAAGAAAGTAGGCAAATCCTGCTGTAAAGCCTGCATATTCTAGGAGAACGAAAGGCACGAGCATATCTGATTCTAGTGAGCAATGAAAATCTGAGCTCAGAAGGAACGCTAAATTGTTCAATGCACTGCTTCATCAAGGACAAATCATCTTCTTTGCGCAGATGCAAATCAGGCATATGTATAACTGTTGAGCCAGGGGAAACTGCATCTGCACTATGTTCCTTGCTTTGGGCACTGGGACCATGCAATTCAAAATAAAGGGTAGTGCCCATGCGGCAATTTGATTGGTCATGACCAATCTCTTCAGAAGGAAATAAGCACAGTGCTTCATCTTGGGCTTTCTCATTTGCCATAACACAAGAGTACAATCCTAGGCCCTCCTCCTTGCTTCCCCAGCCTTGTGCTAGGGACAAAAGATAGCTGTTCACCGAACCACAGCAAATCATCTTTGTACTTCCATGAAGCTTAGAGGGATTAATTTTTACAAGTGCAGAAAGAGTTTCTAATGTAGCAATAAGAATCTCAGGATCTGTTGATGCTAGTAAAAGCTTGAAATGCTGAAGAGGAACAGATAAAATATCAGAAATAGAAGTTTCAAAAATAAAATAACAAACCACTTGACTAGAATAAACAGGGGAAAGAATTAAGGAAAATATATTAAATTAGACCAGACTTTTCTGACCAACTAACCTCTAAGCCATCAAAGGAACTCTTGTTTGGACAGTTCTCTAAAATTATTTGCAACACTCGCAATATTTGCAGAATTGCATGTTTTGGTAATGGGCTGTCATCTTCTAGATTATCTAACAATGTCAGATCATTTCTACACGACAAATAAGTCTTGAAGTATGTATCAAAATGAAGCAACAACAGTCTCCAGTGATGAAAATTCCCCTGATTTGAAAGAAGGAAGGTATCAGGCACTGGGAAAATAAAATAAATTACTCGGTGCAGCAAAACTAGCAGACCTAACATTAATACCTTATTGTACTCCCACCGAAAGCCAGAAAGTGGTATGGCAATATCTTGTAATGGACACTGGATGATCTTCTCAATGAAGGCTTTGACCATAGGAGGCTGAAACCAATCGATCACCAAATTAAGATGACAATACATGGATGTTGGGGGAGGAAATGCTAAAGATATAATTACACTGTTAAAAAATACAAATGGTTCCAAGAATACAAAAATTATGAAAAGCAGTTGAAGCAAATTTCCAAACATATTTGATTTCATAAATTTCTCTGTGATAATCAATGTTGATGGAGGAATAACAGCATTAATCAAAATTTTAGAAAAAGAAATCCATCACTGCCTAACAATAATTTTACCAAAAAGAGTGCATGCAAATGGAGCAGCCAAAATTTAAATGATGAGCACAAGGAATTTGCCACAGAAAACCATACAAAAACCAGAAGCCACTATATTTGCTTTATGAGTAAAAGAGGGTATGTTTGTACTGCAGCATTCTGTAAACAGGAAATCAAACTCTGTAACCTACCAAAACTTAAGATTCTGTACGCAACATGCAATCTCTATTTTAGAATAGCTGTTTTAGTGAGAAAATAAGAGAAAATGCAGGAAAATATCAGAAGCTGAGAAAATGTAGTGAGAAGAGTAAACTAAAGAGTTTTCTCTGAAATTTGTGTATATAATATTCTGAATGAACTCAGTGATGGGCTCTTTGGGTGATTACTGTCTAACTACCTTTAAGTCAGTAAGTGTTCTTCTAACAGAAGTTAAACAACAGAAACTATGAATATTGTTCCAGTATAAGTTTTCCCTAGGGTTTGGGTCTGACTATCCAGAGCATAAAGTGTAATCTTCTGTTGCTCTTGGGTGAGATGTGGCTTATATAGACTTCCTAATTATGGTAAGGTCCGATTATATCTTATACCCATAATTCACGGAGATAAGATATATTTCAGGTAAGATATGATTTAAGATATAGTTCAAGATATGATTAAATCTTCTGAGATTATAAAATAAGGTGCTGATAACGGATATGGTCGGACCCAGTATGTCGGGTCGGACCGTGACCTATCGGTCAAACCTGCGGTTAGTCCATTGGGCTCAGCCTGAGACCACAGGGTACAAATGTGATACCATATTAGAATCTACGGTTGAGTGATAAAACGAAGAGAGTGCAACAAAATATAAGAAGCAGAAAATTTAAGAGTAAACTGAAGAGTTCTCTCTGAAAATTCAGAATAAACTCCGTAGTCTGTAAAGAGTTTCAACATTATGACTGTCTAATTACCTCTAAGTCAGTTAGAGAGATCTGACAGAAGCTATGACTAAGCTACATTATACTACATGTGTAGTATACCTCAAGCTGTCTCAAGTACATCAATTGCAAATAACTAGACTAAAAACAGAGAATGGCAGTAAATAATGACACAATGGCACACAACTTGCAAGTATTTTGATTGACCACTATGTTTATTGGATGTGCAATGCAAGCACATTTCATAGGTTTGAATTTTGAAACAAAAAGATGCTCAGAAACATATGGAATAGAACTACAGCTAATCAATCATATTCAAATATTCAACGTTTAACAATTTGATATGCAACAGAGATTCATCCACAAGGCCTGAGATCTATTAATAATTGTATAAATTTCAGCAGAACCCCACCTTTATGAGAAACAAACTTTCACATGCAAATTAAACCAACTCTAGTAAATGACCGATTAAATCAGCAATTAGTATAAACCAGTAACAGTGTAATATACTTAAATTTTGAGGTAACATACGTGTAAAAACACCATTTTCTTAATTATACCTTTTTAGTCCAGTAATGATTACAACTTGTGAAACTTAAAATTCCGTAGTAACTAGTAACTATTTGTCATATGTTACATAAACCTGTTTCAAAGGCATCTTATATATTATAATAATGGTAGAAAGTAACACTGTAATGAATTCAAAAAACCAACTACAGGACCCAAAATCAAAATACAAAAGCGCTTATTCTCTCTTTTCTAGTTAGTAGCAAACAGTTTAGAGACAACTCTCCATTCAGTCAATCTCAATACCAAACTGAAGTAACTCATTTTGCCATCCACACCCAGTAACCCACTGGCAAACAAAATATAAACAACAAAAACAGTACATTGAATAAATTCAGCATCAGAGATTATTGATTTAATCACTTGTAGAATTAGTTTTCCCGGCTTTATACCAATTTCAAGAAAAACTTAGTGGCTTGTTTTGATATTTTAAATTAAATAAGCCATCTCTTCACCAGAAAAAAACACTTTAGAATAAGCTACAAATTGAATCTTGTCATCAAAGCAAAGAAAAGGTCAGTTTTTCCCCTAAAAGCTATGAGCTATCACACTTCAAATCTAAGAAACCACCGCCACTTTTGGACTTTCAACCAAAAAATACCGTCCCAATGCACAATACTTACACCAGGCTATTTCAACTATTAAATATCATCCAAATGCATATTGCTCTAATTTCCCTGATACATAAAAGTTCACGAACTACACTTTTACCCAAAAAAAAATGCACTATAAAAATAAACATTCACAAGAAAAGAAAAACATAATTTCCGGGTTCTCGCTATCAAAAGAATGAAGCCAGTATGACACAATCCGCCAAGAGCCAAAACACACAAAAACCCTCGAAAGTGCATTTCATAACGAGTTACATAGAGTTACATAGCACGCTAATCAAATTCTTCATCATATATATTGAATAAACGAATAATGGAAGAAGAATCTTAACGAGGGGCTTACCCAGCAGTTAAACATATACTCATATACCCCATTAAGAGCCAAAACACAAACACAAACCCTCGAAATTGCATTTCATAACGAGCAACAGAGCACCCTAATCAAATTCTTCATCATAGCATATATCATATATCAATATATAAAGGAATAAGCAAATAAGAATCTTAACGAGGTGTTTACCCAGCAGTTAAAGATATATTCATATACCTCATTAAACCCTATTCACAAACACAACAAAACGGTGCGTATTATAGAGAGAGAGAGAGAGAGAGAGAGAGAAAACACTCACGGGCTCGGAGTCCACCTTGACGGAAGGACCAATGGCGCCCTCGCTCGACAGAAGTTGGCGCAGCCTCGAAGGCCAACTCGATCTTAGGGTTGTCATCTCACCTCAACTGCACACTGAACCACCACCTAAAAATTATAAAAAAAATCACAATTACAATAAAAATAATAATAATAATAATTGAATTAAGAACCACAAAATAAGCAATCCCCGATTGGCCCAACGCAATTCCGTAAGTACAAGGAGTTGGTACTGAATCAGCAATTGGCGTGGAAAACCAGATCAAAAAGTTGGTTGGTGACGATAACCAAACACGGTGTTATGGTGAAGAATAGAGAGAGTGAAAAATACCTGAGAGATGAGAGAGAAAGGGGAAGGGTGCACACACATCCGAATGAAGAAGTGCGATGATGGGAAGAGAGAGCGAAACGAAAACCCCAAAGAGAGAGAGAGAATCGCTTGTGTCTGAGAAGAGAAGTGAGAAGTGTGAAGAATTTATATTTACTTTCTACACAAAATTGTGTCCTGTCTCTCTGCGTCAGGAAAGAGTGTTATATAGTGTAGTAGGACTGAGGCTGAGTCGTTTTTTCTTTGCTTCCACTGCGGGGTCTTCTAAACTCAGATTCGTTTAACCCTTTTTGCCCCTAGGTTTTTGTGGCATTCCCACGTGGCGTTTCGTTTGTTTTCTTCATAGTTTGATTCCGCCTTCACTATTCTTTTCTTTTTTATATTATTATTGATTATTGATATCTTAAATTATAATTTTGATTTTTATATAATTTTAAATTTATAATTTTGGTTTTTTTATTATTAAATCAAAATATCTAATTTTTTTTAAATAAATAATTTTGATCATTCTTTTATTTCATCATTCAAAGTCAAATGTTAACTTTAGCGTAACATAATATTAACATTTTATGTAAATTGTTAACATTAAAATTTATATGATAAGAAATAAAATAAAATAAAAATAATTAACAGAAATTAAACTTGAGACTTTTTATATTTAAACATAAAATAATACATTATTAAGATACTTATTTTTTTAATAAATCTTATAAACATTATTTTATAATTTATACATATCATTAGTTAATAATTATTTTTTTTTAATTATAAAAAGATATAAATTGAAAAATATTTAATGTATAAATATTTTTAGTTTTATTATATATCATTTTGTATATTTTTATTTTTATTTTATAATTTTATAATTAAGTTTCATAAATTAATATATAAATTATTTACATAAATTTATTTTACTATACAGATTACTTTTACTCTAGTTATATAAATAAATATAATTACATCAATTAATATTAATAGGTAAATTATACAAATTATGTAAATTTACTTTAATATGTAAATTATTTTTATTCTAATTATATAAATTAATAAAATTTTAATATTTAATTTTTTAGAAAACTTACATGATAATACTTTTGTTTTACTTATAAAAAACTATTTAGTAAATAAGATTTGTTAATACCAATTATATAAATCAAGAAAATTACTTAAATTAATATGTAATTTATTTACAAAAATTATTTTATGTAATTTATAAAAATAATGCACATTTATTTTTATATATAAATAATATAAATTTTTATTTTAATTATAAAATGTAATTTTTTCATTTTTAGATTATTTAAATATTATTTTAAATTTACATAATTTGTATAAAATTACATAAAATAACTTTTTAAAATAATCTATATATTAGTTTATGTATTTTTTAAATTATAATAAAATAAGAACAATTTCTTGTTAATTTATATCAAAATAAAATTATATAGTAAAAATAAATACATGTAAAATTAAATATTAAATATATTTAAATATTAAATATTTTATTTTATTTTAATTTTTAAATTTTAATAATTCAAAAAAAAGTTAACAACTCCTAACTAATGATACATGTAAAATAGTATTCAAACAATTCATTAACTCCTAACTAATCAATTCAACTCCTATTAAGATTATTATTTTTACTTTATTTAATCTATTATCATATAAGTGTCATGTTAAACATAAATGTCAACATTAATACGTCACATCAAAATTAATGTTTTATTTTGAATTATATATTAAATATTTTGATCTAGAAATAGGAATACTAAAATTACAAATTTAAAATTATAAGAGGATTAAAATTATAATTTAACCTTATAATTATTACTAGGGAAAAGGCATTATGTGCTTCTTTAAATATTTTGAAAAAAAAATAATATTGAATAGCTTTTAGGATGTAACTAAGAGGTGTGGGTTGGTTAAAGAGAGAAGTTATAAGGAAAAAAAAATTAATAAGGAAATTTTTGGGATAAAATGAAAAAATGAAATGTGTACACTAAAGCATCATGTTTCTTTTATTATTATTATTATTATTATTATTATTATTATTATTATTTATGACATGGATACGGTAAAATAAAATAGAATAGTTATTTTATCAAAATAATAATGATATATTTAGTTATTTAAAACCTCCAAGATGAATCTTTGTGGGTTGTTCTAATTTAACCAAAAATTATATTATCTCTTCCTCTATCATATTTTGTTGGTCTAGTTTTTTTTTATTATAGTGGAGAGGTTGAGTTAAGAAATAGCATAACAGAATAATTTTTTTAAAAAAATAGTAAATTTAATAAAATATATAAATGTTGTGTTGTGATTAAAAAAGTCATATCAATTATCTAAGACATGCTATAATAATATTATAATTACTTGTGAAAATAATAATAATAATAATAATAATAGAATTTATTATAAATAATTAATGTTAACTCTGTTAGTATTAAATTTTGTAATTAATTTTTAATTATAAATTTTTCAGTTTATAAAATAAAATAATGTATAAAATTCATTAAATAATATTAAAAGTCGTTTTTAAAATATTTTTATAATTTAAAAAGAAAATAAAGTTTTGAAAGTTAAAAATATATTTAGAATTAATTTATTAAAAGATATTAGGCAATTATGACAAAATGGTAACATTGTCATATAAATAAATAAATATATTGATATTATTTGATCCATCTCAAACATAAAATAGAATAACATATAGGTGATTTAGCTAGCTTCTAGTTTTTTTTATTAGCTCAAAAGTTTTTTTCATTTTTACCTAAAAAAGTTTTTTTAGTAGTATTTAATAACTTCTAACATTTTTTTAAATGTTACTTGGACAATATTAAACAAAACTAGCTGAATAGCTAGCTCAAAGATGAAAAGTTAGTTGAAAACTAGTTAATAACTGAAAGTCAAAAACTTATAGTTGAAAGCTGAAAAATTAGCTTATTAGATTACAAGTGTTTGTTAAAACTAACCGCTGAAGTAACTGAAAAGTCTGAAATGACAAATAATAAAATCATGATTTATTTTAAAAAATAAAATAAAAATTGGATAAATATATGGAGAATAAAAATAGAAAAAAAAATATAAAAAACTAGAAGTTAGATGAAATTGTAAAAAAAGTTACTTCAAATAATGTTTTAAAAAATACTAAAAACTACTAAAATTGTTCATTTACTGAACAATTAAACAATTTTTTCAACTATTAAAAAAAAGTTAGAAACTAATTGAAAATGTCTAGCTGAACATAACCTTCCAGTAACATTTTTAAAAATATTAGTTTCTAGTTTTTTATATTCTTTCTTTTTTTCATAATATATTTACCAAAATTTCTAATTACCCTTTTAAAATAAATTATGATTTTTTTTATTTTACACTTTTTGGCTACTCCAACATTTAATTTTATCAAATATTTATAATTTAATAAACTAATTTTTTTAACTCTCAACTACCCGCTAACCTTTTAGCTTTCAAATATCATTTTAACTAATTTTGGGAAACATAGGTATAGTAAATATGTGTGTGTAATCAATCTTTTTCCCTATTATTAAAAGTCATCCAATATCTATTATTAAAATAGAATAACACATAGTAAATAATATTAAAAGTCGTTCAAGGGTTGGTAAGCTTCTTCTTTCCCCATTATTTTTCTTTGGGGTTGCATGAAATCGATCTCTTTTTTTCTTTATTCATTTTCATTTTCTTCCCTTGTTTATGGTTCCTGAGTGTTTGTCTCAGTGGTTGTTACAGCTTAGAAGCTCTTACTTTCTTGAATATATCTAGTCAAAGAAGCATGAACTCGCCTTTAGGATAAGAGAAGCTATTTTTTAAAACACAGTTCTGAAATCTTCAAGATTGGTGATTTTATACGTTTGGATAGACTCTGTTAAAAACTCTTATTGCAGAGTTCGGTTCTTGAAATTATTGATTTTGATGAGTATGTTCTTCTTGGAATGAAAAGCTTTGATCTTGCCATTTTGCCATATTATTTGCACAAATTTTTTCTACTTATCATTGATGACATTGGTTGAATATTAACTATTTATCAAGATTATATGATTTGTAAACCTAAATTTACATTTTCTGTAACCCAAACCGATTAGCCTGAAAAAAAAAATGATGGTTGATTGTGGTTACTAGCCAAATTAAGTTGACCTAAGCCCAAGAGTGAATTTTCGGTGACTTGATGAATTTTAGCTTATTTAATAATGATAAAAAAGTTACGCACTAACATAAAAAAATCATTTAGTTACAATTTATCATAAGATAAATCTAATTAATTTTTTAAAAAATTATCTTAAAATAATTTATGATTAGATATTAATATAAAATTAATAATAAACATTTAACTCTTTAATTTTAAAGGTTACTGGGTTATGTTGAATAACTAGTAAAATGATTGTCTATTGTGGTGGTTATATAACTATTACAGTCCATTTCATTGATAACAATTGGAATTTGTAAAGTCGGCTTATGATATAAATAATCATTCACTTGAAAGTTTTATGATTTTAATTTTATATAATTGGTAATATGTGTAATTATAGTAACATGTATTCATAGAACTTGGTTTTAAGATGAATAATTATTTTATTTTAGGTTTATGTATGTTCGTGCACCACATACTGCTCAAGTTCTTGTAGAGATTATAATTGAACATTTTTTGAATGAAATCTAGATAGAAAAGTATCTACAATAATTGTTGATAATTGTAGTACTAATGATGTAATGATTTCTAAAATTCTTAGCAAGTTTGGACTTAGTTCATTTATTTTGGGAGGGACTTATTTCCATATGCAGTGTTGTGCCCATATTTTAAACTTGATTGTGAAGGATGGAATGTCAATTATCCATGATTCCATTGAGAAGATTAGGGATAGTGTTTCCTTTTGGGTTGGAACACCTAAGAGGGAAGAAAAACTTATTGAGGCTTGTGAACAATTGGAAATTCCTTATTCAAAGAAACTTAGGATGGATTGTAGAACTAGATGGAATTCAACTTATTTAATGCTTGTTTTTGCATTGCCATATCTTGAAGTTTTCAAGCGTTTGACTCAACGAGAGCTTCAATATAAGTCATTGCCAAGTGATGATGATTGGAAAATGGCAACTGAAATTTGTGAGAAGTTGAAAATCTTTTATAAAGTTATTGAGTTATTTTCGGGTACACAATATCCAACTTCAAGTGTTTATTTTCCAAAAGTGTGTGAAATTGGATTAGCTTTAAATGAATGGATTTTTTCTTCTAATAGCACCATTCAAGGCATGGCTGACAGTATAATTTCCAAGTTTGAGAAGTATTGGGGCATGATCAATGGGGTGATGGCAATAGTGGTTATTTTGGACCCTAGGTTGAAAATGAAGTTGCTAAATTATTTTTTTCCTCTCATGTATGAAAGTGAAAGCACAAATCAATTGAATAAGGTGACAAAATTACTAGAAGATTTGATTTCTGAATATCAATCTAGGGAAAAGAGGATTACTTCTATTTCCACTTCATCTTTAATAGTGTCTGGTTTGGATAATAATGACGGAAAGGTTGATTGGAGTTTTGACTTTTTAAAATATGTTCAAGAAACTTCTTCTGATGATTGTGTTAAATATAAATTGGATTTATACTTGGAGGAACATGTATTGTTTAATCAATCAAATATTAGTAACTTTGACATTTTGGGATATTGAAAAAACATTGGAGTCAAGTATCCTACTTTGCAAAGGATTGCTAAAGACTTTCTAGCTATTCCTATCTCAACGGTTGCTTCAAAGTCTGCATTTAACATTGGTCGACAGTTTCTGACTCCACATCGTAACAAATTAAATGAAGACACTGTTGAGGCATTGATGTGCTCTCAAGATTGATTGCGTAATGAGATTGAAGGTAATAAATTTAATTTTACTTGTAAATTTTTCTTCTAAGCAATTAATTTATTTTAATAATTGTATAAGTGTGTCATTAGGTTCCTTAAAATCAAAGATGAAATTTTACTCAATAGTTGACGATGCAGACAAAACAACGCCAAAGGTATGAAAATTTTATTATATTAATTCATGACTTTTTTATATTTTATGAACACATATTTACATGTTTCATTGTGTAGGTTTGATGTTGAAGATGTTTCATTGCACTTGGATGGAAGTATGAAGACTTGATTTAGTATGATGATGTTAATTTATTGTATGAAGACTTGTAATGTTATGCTAGTTTTATTGTGTAATACTGTAACATTAATGTGTACTTGGATATTTCTTGGATGCTTTTATGCTTGTGTGGTTTTATTACTATTATTATTGATTTATTTTGGTATTTTTAGTCATGTTTTAAACTTAGAATTAAACCTTAAATTTATTATTATTGAGAAATTGAGATAAAACAAAAAAAATTATTTTTTTTAATATAATTTTTGACATTTTTTAATGTAAAATAAAATCCTTGTAGGTCCCCAGGGAGCCAGAAAACGGGGACAGGACAAAAAATATACCCTCACCACGAGGCACGGGGAGCGGAGACGGGAAGTAGGGTAAGGTTCGGGGACGAGGAGCGAGGGAGTACTCCCCGTCCCCGCCCCGTGTGGATGTCATGTCTAGTTTATATAGCTTTTCAATTTAATTTTACTATTTTTGTAACTTGTTCTCATCACCTACACCAAACACTTTCTTTCATAGTTTGTGAATCCATTGTTGAGAAGCATATTTCCCTTCCCACTGTCAATCGTTTAACTTTTATTTTGAAATCATATTGGAGCATTAGCCGATTCAATTAACTAGTTTTTCATGTGACAATAATATGATATCATTTGATGTATGTATGATTTTGCTTAGATATTTATTAACCGTTTTCGCAAACTTTAAAACTTAAAAAGGAAACCTCATGCAAAGCTAAAAATTTAAGCTATTAAACAGTATTGAAAGACCTAAGTGGTTGGATTCAAGTGTTAAACATGAACATAAATTCATAAGAAAACATTTAAGGGGATTAAGGCAAAGTTTGAGTAAAAGCACTAGGAAAAAAAATGTCATTAACAAGGAGTTAGTAAGGCTAGGTAAAATTGAATTTAAAAACATAACATGGACTAATTTTGACAATTTTGAAAATTAGGTTAACTAGGGACAAAATTATAATTGCGTCCTAATTGCATTAATTCTATAACTAAAATAATTAATTTTAGTCATTGTAAATTTAGGAGGTGTATTGAATTGAGATTTTAAAAAAATTATTTTGAAATTTTTTTTTTTTTGTATATTTTAAAATATTTTGTCGGAATGTAATAATTTTTAAGTTTTTTTAAAATACTTTATTATTAAGATTTTGTAGTTTGAATTTTAATAAATTTATAACATAAAAATTCATCAAATTTAAAAGACTTCATGAATTTATAAGATTTCATTAATTTTTAAAAAACATTAAAAATTAACATCTTGCATACAATTCATATTATTTGCTTTATGCAATTGATCATGTTCAAGCAATAAAAACTAAAATTGAAAACAATTAAGGCATCGTGCAACTTTTCTTTCACATTCGTATATAGGTTCGTGAGAATTCAAAGTAATTCGAAATAAAACAATAACTTTTTAGATTTCTCATATAACTCATGTAGTCACTCACTGGATGATTAGCTTAAAAGCATGATTTGGAATCCTTAATTACGTAGAGTATCCATCCACAAAAGCAAAAGCATTACTTGCCATTTTTTTAATTGTCAATATAATGATATCCATGACAAATCTGGGACAAACAAATACGAAACATCTTAAAACATTCATTCGAAACAATTTCTTTCTGAGACCAAAATTGTCATATCCAACCTCAAATGCACAATTGAAAATCATATAATGATCGATACCAGTTAAGGTGGTGTATTGTTTCGTGAATAACCCAAAAAAAAAACCCAGAAAACAGTCATGGTCATTAAACAATCATGTAAGGGGGTGTATTGTTTCATGAATAACCCAGAAAAGAAAAATAAAAAACAATCATTGCCATTAAGCAATCATATAATAACAAAAATATTTAAAGACCAAACTACTTTTAGGAATAAAATAAGTTAATAAGAAGTGTTTTAGTCAAATTAACTTATTCAAGAAGAGAAGTATCAAGAAAAAAAAAAAAAACTTATTAAGAGGAGGGATAATCATTTCACAGTCAGTATCTATGCAGGAGTGGTGCGAGATGATGCATGGAGGTTCATGGGTCACGTGGTGGTGGTGGGTGGAAGCACAGTGGTGGGTTTGGTGTGGTGTGGAGGTGGTGTTGGATGGTTGTGGTGGTGGTGTTTGGGGGGAGGTTGGGAGCCACGGTCATGGAGGTTTGGGAATAAGCAACTTGGAAAGGATGGATAAAAAAAAATATCATAAATTTTGGTAAAATATATTTTTTATCCTTTTGTAAAATTCGCAAAATTTAAATTTTGTCTATTTTTTCATTAAAATCTGTCATTTTTGAGTGAAAGCAAAATTTAATAATAACCAAACCTACTATGATGATTTTTACATCATATGCATATAATATTTTTTACACCGTATATATATATATATATAACTAGTGTAAATATATCATTTTTTATATTAATTATATATACAACCCGATTTGGATATCTGAACCAGTAAAGAACAAAATTTTAACTTCGTAAATTTTAGAGGATCAAATTGAGCCTAAAAAAATTTAAGGATATACCAATTAAAAAATGGAATCCATTAAGTAATTGACTTATAATGTACTTCATCACAAAAATCCTGTGTATTGAGTTACCGAGGATAAAAACAGGTCAAATGGCCAACACATCCAATTTTGAAGACTCCCTACTCCTCATACCACCCATGTAATATTTTTTCATTGATGTAACCTTACTTAAAATTACTTTCCAGAATTTACGATGTAATCAGCAAAGACTGGTTGGGTTAGGTGAGGGAGCTGGCCTGTGCCGGTGAAAAATAAACTAGTTTACTGGTACTCACAGAAGAATAGAACAAAATACACTTAAAAGAAGGGAGTAGATTCATTCAATTTCCAAGCGGTATTCTCATTGTAGCATTAATTACCTAATGATATGAAGACTGATGGCTTTTAAATCTATAATAATAACATACAATAGTTGCTAGTTCCTGCAAGAATTTAAGACCATTTTAACTATGGTCTGGCCACCATTCCCATAGTACCAGCAGATGACAACAATTTGTCCTAGTCGACAATGGCAGAAATTAGGCACATTATTGTGTGAGCAACTTCGAGTCACACGCCACTATTTTAACCCGTCCAACAATCTCTTGGCTGTCTTCGCTCTTGAACAAAGCATCTTGTAAGATGAAGGTCCAAACATTGTCACAAAATCTATATGTATGGAGATGTCCCTGTGATTGACAAATGAAAAGAAAAAAGGTAATAAATGATTTCATTGCTTAGACTTGAGCTTCAGCATAATTCATGAATTACAAATCTAAATCATATATGCAGTATCGAATACAAAACGCATATACGTTAAAAAGAAGAATTGGAGGATTTCACTACTACCACGAATTGTTTAACATTGAATATTCCGTTAGACAAGAAACATCATCATTTCAAAACACATTCAAAAAGCATCCGAGTTATATACAGAAAATAATAATGCCAAATCATACTACACAAAAGGTAGCGAGTGATCAATAATAACATTGAATATTCCATTAGACAAGAAACATTACCATTTCAACAAACATTCAAAAGCATTCGAGCAATATAAGAAAATAATAGCACCAAGCCATACTACATGGAAGGCGGTGAATGATCAACAATGATTGTGCTGACCAATAAACCCCAAAAGATTGAGGCTAAAACTTACAGGTAGTTCCATCATGCTCTGGATCAATACAAGTAAAATCCTAATGCATAGCTAAGCTCAAGAACTTTTAAGAGATGAACATTCATTAGAGCTAGTGAACATGGAAGACCATAATAATATCAGAAGAAAAACAAAAACTGTTTTGTAGTTACAAGTTAGGGATTGAAAACTTTTTTCAGATATTGTAGTTCTTTTTATCATATTTGCTTGTTTTTTGGCCATTATAGAAGGAAAATTCCATGTTCTCCTTTTCTATTTGACTATTCCATTGTTGAATTCTTCTTCTATACACTAATAAAGTTAAACTATTCATTGATCCCTATAGTTGTTCCCATTTTAAGTTTTAATCTCCATACAAGAAAAGTTTCTTAACAGTTTTTTGTGGTGGTTTATCCCTATAGTTCTTCTTCTATACACTAATAAAGTTAAACTATTCATTGATCCCTATAGTTGTTCCCATTTTAAGTTTTAATCTCCATACAAGAAAAGTTTCTGAACAGTTTTTTGTGGTGGTTTATCACTGGCAAAAACCTTTTGTAGCAGTTTTACACTGCCAAAAAAGTTTTCTTTGATATTAGCAATAGGGACCAAGAGTTAACTTTTATGCACATGTAGGGACAAACTTTGTCGTATAGGGACTAAAATTTAAAATGAAAACTATATGGATAAAATGAATAGTTAACCCACCAATAATAATATATAACTAGACGAAAAAACAAAAAAAAAAAAACTTGTGTATAATAATATTCTACTACTATTTAATAGGATCAGCCTAAAGAATTATTGCAGCGCTCACATAAAAAGATTGGGCATTTTGTTCCCCATATTTTTTGAAAAAAAAATTATATATTTGGAAAACAAATATTTTGGTCTTCTCTATTGATTTCATAACAAGCAATGAAAACTTCAGTCTATTAAACCAAAAAAGTTCTATATTCTGTTCCCCATATAGACTAACTGGGAGAAACAAATCAAAACTCTTCCAACCAAGCATCTACACAAATAAAAATGCTACTCAAACAAATTCATATGTCTAGTTTTAGCCCTCTCCCCCACCAAAAAAGAAAAACAAAAAAAAAGAGGGAAGCAAGCAAGACCAAGAGAGACTATAGTATGAATGGCTGCAAAAGCAAATCTTAACAGTAATAATCAAATAATCTGATGGCTATGGTAGTCATAATGACAAACAATACAGCAAGCCACCATGACAAAAAAAGGACATATGTTTAGCTTCATTTCCAGAAATCAGCCCTCAGAATATTATATATAATTAGTAGACCTTACACCAAACAAATGTCGAAAGCTATAATTGTGTGAAAAGGTATTTTATAGATGGGATAATCATGTCAACATTCTCAATTTGAATAACATCTGTTGGTATTAATAATTTTGTAAAAAGGAAGACCAATGTCTTGTAATTGAGTTAAATAATAAATGTCAGCATGCTCCTTACAACCATAAATTTAAATTTTAATGAACATACTTTTTCCACTCAAAAAAACAATACTCAATCATGAAAATAACAAAAGATATGCACATTGTTAAGAATATTTAATGAAAGTGTAACAATGTGGGTTTAGGTTAACTTAACCCTAAAAAGCAGGCTTGTAAGGGGGAGAAGGGGGATTTCCATATTTCAACACCACCTTTTGGCAAAATACCAAATATCAAGCTTTATCTGTTCTATGATCATCAATAATTTTATTGCATTCAATGCGTACTCTTACTACTCTATAAATAATATTTAAGAACATTCAAAAATACTGAAAAATATATAACATTTAATAATCTATAAATATATAGAAACAGAACATACAAACAAAAATGTAATAATTAAATATATAGAAACAAAACATATAATTAAACACACACACACACATTCAAATAGTGGTCATCCTGCTATCTTGCTATAGCATTTTTTGGCAGCTCTTTGCTGCTGTCCACTATTGACTACTATGATTAATGTTAAGGATAAAGTTACCAAAATATACTTCATGCTTTATCTATTCCCTAACATGACCAATAAAGAAAGCAAACAGCAACAGAAAAGCAAGCATGTCCTCACACACCAAACTGCGGGAAGAGAAACTTGCTAACTTGAAAGCTTGCTAGCAGCTCGATTCATTAATGACTGATAGCATGTTTTGAAGGGCGTTACAAATGTGCATACAAGGGCATGTTTTCATGTCCAGTCAAATATGACATGAAATCTATAAAAGGAAGTGTTGGGTTGGACATGGATCAAATTTTGCGGAACATATAACCAAAGATGCGCTGAATGAGCTGAAATTTTTGGCTTCTTTATAAATAACACAAATTTCTACTTTCACATGTTATAGCCTTACCACGTGAATTGGCTTTGACATGAAAACTTTTCAAGCACAATACCATAAAAAATGCTTATATTCAGTAAACATTAGCATTTAATTTTATTTTATTTCAACTAAATTGTTTTAGCTAATTGTACATATCATAAAAAAAAAAGAGTCAAGCTTAACTCATTGAGCCAACAAAAAAAAAAGAGCAATTCAAACAAGAGTCGATTAGATTCAAATACCTCAAGTCACTTCAACCCTAACTACAACCAACTGCAGAAGAGTAAATAAATGTCCAAACCATATCCAAAATTTAACATCTCATGCAATATATATATATATATGTGTGTGTGTGTGTGTGTATTATACATATAAGTGGAAAATAAACGGTGTTAATCAGTTATGTTACCTTGATGGAGACCTTACTCTTAACTTGCGTTTCCAGAGCCTCAGTCATGGACTGAAATATTATCCACGGCGAACAAAATAAAAGAACATTAAAACAGATCCAGAAACCGAAACCGAACCATCATAACCAATTGAAGAAAACCCTACCTTATCGAACTGGACCAGAACCTGAATCGCGAGCTCGGGGCTTAGAGTGCCGTTCTGAACCATCTCGTCCAGCGTCTCCGTCAGGCACATTCCAATCGTCGACCTGCGGTACAGTTCGAACGTCGCCATTGCAGCCTGCGAAATGCGATCTGCGACGAACAAAACGCACGCGTCGATAACGGAACCGAAACAATTCGAAGGAATTCAGAGAATTGAAAGTAATAATAGAAAAAATAATTGCGATTGCGGAGAAAGCGAGAAAGCACAGAAGCAGCAAAAAACGGAGATCTAAGGGGCGGAATTCGAATTACGAATCGGGTGGCGACGTTGGAGAGTTTAGAGAGGTTCGGTTTTGTTTCTTCTTCTTCTGTTGGTGCTTCGTCTGAGTTAACGTTTGGGTTTGGCTCGATAGCGTTGGAGAAATTTGGGGCTTTTTATACCCTAGAATTTGGAGGAGAGGGGTATATATAGAGAAGGTTGGAGAACAGTGCGCAATGACTATCGTGCCCTCGATCACGTTTTTGACACGTGATAGGTGTCGCTGGCACATAAAAAATGCATCCCGTGTACCTTGTTAAGTTGACAACTTACGTTAATACATTTTTTAGTTTTTATATCTATTTTACTGCATTTTATTTTATTTTCTAAGTTATATTATATATACTTATATTTATATATATTATATACTTTGCATTGAGTTATATTATTATAAACTCGCAATCTTCTTTCCTTTTAATGGTTAAAAAAAAGAATATATATTATTAGTAATCATTGTTGGCAAGTCTACTTTAAAAAAATTTGGCCAAAAAAAACTAAGTCAATTTGATCTGATTTAATGGACTCGATGGGTCGGTTCAATAAACATAGACTTAAATTTAATCAGATTTATTTTGATTCAATATTATTTTATTTTTAAATTTTTTTATTGTAAATTATATAAAATTAGATAATGAAAAAGTAAAATAGACCAATTTAGTTTAATCTGTTGGTCAAGTTGGGCCAGAATAAAATAATTCATTTTAAATTTTGCCTACCTTGATCTAACTCATTTTTCATACTTGGCGTATCGATCGAGCAACTCATTCTGTCGTTCTATTAATAATGAAACTACCTATTGTTTTGATTTTATTAATTTATAATTGAATTGGTTTAGTTTAAATTTTTAATTTGATTCGATATGATCCAATCTAATTTAAAATAGTTTGGATTGAATCAACTATCGATTTTAATTCTACTAAAGTATTAAATAAAAGATAAGATATATAATAAAAATTTAAAATATTAAATAATTTATTTTATGTCATTATATAACTAATAATAAAATATTTATACATCTTAACCCAAATAATCAGTAAAAATGTTTTTAATTAAATATATTTTTATAAATAATATAAATTATATGATAATTTTATAAATTTATAAGAAATAAAAATAAAAATGAGTGATATTATAAATTTATAAATATATATATATATATATATATAAAGTTGATGAAAATCGATCCAATAAAAAAATTTGATTTTTAAATTTCTTGATGCATTCGATTTTCAGTGTTTTAGATCGATTTTTATTATTATTATGCTGGATTGAATTGGTTTATGAACACTCCAATATTCTAAATATGTGCCACGTAAAGAAAGAAGCCATGTATTCCAGAAACGTGTAAGCCAAACTCATCTCATTTTGTTTGTTAAAGGGAAAATTTGGTTCCGTTTGTATGTTAAGATACTGCTACTACTATTTTCTCTTTCCAAACTCTGAATTTGATAGGGAAGGATAATTTTTTTTTTCAGGTAACTAATTTATCAAGTAGCAATAGGAGACATGGATTGTTTGTCTTTCGCAGCTTCTTTACAGGAAGGTTTTCAATATGTAAAAGCGTTTTTTGTGGGTCAGGTTTGAAATCCAAACAAGCCCTTTGCATTTTTTTTTGGTGCTGTGGTGAATTATTATTAATTGAAATGGCTTCGTGTCTTTTTTATATTCGGAAATGTTAGTTTATTAATTCATGACTTCGTGTAATGGAAGACTTGGTGTTTTTTGTTTGGAAAAACAGGTGAAGACTATTACTGCAAGAAATGAGAAGGAAGCAAGTGAAGCGGAACTTGAGGCTACCAAGATGTAAGTTGAGGCTGCTGAAGATATCAAGAACAGGCATAATAAATCTGCATAACTTTTCGCTTTTCACTAGTTAATTACTACCAAATTTCTGTCTTTTTTTTTTTTTTCCTTTTCTTTCTTTCTACTGGAACTGATGCATACGGGCATGTGGGCCGGGAAACAAAAATCTCTTTTAGTAGCTCCAATATACCTTGTTCGTTACACATGTGTGAATTAATCCAACTTAACTTCTTTTATACAATTTTTTGCTTCATTTTTATACATTAGTAACTTCTAGTCTCTATTTTATTTCTGAAGGTCACGGGCGATGGCCAAAAAACTTTGATTTTTCCAAGTAAACCTTGTCATGGACAAAACATGAATACTCTTCACGAAAAAATCAACGCATATCAAACCAATTAACAAGTTGGCAACTAAAAGAAAGAAACAAACCCATCAATTCGTGGGCCTAGCAAAATGGAACAACATTTTGCGATCACTATAATGTCTGCAATTTGTAATTATCTTAAGTTCAATGTCTAATATTATACTACTATATACAATACAAGAATTCAAAAAACAAAAATATACAATACAAGCAAATGAGATGATAGTTTTGTAAATATTGATGTATGCTGTAATTCAGTTAGTTAGTGATTCATTTTGAAATTAGTTTGACAGTTATGAAGTTTGTTATATCTACATGTGCAGTATGTATAAAAATAATAGTGATCTTCAATGAGAAGCATGAGAGTGCAAAAGTTTTTTTTTGAATGCATAATGTGAGTGCGTGCGAGAACTTTATTGTTCCAACAATCTGGTATCAAAGTTGAGGTTCAAGATCCTTGGATATCGAAATTGAGATGATTTCCTCGAATGAAAATTTTCCAACATCTATGCATGTTCTCATAGGCAAGAACTATGATGATTGGTTTGCTTAGATGAAGGTAATCTTTCGATTTCAAGATGTGACAGAAGTGGTGCAAGAAGGGGTTCAAGAACCTGACAAGAACCCAACTAATGAACAGAAGGCGGCTCACCGTGATTTGATGAAAAGAGATGCAAATGCAGGGTTCATTATTCATCAGTGTATAGATGCAGATAATTTCCAGAAAATTAGATCTACTGATACTGCAAAGAAGGCATGGGATACTCTAGAGAAATCCTATGCAGGGTATAGCAAACTCAAGAAGGTGAAGTTGCAGACCTTGAGAAGGCAGTATGAACTTTTACAAATGAGTGATCAAGAAAACATTGGTGAGTTCTTTTTTCGAATCTTGGCAATTACAAATCAAATGAATGCTTATGGTGACAAGCAATTAGACTTGGGGATCATTGACAAGGTATTAAGAACCTTGACACCAAGATTCGATCATATAGTGGTGGCAATTGAGCAAGGCCAAGATCTTGAAGAAATGAAGGTTGAAGAACTGCAAGGAATACTTGAAGCTCAAGAGATGAAGCTCAATGAAAGAAATTCACAAAGATCAGCTGAGCAAGCTATGCAAGTCCAAACAACCAAAGGAAGCAACTATGATGGTAGCAAGAATAAGAAGGGAAAAGGAAAGTGGAAGAACAATAAGTGGAAGGGATCAGGTGAGAGCTCCATCAGTTCTGGAAATCATAACCAGAATGAAGAAATTGACAAGAAAAATGGAGGGAATCACAAAGTGGGCAAGAAGAAATTCAACAAGAAAGGGATTCAGTGTTATAACTATCAGAAATGGGAACATTTTGCAGATGAATGCAGAAATAAAAAGGTTCCAAGAAATGACAACTACAAACTCAGAAGAAGACAGTGTTAATCTGTGGTTTCTTGACACAGGCTGTTCCAATCACATGATTGGATATAAAGAGTGGTTTGTAAACATTGATGATAAGATGAAGAATAAGATCAAGTTTGCAGATAACAACTTTGTAACTGCAGAAGGCATTGGAAAGGTGATGATTCAGAGGAAGGATGGACAACACTCATTTATCAATGATGTGCTATATGTTCCAAATATGAAGAATAATTTGTTGAGTTTGGGACAGTTGCTAGAAAAGGGCTACTCAATACAGATGGAGGACAGTCAAATGAAGATATTTGATAGCAATAGTAGGTTGATTCTAAAGGCCCCTTTGTCAAGAAACAGAACATTCAAGATTGGAATTCAAATTGCAAAATTTCAATGCTTGGTTGCTTCTATAAGTGATGAAAGCTGGATGTGGCATCACAGGTTTGGTCATCTAAATTTTAGGAGTTTAAGTGAATTGAAAAGTAAGAAAATGGTTCCTGGTTTCCCTCAAATTGAGATACCAAAATAGTTGTGTGTTGAGTGTTATGTGTCAAAGCAACCAAAGAATTCTTTCAAGTCAAAAATTCCAATCAGATCTAAAAGAAAGCTTGAAGTGATCTATTCTGATGTGTGTGGTCCTTTTGAAGTGAAATCCCTAGGAGGTAACAGTTACTTTGTGTCACTCATTGATGAATTTACTAGAAAAATATGGATCTATCTCATTAAGCAGAAAAGTAAAGTGTTTAACATTTTTAAGAAGTTTAAGCTATTGAGTGAAAAGCAGAGTGATAAGGTAATCAAAGTGCTTAGAACAGATGGAGGTGGTGAGTATAACTCACATGAATTTCAAGTATTTTGTGATGAAGAAGGAATAATTCATGAAGTGAAATCTACCTATACACCTCAACATAATGGTGTTGCTGAGAGAAGAAATAGAACCATTTTGAACATGGCCAGGAGCATGATAAAAGGGAAGAGAATGCCTCATTACTTTTGGGGAGAGGAAACTTCTATTGCTGTGTATATTTTGAACAGATGTCCCACTAAGAGATTGCAAGGATACACACCTGAAGAAGCATGGTCAGAAAAGAAGCCTAGTGTGAGTCATTTCAGAATATTTAGTTCACTGTGTTTTAAGCATGCGCCTAAGCAGATCAGAAAGAAACTTAATGACAAGGCTGAACCAATGATACTCATTGGATATCATCCAACTGGTGCCTACAAGTTGTATGATCCTAGAATGTGGAAGGCTGTGATTAGCAGAGATGTCTTGATAGATGAAACAAAGGGCTGGAATTGGGAAATAAATGCTACTGACAGTTGTGAAATAAAGGTGATTATGAACCTTGAAGACAAACAAAGTGAAGATGATGTACCATCATGTGGAGAGCAACTCAGAAGGTCACAAAGAAAGAGACAAGTACCACAAACACTCAAAGAATATGAATTGTATCCTGATACAACAATCACTGTAGAAGGGAATTTTGTGCACTTTGCCCTACTTGCTGAATTAGAACCAATGAGTCATGATGAAGCCTCACAAAGTTCACATTGGAGAGCAACTATGGAAGAAGAATTGAGATCAATTGAGAAGAACCAAACTTGGGAGTTAGTCCATTTACCTTAAGGAAAAAGATCAATTGAGAAGAACCAAACTTGGGAGTTAGTCCATTTACCTTAAGGAAAAAGACCAATTGATGTGAAGTGGGTCTATAAGACTAAAGTAAAGCCTAATGAAGATGTATCCAAGTATAAGGCAAGATTAGTAACGAGGGAATTTTTGCAGAAACATGGCTTGGATTACAATGAGGTTTTCGCTCCAGTTGCAAGGCTTGAAACTGTTAGGCTCATTGTGGCAGCTGCTAGCAACAGAAACTGGTCTCTATATCAACTTGATGTGAAGTTAGCATTTTTGAATGGGCTCTACATAACTCAACCACCTAGTTATGAAGTGGAAGGTCAAGAGGATAAAGTTTACAAGTTGAATAAGGCATTGTATGGCCTTAAGCAGGCTCCTAGAGCCTAGAATATAAGAATTGATAGCTTCCTAGTCCAGCAGAATTTCACCAAGTGAACTACTGAGCATGGATTTTATGTTAGAAACTCAGATTCTGGTGAGTTTTTGATAATATGTCTTTATGTAGATGATTTGCTAGTGACTGACAGTAGCAAAGAAGATATGAGAGTGTTCAAAGAAAGAATAATGGAAGAATTTGAGATGTCTGATCTTGGTGAACTATCATACTTCCTGGGTATTGAATTTGTTTCTACTAGTAAAGGGATTTTCATGCATCAAAAGAAGTATGCATAAGACATTCTGAAGAGGTTCAATATGATGGAGTGCAATTCTGTGATCACACCAACTGAAACTAGAATCAAGCTGCAAATAAATAGGGATGAGAAAGAAGTTGATCCTACCTTGTACAAGCAAATTGTAGGCTCATTGGGTACCTATGTAACACTAGACCTGACATTGCCTATTGTGTTGGGTTGATAAGGAAGTTTATGGAGAAATCAAAGACACCTCACTTCTTGGCAGCAAAGAGGATTCTGAGGTATGTGAAAGGAACATTGGATCTTGGCATTTTATATCCTTATAGTCAAAAGAATATAGAAGGAGAAGTGTTTGATTATAGTGATTCAGATTGGTGTGATGATAAGGATGATAGGAAAAACACTGTTGGGTATGTTTTCAAATTTGGAACATCACCAATCTCTTGGTGCTCAAAGAAGCAAAGTGTAGTTGCTTTGTCAACATGTGAGGCAGAATATATTGTTGCCGTTATGACAACTTGTCAAGCTCTACGGCTGGAAGCTTTAATGGAAGAACTGAACATGAGAGATTGCAGTCCTATGAGGTTATTGATTGATAACAAACCAACAATTGATTTAGCCAAGCATCCTGTGGCACATGACAGGAGTAAACATATTGAAACCAAGTTTCATTTCTTGCGTGATCAAGTGAGTAAGGAGAAGCTTGAATTGGAGTTTTGTAGGTCTGAAGATCAAGTTGCAGACATACTAACTAACCATTGAAGTCTATCAAGTTGAAGGAATTGAGAGACAAGTTAGGAGTGACAAATCTAAATTAAAGAGGGATGTTGATGTATGCTTTAATTCAATTAGTTAGTTAGGAGTTAGTTAGTGATTCATTTTGAAGTTAGTTTGACAACTATGAAGTTTGTTATAGCTACATGTATAGTGTGTATAAAAATAGTAGTGATCTTCAATGAGAAGCATGAGAGTGCAGAAATTTTTTTTAGAATTCTAAATTCCTTCTATTTTCTCTCAATCAATTTTTTTATCATCTTCTCTTATTCTCTAACATAGAGTGACAATAAATACATTGACAATAAATACATAGTGGGAGTGCGTATAAGAACTTTATTGTTCCAATAGTAAATAGTAAAAGGTGTTGTAGGTAGGAGCAGGTTCATATTTAATAAACTAATTTAGTATTTTTTTTTATGGGAGGAAAGGGCTTAGGACCTTCTAGACGAATATAGTATGTGTTAGAAATATAGTATTAACTCCTTTCTCTAGCAGAAGACCAGACACATTGATGTTCAATAGCCAATAGAGTCCGTGAATTCCATGTCTTGCTATTGCACTGTCCTTCCCAATCACTCCAGTAATGAACAGAGGAGGATCTTGTTTTGGATCATTCACTCTAACCTTTAAATTCCAAACCAAAAACGTCAAGGTATGAGACAAGGAATTGTATGCGAAAATACTCAACAAATTCATGTTTACAAAATTGATTTTGAATGAATTCATTTTGGATTATTGATTTTAATTAAATTTAATTTTGAAGTGATATGATTTATATTTGTATGTTTTATTATAAAAATAAAACTTAATATAAAGATTACCTGAAGTTACTTAACTCAAAATTAATTTTTTATGTTAAAATTAATTTTTGACTCATCTCTAATGTAAAATTAAATATGTAAATTTATTTAAAATTAATTTTAAATTCAAAATCAATTCTCATAACATTGATTAATTTTTGACTCATCTCTAATGTCACCAACGTGTATTTCACAACCTGCACATTGCATATTGTTCTTATAGTATTTAATAAACATGAATTAAAATATAAACAAGTGACATAATATCACAAAATCCGCATATGTGTGTGTAAAGTGCATATATGTACGATTTTAAAATTATGATGTACATTAAATTAAGGATAAGTATAAATTTCTTTTAAGACTTCACAAATTCGGTTTATTTTAAAGGAACATTCAGGGGTTATATCTTCTCTCTAGTAAAATATAATTAAATGAACCTGGTGTTATGGCGAGAACAATATTGTTCCAATATTCTCCAATGAAACCTGGAACCCATGCATAGAGATTGTAATCCCCACCGCATATATTATTGATTGAGAAGTAGCCTTTCTCGTTAGCTCTAGTCCAAAATTGGTATCCCTGACCAACAAAAAGGTCTTGAAAGTTAAGATTGCTGCTCAATCACTCACTACTTGGACAAGTAAATGTTGAAGTGTTTAATTATTCTCCATAGAACAATAAATTAATATAGATTTATTTATGTTTTTAATTCCTCTTCAGTTAAAAATAATCACAAATTATGTACCCAAACCGAAAAATATAAATTTTAATTTGAAAGATTAAAAAAGATTAATCTCAAAATTGAAGGACTTAAAAGACATATTTAAACCAATAATATATAACTCAAACTTTGGGTTTAAACAAGTATATGCTCCGGTAGTTTAAACCTTGCATTCTCTTTGCCAGGATCCAGCTTTTCCTGGTGGTGCCAGTCCAACGTATGCGCCTTCTGCTATTATGTTCTTGTCACAATTAAAATATTTAATAATATATTCTAATTTTATATGTTATTATATCTATTAGATTTATCATTAATCATATTTTTAATTATTAGATTTATCTTTAATTTTATAATTATTATATTTATTAGATTTATCTTTTAGCTATATTTTTAGCTTATATATATTCTAACAGTCACTTATACACCTGAAAATTTCACTTTACAAAAGTTACATTTTGTTCTTAATTTTACAAAAATATTATTTACTTAAATTTTTTCATAATCTTTTATTGGAACTTTGTTGTTATACCTGTCTAACTCGAACTAGTAACGTGCCACATAAACTGCCCCGTTGGCTAGATTTTTTAAAATCTTCTGAAGCTAGAAAGTCATAGGGCCCACTTTGAACTTCCTCGTTCATCTAGAAACCATTTTTGGTTTTCTTAGAGTTAGTACTCAGTTTTAATTTGTACTTTGATGAGGAGGGGCTACGTCCCCCTAGTGTTTATTCTTTATTACATAATTTCCCTACATGGAATAAAAAATCTCCATAATTTTAATAACTTGATAATGAAATTGAAATCCGACACTTAGCGTCCTCCCAGAGCTCTAGCGGGTCACACCATCTAACAAAGTGTTAAGATAAACAAAAGTTGGTCCAAAAACTTTCTTCCACGGCTCGCTAGGCTGGAGTTCCAAAAACTTTTTTCGCACAATATAAAAGTAAAAATGGACCGTTAAATATTCATGAGCATTAAATCTATGGTTAAATATTTTCTTTTTCTTTTTTTCTCTCTTTTTTCAACTTGTCCTTTTGAGAAATTCCTTCCTTCTTCGGATCTCTCTTCTCCCTCCCTTCTCGACGGCGAACCATCTCACCGCCTGTATCCATTGATTGATTACCTTCGTCGACATAGTGGAATCCATTCAGACCTTGATGGTGATGAACTTTGACCACAATTATTGCTTATTCTTTGAAATTGATATACATCTATTCTTCTGCAAATTTTGTTTTGAGTTTCATAGAATTTGATTGGAACGGAAGAAAGAGGATGAAGGGTGTTTGTTTGTGTGTGGAAAGAGAAACTGACCTACTCCCTCGTCCCCAACCAAGATCCTCTTTGTGTTGTGTCTCTCTAACGTTGATGTCACATTGGCGTCTAGGTTGACACCAATGTCGTCATCGTCAAGGTTGTGCTCGAGATCGACAGCACGCCATTGCCATGCTTAAGCACAATCCATCAAACACCCACGAATATACAATGTGAGATAGCCGTCAGATATGGAATGGGAGGGCATAGTCGTTGAGCATTGTCATCAAGATCTGAATTTGAACCTTCTAGATTGATATCACAATGAAGCTTGCACGTCAGTTTTCCAAATCGATGGTTCTCTGGAGGTGGTGGTGTTTTGTGCATAGAAGTAGTAGAACGTCGATGACGACAAATTCAGTGTTGTCGTGACAATGACGAAGGAAGTTACGAGTGAGAGGGGTAAGGACATACCGAAGAAAGACAAAGAAAAAAAAAAGAAAAAAGGAAACAGAAATTTGACCCTCCATTGTGTTGTTGTTGTTGAGTGGTGTTTGGTGTTGCTTGCTGGCTGATTTATTTTATTTTTTTGTTTTATTTTGGGTGTTGAAAAAACTTGGTTGCCATAGGGCGATTTCAAAGGTGTCATTGGTGTTATTAATTAGTTTCTGATGGGAGAGAAGGGGTAGGGATAGCGTTAAATTGGAAAATACAAAAGATAACAAAGAAAATAAAAAAAAATCAAAATGAAAAATGATCCCAATCATTTATTTAAAAACTAGTAGATCTGACGATTTAAAAAACCTTGTGCACCATGTGAAAGTTATTTCACTTTTGCACGGTAGAATCCATCTGAAATTGAAATCTAACATTCATTAACAACTAATATTAAGGAGTGTTCGGTGGATTATGTAACAAGTGGTCCATTGGTGGAATTGAAATTTTGTAGCAAATAATACATGAAAATGATATTAAAATAAGATAAATAGTTAAATAATATTTAGTGATAACATAGAAAATGTCAATTATGCCCTTATTTATTACAAATCCAATAAGTTAAATTGTTTAATAGTAAAAAAGGTACTCGTTGGCTCCAACAATACTTTGGGCAGTGAACAATATTGTGTTCATCCAAACCGACAAATACAAAGGGATTTCCATCATTCACGTGTGAATCTCGATAGGTGTTTCAAATTGACATTTAATTGTTTAATTGTTTATCCAACAATGTTACATTGAACTTAATTTATCAATGTCGATTAGCTATTTTCTTCACAGAATCTAATATATTTGTTCATGAGCATAGTGAACCCCATACTTTGAAATATCAACTTATAAGAATTCTCTTTTAATTAACTCTTCTTTTCAATTTACACTCTACAATTTAATCGTCTCACAGCAGATGAGTTTTCTACATTAGAATCTAATTCAATTCACTCTTGTATAAACAAATCAATCTATTCAAACACACAAAACCAACACACAATTGTTGATTCCCTATTAAGGAAAAACATACTACCACCTATGTAATCCAACATCACAAACATCAACCAAACTTTCAAATGTCCTACTGATGAATGCAACCAAGTTATGAATCACAAATTAGAATGAGATCAACAAAACTTGAAACCGAAAGGAGTAAATTAGATGCGTAAGCTTGCAAAAAGGATATTTGATTCAACGATTTCCAACAACAAGAAATGAATCTTCAATTAATAGATCCTTCTATTGTGGAAGAAAAATTCACAGATCCTTCTTCTCATTTTCTTTCCTTCTCTTCCACAACCACTACTCTCACATTCTCTCACCTTCATTGTCGACAAGGAAGACAAAGAGGGCCATAGACAAGGAAGACGAAAAGAGAAACAATGACGTTGTTGTCATTTAAGAGTTGACCTTGGCATAGATTTGGAGCATGGAGGTAGCATTGCTGCCGCGCTGGGCGGCGAGGTATAGAGGAATAAGGGTTTCGGGTTTGGAGAGAGTTAGGTAGAAGTGAGATCTGAGAGTGAAGGTTAAAATGGTCTACTCAACATATAATCTATAAACAATTCATTGTATAATCAAATTAATATTCTCACTAAGCATGCCTTCACGATCCAGACTTCTCCATACTTCCTGACACTAAGCGACTGCATCGCGCTAGGCGCTTAAGACGCGCTGAGCGAACAATCTCATATCTTCAATTTTGATTCTTTGGGCTTTACTTTGTTTTTCTGCGCCAATTATTCACCAAACACTATAAATTCACAAACTTTTAACACTTTTTGCACAGAAACTTCAATGATGTTAAAATTGTAATTATTCACACAAAAAGAACGAAATAAGATTGAAAAATTAACAATTCTTACATAATTTAATCCCAAAATATACTTATAGATAACAATAATCACTCCTCATAAATCTCAATCATCCAATTATTTAAACTAAGATCCAATGGTTATAAAAATGGCTAAAAATGAAATTTCCAATTCAAAAAATATTGATCCATGTGAACCACCTATTTAGGGGTTCACGGTAGAATTTACTCTAAATTAATAGGTTAGTTTATGCTTTAGCTACACAATGAAAAACTTACCGTGAGGGTTAGTGAAAGGTAAGGTTTTGTTTAACAAGGCCACCTGATCAAAACTCATTGCTGGGTAAGATTACCCAAAACCCCATGGATGGATCATCTTTGGATCGAGAACTTATCCACCCATGAACCATAAGATCTTTGTTCTCACTTGAGTATTGGTAGTTGTCATCCACCTTAATCGGTCAAAAATAAATTTCAATAAGCACGAATAATGTCATAGAGTAAGGGTTGGTTTGTCTATGTATGCTTTAAAATATTTTTCATACTTATAAAATTGTGTGATTTTAAAAAATGGTTTAATAATTTTTTGTTAGCTAAAATTAGCAGCATTTGTAAAACAATTTGAAGGGTATTATGTATTTTAATTAGGTTTAGTTTTAACATATTGTTAATTTAAATTTTGGCTAAATTTCAACTTTGGTCCCTTGATTTGACATTTTTGCGATTTTGGTCCTACACCACTTGGTAGCCAACCATCATCTGCCGCACCACCAATCAACCAAACTTCATTTCATTCATCAACCAGTCAAAATGTAGTTGAATCTGTACCACAAACTCTGCACTGGTCTCCAATGAAAAAAAAACTTTCTTAGATGTGAACTGAACTTTGTAGTTTCTGTCAATGTTTTGTGGTTGTATTTTGGAAATATTTGTTGGTTGTAATTTGGATATTCTTGGTATTATGTTGGTTGTTATGTATTTTGATTGTCTAAGAATAGTGTATTTTGGTACACTTCATATGCAAATAGACCATTCTTAGACAAGTAGTCAAGTACTCATTATTGGTATCCCTTTATATAAAGTTGTTATTTATGCTAATTGGAGAAAGTGACAAAGTGGATTCCTACTGCGTAATGGGATTCTATCGAACACAATAAATTTATATAAAATATACAATCATATATATTATACATTTATACAATATAAATAGAAAAATATTTATCTAAATATAAATATATATTAAATAAATATAAAAATAAAGGATTTTATAAATTTATATAAATTATACAATCATATATATTACATATTTATACAATATAAATAGTACATAAATTTTTTTAGGGATAAATAAATTGATGTATCATTTAATATAAATAAATAAAATTAATAATTAAATTTCAACATCTTATAAATATAATATAATATGACTTGATATAAATAAATATTTTATTTGTATCGTCAATGATAATTGCTATGTATACATAAATTGTGTAAGTAAATCACACAAGAATTATCTGATTTTTCTCTCTTTTATTGCTTATTTTTGTGTTAAACATTAGGATTCTAACATCTCCCGAGTTTTTATCTCGTAGGTGCTCAAACTGGTAAAGTTATAGTGTTTTAGTGGTATCTTTTTTTTTTTTGCAAACACAAGAAGGCATGGAAGGGAGTTGAAGAATTGAACAGTCTTTCTAAGCGTGTCGCCTTCACTCAGCGTGAGAAGCCACATGGAAAGCCAACTGTCACGTGCATGCTCGCTTAGCGCGTGGCTGTTAGTCGTCATTTACGACTAACTTTTGTATTGAATAGTTACATGAAATTAACATCTTTCCTCCAATCTATGGTTCTTTTTGTAGGAATTGTACATACTTTCATGTTTAGTTTGATTTTATATAGTAGATACTCTCATTTTATGAATTAATGTTGAAATTACTTCAATTTTAGGCTAAAAGAAGAGAAGGTTCAAGCAGCTGCTATCTCGCTAAGCGAGGCATATGTGCTTAGCGAGTGACATCCGCTAAGCGAGGCATGCAGCTCGCTTAGCGTGTTAAGAAACCCTAGAAGAGGATCAGTCAGAGATGTGCTCGCCCAGCGTGCCACAAGCTCGCCCAACGAGTCGTTTGTCTCTTCTCGCGCTTAGCGCGCCCAACTCGCTAAGCCAAAATTCACTTACTCTCGCTAAGCGAGCCTTCAGAATTTGAAACGTCAATGAGCCTTTAAAACACTGAAGTTGGTGGAAACTAAAGGAAGAGTCGAAAAAACAGAGCTAAGGGAGAAGCTAGAGCGACAGAAACGAAGCCACCAAGAGAGTCTAGGTTAAAGGAGTGAAATTAGGATTCTAGAGGTTGAATGAGACATACTCAACCCTCCTTAGCCATTTTCTTCCCTCAAAATCTGACCTTTGTATTGAAAGCTCATTACTTGTAATGGAAGGCTAAACCTCTTGGTTAGGGAGTTCTACTGAACCGTTGATGTAAAATTCTCTTACTATCTATTTAATGTTGTTTTTATGTGTTCATTGCTTCTATCTATGCTTATTTTTGCATGCTTGTGGCTTGATCACCCATTTGTATGTATAGTTAGGATTTTTAGTACTGGATAGTGTTTTAAAGCCTTGGAACTTGATAGAGCAAGCTAGAAAACTGTATGTCTAGGAATGGAGTGGAGCGATCTAGTCCATATTATGTTGTAAACTTAATGCAACTCTTTTATGATAAGTTTGTTGAGGGATCAAGGACGAGGTTTAAAGAGAGTTAGGCCCATTCACCCGAGGGATTTTGGTTTGGGTAATTTCTTAGCATAAAAACACTATGATAACATTAAATAGAGAAAAATCTTTAACAACATCAAGGTAGATTCAGTATAACAACCCAACGATTTTTACTTGACTGTTTTTACTTCTCAAACCGTAGATATTTAGTTTATAGTTAACTAAATTTTCATACAAAAACCCAACTTGTCATTCACTTGCTTTCAGTTTATACAAAACAAATGTTTGCTCACTGAATATACAATTTTCTGAGTGATACAAATTCCCTGTGGATACGATACTCGGTTCTTACCATTTTATTTATTACTTGAGCGAATCGGTACACTTGCCGACGCATCGCGAATAGTGGCCACTTATCCCCTTGCTTAGTGCATGGTGCGTGCTTAACCACCCATATTGTGCTGCATTTTAAGAGGGGAAAAAAAGAGGGAACATATTGAGCATTTTTCCATAGAACAAGAAGCTAGGGCATGCCCATTGGAGGGAAACTCATTCACTCGGAGCTTTTCTTCCCCTTCCTCTCCATTTTCCTCCATTCCCTTCCACTACCTTCACCCCCTTTTGTATTTGTAAGCCTCTCATGACAATGAGAGGCTAAGCCACCCATTGTTGGGAGCTTAACAACCAAACTCTCTTGATGTAATGGTTCTAAGTATCTAATTAATGTTATTTTAGTATTATTGTCTCTTTTTTGTGCTTACTTTCATGTTTGTGGCTTGATTACTCATGTTCATGTGATGTTATAGGGTTTAGGCATTTGGAAATGTTTATATCTAAAGAACTGGTAAAGTGCATCTAAATAATCCATCTCTAGGGATAGAATGATATTATTTAACCTATTTTATGCATCTCTATTCATAATGCAATTTATCTAATTTATCTCTTAAGGGATTATGGGAGAAATTAGGTAGATCAGACTCTTTTATGCGAGGAATCATGACTAGAGTATGCAAGTAGATGTAGGTGATAATAGAAATAATATTGAATAGAAAAAAATTATTAATATTGCATCAAGACTAGTTTTGGTAGGATAATCCCCCCAACATGTCCGTAATTCTGCATCGACCATCATTTCACTGCTCCGAGTGTTTGTTTTCTCGCCCTTTGTACATGCTAGCTTCATAGTTACATTTAATGTCACATGTTGCAAATATTAGAATCAATTCATTAATTGCTTAAAAATTGGATATACATAAACTTTGAGTACAATCAAAGTCCTTTTGGACTTGACACTCGGTCTTACCGTTTTGAAATACTACTTGGACGAATTGTTACACTTGCCAAGGAGTTAACAACAAGTATCTTCTCCAGTTTTCTCAATTTTTTGGCTCAACGAAATTGATTTGGTTGAGCGAAATGTTTCTCATATGAGATTTTTCAAATTTTTTTGCATAATGTGCTCAGCCAAATCAATTATGCTCAGTGAGAACTACTCTATTTTCTGCGTATATGTCTTAATATCGTGCACGATAGGATAATATGACTTGATATAAATATTTTGCCGTGTAAGATAGAATCCGACTCCATCATCGTGCATGGTAGGATAATATGACTTTATATAAATATCGTATCGTGCTCGATAAAACTTCACTATGTAGAACCCACTTTGTCACGTACACTTTGTCCCAAACAAAATATTAGGAGCAAATATATTTCAGCAACCAAAACGCACACAACCAGTCACATACCTTGTAGTTCCCACAACCGAAAAACCTTCTACCAACATTATTGTCAGTCCAAGTAGTGACCAACGGAGCATCTAAGTTGCATTCACAATGAACACGACCTCTATTGATACCAAAACCATTGCAATACGAATATCTACTATTTTCCATCAAGGTAGAAGAGGAAGAGCATGAGGAAGAAGAGGAACAATGTAAGGATGAAGAAGAGAAAGAGGAGAAAAGGAAGCGAGGAAGATCGTGAAGAGAGGAAGAAGAGGAACATCGTGAGGAAGAAGAAGAGAAAGAAAGAGGAAAAAAATTCAAATTAAATCAATTAATTAAACATATAGTCACGATCAACTAACGATCAACACTTTTAGACGTTACAAATTAGCCAAGTGCACAAAAATCGTACAAATTTAAAACTTGGGGGACGAAATCCAATCATTTTAAACTTCGGGAACCAAAATCGCAAAAACCTCCATCCAAGGGACCAAAGTTACAATTTAACATTAAATTTTTTACACTGTCAACTAACTAAATTACACTAAGAATAATTTTAAAAATAATTATCACAAAAGTTAATATTTTTAATAATATAATGATCTATGATTGGTTGATAATATTAAAAATATTTAACCATAAACATTATTTTTACATACAATTTTAAATTTTAATTCTTACAATATTTTTATAATATTTTTTCCATTTTAATATTTACATACACAAACTTACATATATTTTATTTCTTACATTAAACATATAATTTTTTTTAGTCCCTGAACGATAATTCTAATTGAGATTCATTTATAAACAATTTTTTCATGAAAGGATCAAAATGTAGATTTTTTTTATGCAGGAGTTAAAACAAAAAAAATATAGAATATAGGGACTAAAGTTAAATTTAAATTTTTTTTGATATAGAGGTTAAAGAAAGAGAAAAATAGATAAAATATATGATGTAATAAAAAATAAATTAAAAAGAGGTTAACTATACTTTTTACTAAAAGTTTTGAGTTTTAAGTCTTGCGATATTGGAAAAAACATAGTTAAAAGAGAATATTTAAATAATAATAAAGTTTCATATTAAAAAATTATATTACAGGTAAGTTTGTGAATACTTCAAACTTGAAACTAATACGATAGTGGCTCAAAAATAATTTAGAAGTAATTAAGTTAAGAGTATTATATTTTTTCTTTTTCTTTTTTTAGGAGTTGCATTGCAGGTCTAGTATTTTTTTCATTTTTTAAAAAAATAAAAAGGTACCTCTCCCTTGAACTCTGGTTCCACTTTATTAACGAGCAAAACTGCCTCCGGCGGAACTAGTTCTTTTCCTCTTCCGGGTAATCTGTCGTCTGGGAGAGGCATAAATCTTTGTCTATCATCCGACAGGGCCATGTAATGAAAACTACGCAAATAATTAACATCCAAAAATAATCACTACAGAAAGCTAATTAATTTACACCTTTGTCTAATACAAAGGACACCAAAAATGAAGAAGAATATGTTTCATAAGGTTAACCCATACTTGTCTTTTCGAAGCTTATAAACAATCCTTATTTGAGGTATGTTGAAAGCAGGCCACTCTGCTAGGTGTTCAAAGATGGCGTAGGAGTAGAATCCTGAGGAATTACGAAGCATCACATACCTGCACAAATATTTATCGTTTAATGTAATTAACCATCATGACTCATTTCAATCTTGTATAATTAGCAACATATGCTAAAGGGTATGAGGGGTCTATTCAATTGGTTGAGTAAACTAGGCGAGTTGTCATAAACCCTCAGGATCTGTCTTCGATTCCAACAAGTAAAATTAAAAAAAAAAAAATGCTAAAGAGCTTCGGAGATGAATCCCACTTTCTTGTGAATGAGATTTCAACCTGTTCCTCATTTTCAGTTACAACATTAAAACTTGTTCCCACATTAAAACTTGCAAACAATTAAACTCGTCATCAAAGTACTAAAGACATCATTATTTACAGCCATAGTTCAAGTGTTTTGGTATATGATAATCTCTAGTAACTAAGTAGTAAGTAGTAACATCTGGTTTAATATAAAATGGGAACTAAACTTATATTTTGAGAGGCAATGATCACATACCGTTCAAATGTCCCAGCTGTTCCTGTACTTCCGGCTTCACTCCAAACAACGTCCCAATACCTATGAAAATTGAAATAATTATTTAAAGTAACCATAAACATAAAGTCGCATGAATAGTGAGGAAAACGATTAAGAAACACTAAATATGAATAGTGTACACTTACCCTCTATGCTCACTTCCACTAAGAACTTCAAGCAGATTATCAATTCCATTGTATTGTATTCTAGTGACTAATCCACCTGGATTGGATAAATACACTTGCAGGATGCCATTGTCCATAATCACCTTCAATTCCAAATTCAATTTGCCATAAATTCAGAATATATATTATCCTGAAACTTTTGAATATAAAAAATAAAGAAAACAATGCCTTACTAGATTGTCTTCGATACGCAACTGCACTGCTTGCGAGGCCATGGCGAAGGATCTTCGCTAGTTGCTATATCTTTTCATAAATATTTACTAAAATTTATTTCTTTGGTTTTCATGGTCAATTCTTTACTCAATCGCCACTGTAGCCGTGCACGTTTAGGATTGTGACTTGTTACTTTACAATAATAATTTTGTTACTTGGCTAATAGTTTTGTCATATGTGATGCCCTCAACAAACTCTATTCAATTCCGTGATTTTCTTTGCAAGCCTTAAAACTATCTTTACCAATTTTCAGTTATCTTTGCCTCTACATAACTTATTATATATATATATTACGTCTTTTATATCTAGTTTTATCAGAATAAGACCTCACAAAATTGAAAAAAGAAAGGAAAATGACAAAAAAGAAAGCAGAACATACTCTTTGTATAATGATTATCATCTTTTTTATGTTTCTTTCTCTGTTTCTATGTCTACAACTAACAGCCATGTTAGGCATGCTGGTTGTATATCAGTCAGAGAGAGAGAGAGAGAGATGATACATTAAAATGACCTTTACCCATGCTTTAACGACCGTGATACAACAATAACCTATGGCCAAGGTCTTTAACAGAATCCTTAGCACTTAGCAGAGTGTTCAATTTCTAACAGTATCATATAATAATAAATAAAAAAGAACAGAAGATTTCCTAAAACTTTCAATTATTGTCATCAAATGCAGAGCTACAGTCATTTTCAATGAGTCTATAATTAAATATATATTTTATAAAATGACAATGCCGATGTGTTATACACTTCCAATACATCACATTAGCAAAAGTATATCTCATCCGGCTTCTGATGCAGGGGAATGGATTATACAGAAAATGCAGGATCCTAAAATGTTTTGACTTTGTTGCTAATGCACGTCACTGGGATCTGCTTTCCTCTGTAGAAAAAAAGATCCCAGTATGACAGCAATACCAGTGATGGCTATTGTGAAAAGAAGGCGTTTAGTTGAGAAGTCATTCTGTGGCGGCGGCGGCCTTCTTCTAGCACCTTGCTCTCTCTCAGCTTCCCTCACATTCCTTCATACAAGACACAAGTGAATAGCTTAATTATAAGCGAGAGAGACACCTTGTGAAGCATTAAAAAGGTCAGAAATAAATGATTACATCCACGACATGCAAAGAGGGAGGTGTATCATGATTCTAGCATCAGAAATTCAATTACATCACAAGCATTTCTTGATACATTTACTTAAATAATGAAATCAACTTAAAACATTGATGTCCTCAGACGACGTAAAATTGCAAGGGAAATCAAATATTACGCAATCAGATGATAATTCCTTGCTAACAACTTCGTGTAGTATGTCTATGATCATCAATAGTATCAAATTACTATTTGATCCACTAAATCAATTTAAGCTCATATTCTCAAATACTATCTACTTTATCCCAATAGTAGCAAGATTTTCATCCATTTTTAGTTGGGAATTCGGACTGTGCATGTTAGAACAGCCAGGCAGTACTATATCACAACCATTAAATGATGGGTCTTTACTACTCTCCTGTAAATGTACATCTTAGCACTCATCTAAAATAATATATAGCAGCAGCGATAGAATGTTTATACTAACAAATATTAATAGGGATATGATGCTAATTACTGCTTATATGCAATGAGAATTCACGAAGGCATGGATATAAATGATCCCGCCTTGGTGGCGGGGTCTGGAATAATGAGACTAAGGATTTTCAGCCCAAAATCACACAGGTGCTTCGATGTCATGTCCATGTTATGAACCAACTCTCTCCAAAGTTAATGTTGGGTAAAAGCACATGAATGATTTTACATTTAATAGCATTGATATGCAACATGAAAGCATGTAAATTATACCTAATTGTTTCTATCCTTAATTAAAAAGTTGCAACACATTAGTTTTCTAGAAGCAATATAAATATAGTAAAGAAGAAGAATTAACCTTAGGAGGTTCAATTTGTAGTTACATGAAGTGTTTTAGACCAACTTAACTAAAGGCTTAAGCTGTTGGGTGGGAGGTTCAGCATTGGTTTTATATATATAATATACCCTTTCATGCAAGATTACTTTGGGCTTTATGCATTTATAATGCATAGGCCCACCCTACCTTGTGTGCTAGAATTCAACTTAATTATGAATGGTGTGGCAAGGAAAAGAACTCATGACCAACTGGTCATAGAGATTCTGGTACTATTTCAAGGAGCAATACTCCTTACAGCCTAACTTGTTAAGTGCAGACTCAAGATTTGTAACATGAAGTAACCAACAGTGTAAGTTGAAGCCTGAAATGGAACAGCTATGCAAGCATTAACTCCACTTATAAGGTGGCTTTCCAACAAAGATAATTGGGATACACAACTATTCCTTAACCCTCAGAATGGATGATAACAATTAAAACAGAATGAAAAAAATTTAGTATGCATAGTGAGAAATAGATATGCATACTATATTGAGAGATTGCAGGAGTTTGGTCTATGAACAATAAGCTACAATGCTACAACTGAGAAAATATGAACACAACAACAACAACAACAAAGTCTTATCCCACTAGCTGAGGTTGGCTACATGGACCACACAACGCCATTTGGTATGGTTAAATATGAACAAAATTAAAAAAATAATTACAGGTTTTTCTTCACAAAAATGATGTTACTTCCTACCTTGAAGTACCCACAGAACTATCTTGGATGCCATTGCATCGAGCTTCATGGCTGAATCTTTCACGCAGTCTAACATATTTGTTACAAAGGTGACAAAGCTCTGTTCGATTCCCGCATACTTCCTGAAAGATATAAATATCAGACTGAAATTAGTGCAAAAGTATATGAAATCTTCTCAATTCAAAAGTTCTTTATAAACACTACCTGATGCTCGGCCAGATCAATTGCTGGCAATGGAAACTCACAGAACTGACAAGTGACAATCCTTTGAGGGCAATTTTCACCTTTATGGATATCTAAAATATCACGCTCCATTGTCTCACTGCATAATGAACAAGAAACCTGCACCAACCTACCTTTTTGTTTAGAACTAACATATAAGTATATTTTAAATCTGACTTTAAGACTGTTACAGTTTGCCAAAGGAGGCTGGGTTTGGAGGAGGGAGGTTTCCATCTTAGGGGGGAGGTGGTACATTACATATAGCCAGTTATGAAGCACAAATATAATACACATATAGGATAAAATATATATTTGATATGTCAATACAACTATTTTTAAAATATAAAGAGGACAACATCCAACTTCCATTTGTGGTTCATCAATAGACAATGCTACCATTTTTTATTTTTTAGGTGCTTCTGTCTCATATATACAGAATTAGATTTTCACAACTTTTTCTTATAGGCTTGGATACTTCATAGATATGTATCAATGAAGTATCCAAGGGTATTAGTTTCGGTTATGTGAAGAAAATGCAAGTATCGGCACTTCACAGATAGCCAGTTTACCCAACTATTTTTAATGGACTAGTGTTATTAAGTCCAATTCAATTTTAGGGTGGCTGATGGAGTATCCAAAAAATCCATTCAACTTCCCCACCCCACTCGAAATCTTCTCAGTCATGATTCAATGATTTCAAGTTTTCCAACCATTAAAGAACATTATCTGGTCCAGTTGTTCTGGTTAGAGGACTTCTAGATGTGTTCCAGTGATTGGTTTCTTACTCAAGAACCATGACAGCTCTTAGGGTCTTGTTTGTTCTTAATGTGCTTCTAATAAGGTTTACGAAGTTATAGAATTAGTAAGGTGGTTATAGTTGGAATAGCAAGAACTTGACTTAAATAGTAGAAGCGGTTGAAGGAAAAGCATTAATATTTGTTTGTATTTGGGAACTAAGCATTTGCTCTGTTGCAGTCTCGTAGGAAGGGGAAACCCTTGGAAAGAGAATTCCCTCATTAGATTCAATTTAACATATTAGCAAAGCATTATTTTTCCTTTTTTTTTTTCTGTTTCTCTCAGCTTTCTCTGTAAGAACTCAGAACCCGTTCTGGGTTCCTAGCTGCTTGTTCCTGAAGCTTGCAAGAATTTTAGTGTCAATGCATATGTTGGGGTGTTTCAAAACACCAAGAACCCTCACTTCTCCCAAGCAAGAACCCGTTCTGTGTGTGTAGTTACTTGCTTACTTGCATATGTGCATCTGGGGTCTGTTTCACGTCAATGGTAAGGTAAAATGTAAAAGCTACAATCTGAAGCTTCTCTCTTGACGAGGATCCAACACTGTGAAAAGTAGAAACAACATGCACTAAACAGAACTAACAATTTTCAACAAGTTAAAGCATTCAATTTTCTACTCTTGCCAATGCTTAGAACTCTAAATGTAGAGGTCAGCCACTTAATTCAGCATTTATCTTTACAATTTATTTTGGCTTAAACTAATCGGTATTAGGCAGTCAACAATCCTTTGGGTATCTACTAGAATTATTATCTTCCATTTACACAAAATGATTCCAAGTAACATGAACTTAATATACTTCCTACAAAATTGAACCAGGAAAAACAAAGGTAAACAACACAGAGCTTAACATACCGGTGCATGGGTGCTTAGATAGTGATCCTCCGCATTTTTTCTGGGAACCATATCACCACAAACTTTGCATTTTTCAAGCTTCCGAGAGCAATGAGCATAATGCAAGTCAATATTTGCAGCAGGAATAGCCCGATCACTGAAACCATATCATTAAGATAAAGACCATTTATCATGCACAACAACAAAAAAAAAAACTAATGCTTCCATCCCATGATTCCATCAACCAAACAAATAATCCCAATTTCCCACAATTTTTATTTATTATTATCATTTTGGCATAAAACATTTTAAAAAACAATTATTTTTTCAAAATGAAGAACCCAAACCTATAGCTTATTTACATGTTTCTGGAAACAACAATCCAAAATCACTCTAGAAAATTCGAGGTGTTTTACCAGTGAGTGCATATACTAGTGTCTTGATCCGAAACAGCTTCCATCGCCGAAGATACACACAATCCTACACCAGAGGGATCCCTCTACGACAAAATCTCCGGAAACCAAACAAAAAAAAGTAGACGGAGAATTTCGGATTATACAAGGATTATTACGAGGATTAGGTTTTGGACAACTTCGGATTCGAGCATAACAAGGTTTGGTGTATCTTAGATTCCGATGTTGTTTTGAATGGCTTTTTGGTTGGGATGACTTTTTTTTTTTTGTTCGGTTGAAGGCTTTAACTCGTAAAAAAAGGAGTGGGGATGCAGCATTTCTGTTCACCATACGCGCCATTAATGTGAGGAATATGGATCCACCGTTGTTCGTCAATTTGGGCCCCGTTTGATTAACACTCTTAATGGTTTTAAGCTAATAGTGCATTACTATTTGTACCCTCCAAGTTGCTATTAAAGTTCTCCACTTTTTTTTAGAAATTTGTCCTAATGTTTGACATCCCATAGCCCAATGAAAACAAAATTTCATTAAGTTCATCTGTTTCATGAATTAAAAGTTCATTCTCGAAGAAATATGGAAATATTACATTCTCATATTTATTACAAGTTTTAACAAATTGTTATCGTGTATCAAAAAATACTATTTTTGAGTGTTCTTATTCCTGGGAAAAAGTTATAACTTCCCTTTTTACTATTTTTTCATTCATTTTCATTCCCAAGGAAAAGGATGAGAGTGAGATATTCTCATGAAAATATTAAAAATTACAATTTTTGACACACCTATAACTTCCATTTTTACCTTTTTTTTTATTAAAATTGCTTTGAATTTTTAAATGTATTCCTAGGAATATCAAAATGTAACCAAACAAATTTATAAATATATCCAAGAATAACATTCCTAGTTATACTATTCTTAAAAATGTGACTCCTAAGATATAATACAATATCTTGGTATCTTAAAACAAACACTTATTGTGTATTTCGATAAGACTTTGTTGAGATATACAATAGAAAAATGTTTATGTTTTGTATCTCAACAAGATATATATAACCCAAAAATACATTTTGAAAACATATTTTCATTGTGTATTTTGTTAAGATATACAACAAAAACACATTTCTATTATATATTTGGATAAGATATACAATGAGATTGTGTTTCTATTGTATATCTTAAAAAAATATTATTAATATATACAATAGAAACTTGTTTCCCATACATTGTAGGAATGTCAAACGTTAAGGATATTTTAGTTTTAAAAAATCTGAAAAACTAGAGGGCTTTAATAACAATATATAGGTGCAAATGGTAAGTTTGGTAACCATTTCCTGTGACCAAAAACAAAAAGGATGGTAACCATTATTACAACTTGGGCCCCGGTGAACCTATACCGTAGCCTACCTCATTTAATACCCAGCTGTTCCAGCATACCAAATTTAAAAAAGCAATGTGGAAACAGCTCGTGCCCCGTGATATGCTTCATTATGTATTGAACCAGTGCAGTAATTCGTACTAATCACATAAAATACTACTTAAGTGTTTTCCATCAACAAAAATCACTATCTTTTCTAATTTTTAATTTTTAATTATTTTAAAAAAATAACAACCTATTACTGAAACATCGTGCCATTAGTGCATTTTTTCCGTATTGTATAGTAGTACTAAAAAATAAATGGATATTTTTTTTGTCTTATTTACAAAAACAAATTATTTTTAAGATATATTAATTGTTAATTTGTTTTTTAGGCACAATATATTGGAGAGTAGAGTATATTTCCAACACTTTTCTCGAGTAAGGGATAATAAAGTTTGACTGACTTAATTGATAAGATTGAACTGCATTAGCTTGTATTATTGAGTTGGAGTTGTTATTAGTGGTCTTCCATCAATTACATGGAGTCATTTGGTGATTAAAGTAAACTTTCCTTGGGGCTTCCGAAGTTTCGATGATACTAACTTTAGAATATAAGACAACATCCTTAAACTTTTCTTATAATAGTAGTGACTAACAAAACCATCCCACACTTTTCTCTATCTCTGAGCTTGCATCATTTGATTGATGATTGACACTTGTCCATATCTTAACTTTTACAACTTTCAGGCCATGAAAGCCAATGTTTATAATTCCTACTGCTTAATTATATTTGCTTCGCGTGGTTCTATGCCCTTGATTTTCGCCTAATTATTCGCCGAGGATATCCATTTGTTAATTTTCTTTTTTCTCGTACTGTTGAATCTCATTGATGAGAGCATCCATCATGGTTCACGTGGTTTCAGCCAATCAAAAGCTAAGCAAAAAGAAACTTTCATGTTTCAATATTCTTCCGTCCTAAAAAAATCCTTCATCCGTACTCAAGTTTATATAAATAATCAATTAACTTTGATATCAACCACTAGGTTGAACTAGTGGAGGAATTTGGATAATGTGTGAGGTTTATAATTCTAATCTTTATATCACTAGTGTATACAAACTAAAAAAGTAAAATAAAAAATTATTATGTTAAATATAATGACTCATGAGAAAAATAATAAAAAAAGTAAAAATAAATCTACTATTTATTTTAGTTGTCTGGTTCGGGAGTTTGTTCGTCTAAAAAATTTATTTAGGATTTTAGGATGTTGGTTTATAAGGTTTGTAATAGGATTATGTCCTGAAATTGTTTGTGAGGTTCCTGGGAATGGCATGATCCTCATTTTCTTGGGTATTACTAAACATAGGAAGTGTTGACCCCCAATTACTTTCAAACTACATAGAACAATGGACTTGTGCTGTTATAAGAGATTATAGGGTGAATCATGATAGTCATGTATCCACCAGCCTATACATGATAGCAAGAGCTGAAAATCATGAAACAAATCTAGTAGATCCTAGTCCAAGCATCTACAATTTATGTAGCCTAATATAGAGAATCTTTACAACCCAATCTGTAAATGACAAAAATATCAGCCGACATAAGATTTATCTAGGTAATCTAGAAAGACTCTCCATAAGTTATTTTGGAAAAATAAAAGAATTTACCCAAGACTATCTAATGTATGCCTCTATAACAGAAAGATTTACCGATAAATCTTTAGGAGAAAAATTATTCTTAAAACTCTCAGGCAAATTAGAACAAAAATTAGAGACAGTTGGAATGATGACCAAATTGATCCAGTCATGAACAATTTAACTGTCAGAATTCAGCACATAATGAAAGTAATGAAAGATACATGTACCAACATAGCCATTAACAAACAAATAAAAATGGCCAATTCAGAGATTTGTAAATAGATTTACGCTCCTCAACAATACCACAAAAAAAATAGGAGAAAGAGACCTCAATACAGACCTCCCAACAAACAACCTTCTAGGAAAAAGAATCCAACCTGTATGTATTCAATTAGAGCCTCTAACTCTAGAAAACCTACTCTTAACAAAGAAAGACATATTAGAAAACTTAAAGATAACAAAACATATACAAAGCAATTAGAATGTTATGCTTGTCACCAATCAAGACATTACTCTAGAGATGGTCCAAACAAAACCAATCTGTTTACAAGAGAAGCGGAATTAATAAAAAGTTATAGGATGAATCTCATTCCCATGGATGAGACAGTCTCTAGTGACTCAAAAATATATTTAATAGTTAGTTGGTCTGACTATACTTCTGAAGAAGAAGAAGTTAACAAAGATTAATAAAATCTTTAACGAATTCACTAGAAATGAATACACCAATCTATACCCAATAGATGACAAATATAATCATCATGGAGAAATCCTTGATGATTTGGGATATAGCCTGATGTTCAAGACAGAACTAAATGATTGTGAACATGAAATATAATTCCACATAGGACCTGATCATAGGGAGTGTCATTTTTGTAAAAGATATCCCCACAAAACGTTAAGAGCTCAATATAGTTTATGCTATAAGAATTTTTGCAAAACTTGCGTACAAACAATTTTAAAAATGGAATTTCTTGATTTTAAAAAGGAAAATGATTATGGAAATAAAATTATGAACAATAGGATTTCCACTTTGGAAATCAGACTAAACCAAATGGAAAAAACGGTAGATTTTCTCTACGAAAATTTTGAGAAAAATAGGAATAAAATTTTTCCTAAAGAACACACAAGTGGGCTTATGGCACTACAAAACAAAGATTGTATTCCCATAATTTGTAATAAAAAGAAAAATAAAAGTCTACATATTTTGGTGAAAATAAATTTTCCTTAAATAAATAATTTGGACCAAACTGAAGTAATTTTACAAGCTTTGGTAGATACTGATTGTTCTTTTACTTTCATATGCAAAAGTGTTGTATCCCAACATAATTATTTTAGAAATAATATAATAACTAAAACCAGAACAATGCCTAGAGACATAATAACTAATGAAACAGAAACCAGAAATTTCACCATCCAATTATCTACAAATTGTGATATCTTTGGCAATAAAATCTTTATAAATAAAGCATATGTTGTAGATTTGCAACCAGCCAAAAAAAATGATTTTAGGACTTGACTTTACTGTACATGATAACATATCAGTCACTATTACAAAAGATTAATTATTAATTTCTACAAACTCACAAATGTCACCCATAATAGACAAACTCACAAATGCCCCTACTAATACTAATGTTAGCAACCAATGTCCTTGTGACACACCTGTTAGTTGTAAAGTAAAAGAATCACAAAATTATGGTAGGATAAGCACTTCAGAAATATCCCATGATTCTTACCATGAAAATATTTTAGACATCATAAAAATAGAAACTGAGCTACAATATGAATTATCCGTAGCAGAATCTGACTATAATTCCGTCAAAATCAACAAAATTATAACTTTCGATAATATACAACATATTATAGGTGAACTAAATAAAACAAGCATAATAGGAGAAGACCCTACAAAACATTAGGAAAAAGATCCTATTATATGCAAATTAGAAATTATAAACTCAGATCTGATAATTAAAACTAAAGATATTCAGAATGAGAATTTCGAACAAGAGGAACGTAAAAACCACATAAAATCCCTCTTGGATCTAAAAGTTATAGTACTAAGCACTAGTCCTCATAGAAGTCATGCTTTTATCGTTAATAAACATTCAGAACAAAAAAGAGGAAAAACTAGAATGGTTTATAACTACAATGGATTATAACTACAAAAGGCTTAATGATAACACTCACATAGATGGATACACTATTCCTTCTAAATATGTGTTGATAAATAGGATACAGAAAGCCAAATGGTTTTCGAAATTTGATTTAAAATCAGGATTTCACCAAGTTAAGATGCATCCCGACTCAATAAAATGGATTGCATTTTCCTGTTCAGAAGGATAATTCGAATGGAAAGTAATGTCTTTCGGATTGAAAAAATACCACAAATTTTCCAAAGAAAAATGGATAATATTTTTTGGAAATTTCAAAGAATTTACTTGTTCATATATAAATGATGTACTTGTTTTTTCGAAAACTAAAGAAGAACACTATCTACATCTTAAACAAGTTCTTCATTTATTTAAGAAATTTGGCTTAATTATCTCAAAATTAAAAATGGAAATCTGTAAGACTCATATATCTTTCCTAGGAACATAAATAGGAAACCGAAAAATAAGGCTTCAACCTCATATCTCCCAAAAGATTCTTGGTTTCCTAGATAAAATGGAAGACATAAAAACCCTAAGAGCCTTTATAGGCCTACTTAACTATGCAAGAAATTTTATCAAAGATTTAGGAAAATACACAGTTCTTCTTTACAATAAAACATCTTTAACTGGACAAAGAAAATTTAACACAGAAGATATATGATTAGTTCAGAAAATTAAAGAAATGGTTATTAATTTGTCATATCTATCTCTACCACTAGATTCAGACTATTTAGTCATAAAGTGTGATGGTTGTGAACAACGATGGGGAACCATCCTAAAGAAAAAGAAAAATAAATATGAAAAAATTCATGATGAAGAAATCTGTAGGTATGCTTCAAGAAAATACCACACAAAACCACAGGTATACTCAACTTCTATAGATTACGAAGTAAATTCCGTAATAAATGCCCTAGAAGGATTTAAACTCTTCTTGGTTAATAAAAGTGAAATTACCATAAGAACTGATTGCAAAGCGATAGTGGCTTATGGTAGCCAACAAATAAATACGGATAAAAAGCCTCACAAAAGATGGTTTTTATTCCAAGAGTATGTTTATCATAACAGAATAAAAATAAATTTTGAACATATAAAAAGAGTTAAGAATGTTGCTACTGACATTCTTTCTCATTTTGTAGGGATACAACAAGATGAAGCATTCTAAGGTCTCTTATCAAAATATAAAAAAGTAAAATAAAAAATTATTATGTTAAATGTAATGACTCATGAGAAGAATAATAAAAAAAAGTAAAGATGAAAAGATACAAAAGATAAATGAGGAGTTACAAAAGATAAGTATAAATGAAGATAAATTGTTGGAATTCTGTAGTCTTTAACATATCTTAAGATTTACAACATGTTTAATTATTAAAAATTATGATAAATACCTAGATTCGTAGTTGATTGTTGATCAAAGCGTTTTTCGACAATTGTTGCGGGATGTTTACAATCATCCATCATGAATATGAACAATGACATTATGGTTCTTCTTTAACAGAAGTCTTTTTATTCCTCAACGGGACTTTCGTAACTCTTCCTATGAAAACAAAACTATGTGCGACAGTTCAGTATATTGAGGATCATAATCTTCTTATAATGTATTAACCTAATAGGATTCTCATTACCCCCAATGGGCTAACATTCATATTTGTTCATTTAAGCTCATATCACCTAATTTAATGGTCTAATAGACCAACTTACTTTGACCACATAAAATAAAGCTCATTAATGATAAATATCTAATATATTTGTCTTAAAATATTAGCTCACATTAATTATTAAAATATAAAATTTCAACAATCTCTCACTTGGGCTACATATTATAAAAATTACAACTGAAATGACATCATATGAACAACATGCTCATGAAAATACCTTAAAGTAAGACTGCCATTGAAATAAGGCAATAACTTAAATGACACCATATGAGCAACATGCTCATGAAAATACCTTAAGTGTCAACCATTAATTAGTAAGTCAACTATTATATTATCTTTTTCTATATGTTCTATGCATATCTTTATTTTCTAAATTATTCTTTAATAACCAAATATTTTATGTCAATAACCTTTGACCTAATTGAACTCCAGTTATTGTTGAAGTATAACGCTATTGAGTTATTGCCACAATAAATACTTAATGCCCTCTTAATGTTTGTAACAATAGGCAAGACAATGACAAAATTTAGTGATCATATCATATGGTTCGTTGCCTCAAAGCAAGATATTAATTTCACCATCATGGTTAAAGATGACTCCTAATGCGTAGTCCCTACTATTTAGGTATCCCACAAAATCAAAGTTAGAATATCTTATTATTATGACTATAAAGATGTCATCAACATTTAATACCAAAAAGACAAATTTACTCCCACTAAACTTTTGGTATATGCAATCATAAACCAAAATTACCTCAAAGCTATAACAGGTAATAACTTGATGAAATTTGTAAATCATTGACTGGAAACCAATTTAAAGGCATAAATGAATTTCTTTAGTTTGCATACCATAAACTTTAGATCACATAAATAAAGTTTTTATGGTTGCACCATATAAATTGTCTCATCAATGTTGTCATTTAGAAACATAGTCTTTACATCCATTTGATGCAACTCCAAATCAAAATGAGTTATCAATGTCATTGTAGTCTTAGGAGAGTCTTTCTAAGAAACTGGAGAGAAAGTCTCTTCATAATCAATGTCTTCCTTTTGGGTAAAACATTTGGCAACAAGACAAGCTTTATATATGTCAATATTATCTTTTGAATCTCTTTCGGTTATAGATATGCACTTACAACCTATGGGTTTCACACCTTTAGGAAAATTGACGATATTCCAAATGTCATTGTCAACCATCGATTTTATTCCATCATTCATGACATTAATCCACTTATCCATTTTTAAGAGATAGAACACTACAAAACTTGACTAAAGTTGATTAGATCTTCCTTAGTCAACCTAATGTCATACTTATGTTCTTGGAGAAATACAACATAACCATATGAAATTATATTTCTCTTTTCTCTACTGAATCTTCTAAATGACACTTGTTAAGGTTGTTGAGTTTGAACTATATGTGGTGCTTAGAGAGGAATCTCAATGTTGTCTTGTCCTTGACTGATGTCAAGATTAACATCGTTATTAATTATTGGATTCGTTTGTTGAACAATGGTAAGTACAAAAAATTTTCCATTGTCAATAATAGGTTCTTTATCAAAGAAAACCCTCCTTATGTTTCATTTCCCTCTAAACGCAACTTACTCATGGAATCTTGTGTTCCTTGTCTCAAAGAAGGATTTTATAGTGGAATTGTAAAACTTAGACCTGCGAGAAAGTTCAATGTAACCAACAAAGTAATAACTAATTATCTTTAAGCCTAGTTTTTCTTCATGTGGCTTATAAGGCCTTGCTTTAGTGGGCATTCCCAAATGTGCATGTGCCTAATGTGGGCTTTTTCCCAGCCCATAACTATAAGGGGTTGTTAGCGACTACTTTCCTTGGTATCCTGAAAAGGATATAAACTGCACTCTATAATGCTTCTCCCCAAAGTGACTCTGGTAAAGAAGGATTACACTTCTTACCATATCCTTAAGAGTTCAATTTCTTCATTTTGCAACTCCATTTATGTTAGGTTTGCCCAACATTATATATTCCAGAACAATTTCACACTCATTAAGGAAAAGCGTGAAGGGCTCTAGACATTGCTTATCTTATCTATCATAATATTCATCTCATAGTAAAATTTGGCGGCCTTAATTTTCTTTTATGGTTAAAGTTCAACTTTATCTTTGAAAAACTTTAAATGTCTAGAAACTAAGACTTCTCATAAATTAAACAATGAGCCCATAAATGTCTATATGTATTAATTCTAAGGCATCCTTAACTCTTTTAGCACTAAAATTCATTTTGTTTGTTTTTTTACCCTTACACCTAATACAAACTTGAAAATCTGATAAATCTAAGCATTCAAGAATTTCCTCTAGTACAGGCCTCTGAATTCTCTGGTTAGAGATACGACTTAAGCGCTTATCTCATAAAGTGGTGGAATTCTCATTTAATTTGTTTCAAACCATGTGAATCATTTTGAAATAGGAACACTTAATTATTTCTAAACGAACTATAATAGCCAAATTTGTCCAAAATAGAAATAGAAATGGAATTTTGTCTAACAAACGGCTCAACGTATGTCTCAATCAAATCTAAATAATAAGTCTTCAAAAAGGACATAAAAGTTCCTATAACTTCAACAATAACTTTATTGTCATTGCCCTATATAGATGATTCTTTGAGTATCACTTGACAAATGACTCCACAAGCAACCTTGAAAAAACATATTTATAAGTGTAATAGCACCAAAACCTATCTAGCAAATGTCCTTGGGTACGAAAACTAAATTAACTTTAGAACAAATACAATATCAAAAGTTTACCCTTCTTTGTACACCAAACAATGTACTTGGGACAATTTTATTTCATATGTTCCACTTTTTTTTTTACAAAAGTAACAAGTAAATTCTTTGTCTTGCTCTTCTGTTTTTCTTTAATTGAGAATAACTTTATGCAATATATATCCTTAACTCTATTCCTTTTCTTATTCTAAGGATGACTTGATTTGATCCATGATCATGATAAAGAACAACTAAGTTAGATTTAACATCATAGTAAGTAAAACCCCATTAGATTTTTCCTTAGTTGCAAAAGATTAATTCATTCAATTCCATGCAATTGAAAATATTCTCAACCGATGACTCCTTTAAAAAAAATTGAATTAAAAAAAATGAGTAGTGGAAAAAGGAATGATAGTAGTAACTTCTAAAGAGAGAACAATAACAATTAATCTTTATAGTAAATTCAAAAACTCAAACATGATAACTAGTGTACCATTAATCTTCAATCTTTGGATTGAAAAGATTAACTTCAAGTGGTACTCTCGATGCAATAATCAAACGTTGGTGATAAGTCCTGTTAAACAATGATTGTCATTGGACACTCTACCATTCACATGAAAGAGTAATTTGATGATAACTCCCGTCAAATAATTATTGTCTTTGGACACTCCATTATTCATATGTAAAAATCAATCATTAGAATCACCACACATCCACCATCACAAGCATGTAATTATCCGGTCAAATTGTGTCTACCTTTGGGCTGAACAATTTTTGCACGAATAATTTCACGCAATATCTATGTAATTTCAATCAAATTAACCTATGAAACAAAGATTACTTTGGCAACATGTTTCAATTAATCCAACAAAAAATACAAGACCATCTCATTAAAATGGGAGGTCTTAAATTTACAGAAGTGCAAAAAACCAAAAAACTGTATGTGTATATTATTATTGGCTAGAAATCACATGACTCCATAGCAATCCTTGTGTAAGAAAAGATCTTAAAAATTATTTTCAATTTCACCCACAAATCATTGACTTAATCACAAATAACCTTATCATAAATTAATGTGATATATCTCAATCCATTTACGTCAATTTCTCAATAGTCAAATCATAGAAAAAAATGAAATCCAAGTGACAAATATTTATCTTTGGTAACTTTATTTATAGGACATGGTAATAAAAAAACACTATATGCAAAATAAATTCCCAAGCTTCCAAAAGATTTCAAAGATTTATAATGCAATAAAATAAGAACCACCAATATATGGTATATAACTTTATTACTCAAGAAAATTAATTTCACATTATAATGAAATTGTAAATCAATTTTGTGGCGAAAAAAATAATACTTAATTAGATTCAAAGTCAAATGGCTATCAGCCACAAACCTACTCACTGAATCATAAATTCCAAATAAAAAAAATTCATGGATTCCATTACCATGCATAGTATACCAAATGATTCAATCAAATATTTTTAAGAAAGATTGAATGCTACAACTAAAAGCAGTAAAAGATTTAATGTTTTATTAACCTTTTTATTTTTATTATTTTCAAATTCATGCTATGTTGACTCATAGTTAAATTGTAGAGATACTAAAGGCATTTGTACAAAACATCAAAGCATTTTTCAAATAAAAAGAACTAAAGAAAAAAAAGAACCATAAATAAAATCATCCAGGAAAATTTGTCCAATATCAAACAAGTTGAAATCTTGAACCCTAATAACCAAACAATAACGATCTACACTGATATCACTTGTTGGAATTCTTTACTCTTTAATTCTTATTTCAATATTTTTTATGCGAAAGCCAAAATTCACAAGTCTTAAGATCTACAACATGTTTGATTATTAAAGATTAGGATAAATACTTGGATCTGTAATTGATTCCTGATCAAAGCATTATTCAACAATTGTTGTGGGATCTTTTTGATTACCCATTGTGAACATGAACAATGACATTATGGTTCTTTTTCAACCGGAGTCTCTTTATTTCTCAACGAGACTTTCTTAATTCTTTAGATGTGAAGAAGAAACACTATGTGCGATGACTCGGTATATTGCATACCATAACCTTCTTATAGTGTGTTAACCTAATAGGATTCTCATTATCCTCTAATGGGCCAACGGTGACATCTACTCATTTAAGCTCATATAACATAATTTAATAGTCTAACAAACTCACTTAATTTGACCACATAATATAAATCTTACTAATGATAAATAGCTAATATAATTGTCTTAAAATATTAAAACACATTAATTATTGAAACATAAATAATAAATATAAAGGAAGATATGGACATCCACAAAAGATTATTCATAACCCTCACCCTTAGATTTTCATTATCTGAGAATGTGTCTCATTAAAATCTTACTAGGAAAAACAATGTGGGATCTAGTAAAGGAAAAAAAGTACATAATTCTTGAATGTGTTATCACCTACCTCTCTAAAAACCTTGTCAAGAAAACCTAATGGGACAGAACCATGACTACGGGAAAAAGAGTGCACAACATATTATTTCTCCCCCTTATGTAGACAATTATCTATAAGACGATGAAGTTCAATCTTGTTAACCAGTTGCTCAAAAGTCTTCCTTGGCAATAACTTTGTAAAGAGATAAGCTAAATTCTCATATGAACAAATTTGTTGAGCATTTATATCATCATTCTTTTGGAGATCATGAGTGAAAAAGATAACTACTATTCTTTCAATTGAACAACGTCATCTTCACATATAATTGTTGATGTACACCATTTTTCTTGGAGATAAACCACAAGTTTTCGTACATATAGAAATAACATGCATATAAATATCTTAACAAATAAAATGTATCTAGATAGCTAATTAGATTTGACTTGAAAATTTTTCAATAACATAAGTCAATATTCATTGTTCCTCTAAGACAACAAAGTATATGATTTACTCCATTTTAATATATATTTATGTAGTGAAGAACTATATCTTGCTAATAAATTGGCAACAAATGCTATATCAGGTAGTGTATAATTATTATTGTTCTTATAACACTAAGATATGGTACTTCAGGACCTAGTAGCTCTTCATCCTTTTTCTTGAGGTCTAAAGGATTTTTGTCTACATCTAAATACCTTACAACCATTGGAGTGTGTAACTAATGCAAATTATCCATGTAGAACCTTTTAACCATCTTTGTAATCTCTAACAAAATTTTGTCCTTCATAGATATTTCTTCTCAAACTTTTTCTTTGAGCAACCTAATGCTCTTGGAAGCTCTTCGATCAAGAGTTTCAATGATATTTATGCTATTTAAATAAACAACAATTATGATAAATCAATTTTTGGAATTTTTCAAGGACAAGTGGTATAATTTCTATACCATTCTTTTAAAAAATACTCATTGAAATTATTATGTTACATGCATCCTGATTGTTTAAATCAATAACAAGACTTTTATTCAATTTGATTGAGTAATCTTCTCTAGAATTTGCACTACTGATCAAATTAAATCCATAAGAGAGTTTTCATATAAATGCAATTGTCCATAAAGCCATACAAATTGACTGTAGCAACATTCATTACATGTAAACTGAGTTTTTTGTGAACAATCATACTGACTAAATATCGACAAATACTTACATCAACTTTAGGTGAACATGTCTGTTTAAAATCAATATTGTATCAATCTTTATGAAAATCCTTGAACATCTAGTCATTCTTTGTATCTCAAGAAAGCGGATGTATTTGCCTTTGAAATTGCATTTTTTAAAACGCTAGTTTCTATCTTCTAACTTTTTATATTTTGTTTCATTTTTATTTTTATATTTATCCAATTTCCTAGTTATGCTTTTTAGACATATAATCATTTTTTTTTATCATTTTACACTTTTCAGTTACTTCAATAACTAATTTTACCGAATACTTATAATTTAATAAGATAGTTTCTTTCAACTAATTTTTCAGCTTCCAACTAGTTTTGTTGAACATAGGTCAAGTAGCATTTCAGAAAATGCTAAAACTTGCTAAGTAGATACTTAAAAAAAGCTTGATTACTGAACAACTTAACAAGTTTTTCGGTAAGTAAAAAAAATTAGAAACTAATTACAATGCCTTATTGAACATAATCATACATGATTATGTATTTTGTAGTCAATGATTTTTAAAGTACAATAAATAGGAAAAATAAAAATTAGTTATGTATTAGGTAACTTAATAATTCAAATCATTGTTACCAAATAATATTTCAATTAATCTAAAGGAAGAGTTTGTAATGACAACTTTTTTATGAAAAGATATTTTTTAACTATATATTTTTTTAAAAGAAAAACCTAAATTCAAGCAATGCGTCCCATGCACAACATATATGCTAATAAGAATGATAATATGTAGGGTTTGAGTAGGGTACTACAACACCCATACCTATACAGCTATACTCACTTTCAAAACAAAAATTGTATTCTAACACATACCCACATCCTTTCCCGTTAATTGCTAAATGCATATTTTTATACATGATACCCACACTTTAATTAATCTAAAAAATTGATAAAAACATAATATGACTAAAAAATTATATTAATTAAAATGAAATTCAGTCAAAGATATTTTATAAAACATAACCATAATCATAAAACATCACTAAAATTAAAATTATATTGGAAAATAAAACTGATACAAAAGTATTACTTTTGTGACATAATTAACATGTTACTTCAAAATATATATGATTCTAATATTTAGATATTTACCATTAGCACACCAACATTTTAGGAAAGTGATATTATATCACCTTATTATTTATTATTATGTCATTATAATGACCTTTAAGATAAATTTATATAATAAAATAAAAATGACTTTAATATTTTAATACATTTTCTTCACTCACTTTTTTTCCTTCCAAATCAAAAGGAGGAATTTTCTTACAATTATTTGTAAATAATTATAAAATATAGTACAGTTTGTTATATTATCCAAATAAAATGTACACCAAATAGAATTGATGTTAAAAAAATAGAATATAAATTTATTTTATATAAAAGTATAGATAAAAAATTCAATTATAAAATATTACTTTTATGACATAATTTACTTGAAAAGACAGATCATTCTAAAATGTACATATTTACCATTATCACATCAATCCATATTTTAAGAAAGAGATATTATATCATATTATTATTTATTATTACAATATCAGAATAATATTTAATTTTACTTATATAATAAAATAAAACAATTTACTATTTCAATTTTTTCGATTATGTTTATAATATTTTAATCATTTTTTGTTTTCTTCTCTCACTAGATAAATATGAATAAATTTATTCCCGTCAAAATATTTATTGAAAATATTTCATCTTGTGAAAACCTTGAGATCAAAAGTTTTTCCCGTCAAATATGAAATATTAATGATAAATCAAAATCAAATGAAAATTTCATGTTCATAACGGAAATTCATATATTTTTGTCTCATTAAATTTGTAATTTAATATGATTTTAAAAATCAATAAAAAAAATTAAGTAAAATTGATTTTGAATTGATATTTGTTCCAAGTATATTAATATAGATAGATTATAGATCATCAAGTATGAAGTATGTATTATTTGAGTATTTTTCTTAAATTCAAAAATTAAATAAAAAAATGTTATAGGTAAAATTTAGTTGGTAAAATTGTTTTATGTTTTTAGATGATTATTAACATATGATAGACAAACTTAGAATCACATGCAATTCACTTGACCTATACCTAATTACATTTTTGCTTACAATTATTTGACATAGGTAAAATTTAGAGATTTGTACTTACTATTATTTGATATAGGTAAAGCTCAATAATTTTTGCCTACAAATGTTCGATGTTGATGGTAAAATTTCAAAAAACGTATACTTATGATTACTTGGTATAGGTAAAATCCTATAAAACTTACACCTAGAGTCCATTGGTGTAGATAAAGTTTAAAAAGTTTTCTACCTACAAATACATAGTGTAGGTAAAATCTCATAAAACAAATACATATTAAAATAATTATTTTAAAAAAGTTCATAAGAGATTTAACAACACAAGGTCTTCTCACTCTTATTCTCATATTAAAATAATTGTTTTAACATATTAAAATAATTATTTCCAAAAATATCACAAGAACAACAATGAAAGGGAAAAATAACACTAGTTTCCCTTGTCTTTTTATTGAAGACAAATATTTTTCATATCCTTCATGTGGCTTTGGCGGCTTCTTAATTACAAAACTATTTAATCGTGTTTTAAATAACAAAATCTAATCAAGTAAAAGACAAATAATATATTAGTACAAAGCAATAAAGTCGAGATTAGATTCTATCCAAAGTTATCTTTCTGGGTTTCAAGTGCGAGAATTCAACTTATTGAAATTTTGTGGTATTTTTCTATAAAATATGCATTCATATTAAAATAATTGTAAGGTTTCCATTTCTCCTTCTCCTCTTTATTAGAGACTCAACTCATTTTACAACTCAAAGCACTAGATTCCTCTCCCGTAGCTTCCATTTGCATTCTAGATTCTCTTTGATCAATAAGCTTCCTCTTCCTTCTCTCTCGATTTCTTTTAACGAGGGTTTTTCTTTTTCATCAAATTACTAATTTCAATTGCACCTCGCTAGATCAAAGGGGAAATTTCACAAAAGGTAAGAACCCTCGTTGCTTCTCTTCTTGTTATTTTTCTTCATTTTGAGAAGGAGAAGGTTGTGGTTTCTTCATGTGTCACATATGCTTAGCAATTAGTAGTAGCATATAGCCTATTGCAATTTGAAACTTCTGCTTGTGTACTTTGTGTTGTGTAGTAATGATGTTTGGGGAAATTAAGTAGCTAGGTAGTAGTAAGCTATAATGTGTTATATAATTAAATATTTTCCTTTTCTTGGTGCTACTATTTCAATTTTTTATTGAACTAAATTCAAATGGTTTTGTGAAGGAACTTTATATTTACATTGGATGGCCATTGTATCACAAATATGGCCATGCTATGGAAGTAAGGATTTTTTTTTTATCTTTGATGGTTCCCTAGTTTGAATGTATGTTGCCTGAGTCAAAGAATTTAGTGTTTCAATTCCATGATTTTGTAGGTAAAGTAAGACATACTATCATTCTATAAATTAGTGATGTCTAAGGAAGGGGTATCTGTAATTCCCATGAGTAAAACTGTCAACCAACTTATAAATGAAAGTAAATCATTTGTGGTTGAGTGGAAAATCTTTGACACTCACATGGTCATAAGTTTTCTATTTGTTTATGAATTATATAGGTCAAGTATCACTCTTCTCTCATGACCTTGAAGTAATTTTCCTTAGTCCCCTAATAACTTTTGTTCACTTGTTCTAGAACAATTACTACTCTTCATTTACAATGTTTTACTCTTGTTCACTTTGATCGAGGCATTATGTTAATCACTGTCATTTATTTCAACTTCATTTAAAAAGTCGTTTCTTATTTACCTCTTTTATTAGTATTCTATTCTATTGGTTTCTAATATCTGTCAGTCACTTTTCCTTTCTAGTGTCATAACATATTAACTTTTAATAGGTATTCCAAATCTTGTGCTTTTAGATTTTAACTAACAATTCTAATACAATCCCAAATCCTGAATCTGCTCACTTGTCCATTTATTAGATTTTCTTTTCAAAAATCAGAATTGATACCAATTCATTTGGAAAGCACTAAAAGTCTAACAATAATCTCAATAGTTCCAAATGACCAACATCAAACTTCATATTGCAAAGAGCATAGTTTACTATCAATTGAGTGAAACAAACAACAATGATTCATCAAACCACCAATTCAATAACCAACAAAAATTTTAAAATATATTCTATGCACAAGAAATTATAGAGTTCTTGCTTACTTTCACCATAATAATTCACTAGAGTATACTTGTTGTCTAAAACCCAAAACAAATCACCTAACAAAGGATGCAAGCAAATGGCTAAAAGTTTGTTCAATTTGTACTTTTTATGTCATAAAATACAGATATAAACAAAATTTTGAAAGTGCTACAAAGGAGGGTACCGAACGAGCATTCAAGCTTTATGTTAAACTTGAGAATTTGTTTATTTTCCTAAACAAACAACTTGATTGAAAATTTAAAGTAAAAAGTCAGTTTTAGTCCTTAAAATTGGAATCTAAAGAGTGAAAATTATGTCCTTAAAATTTGACCTTGACAAGTTCATCACCTCAATTCTCTGGCAGTGCATAGGTTAAATCGCTTTTCTTAGCATCTCGTTTGGTTGTAGTAAGATAAGGGAAATTCAACAGTTGTCATGTACCTATTCACTTAACTATTTTCACCCATAAAGAAAGATGCTACAAGCAAATATTTTAAATGTAAATGGGATGTCTTACAGCCATAGAGAAAGATGCATAAGAGAGTGCATTAATGCGGCAAACATCATGTGCACCAAATGGATCTCTTTTCTCATCACAGATAGCAAGGATGATTACAATATGAAGGTTACTCATATTTCCTTATCAAAGTAGCATTCATGAAATAAGTACATTTTAGATGAAGGTTTTTCTAATAAAATTAAGATACAGCTTGGAAGGAGTGAAAAATGTATAAAAGTCAAAGTTTGTGCATCGTGTGATAATTAATGGTTCTTATAGCTTTGTACTCTATAGTGCCAATGAGTAAGATTTATTAACTCCTTCCTTGTCCCCTAATTAAAAAGGGACACTTGTTTAATATGACTTTCCACTACTTGTAATTTTTTTTACTTATGTCATATTTTAATTGGAGCGACAGGTAATGAAACAATACATGTGATTTTATTAATTGTAGCTCCTTAACTCACTTGTTTGGTTAATTATAGCACCTTGCGAAATGGATTCCTTCTAACAATATGAAAGTTGGCCTTGGTACTAAGGTACAATTCTTCCACATAAATTCATGTCCTATTTTATATAAGAAATTTATATGCATGCAATGTAACCATCATAACGCAAATTGGAGTAGGGCTAGTTGTTGTAGCCTCCGGTCTAGTTTTTGCTTTTGGAGATTTTCTTCTATCAAGAAAGTATGCTAGTACATTTAAATTAGATAATATATCTCAAGTCTTGCTACCATCACTAAATTTAATGTTGGTTAGATCTTGTAGCTGTTAACATTTTAGTTTTTATTTCAATGCTTACTCTTGTTAAAATATATGTTATGGTTGCATTCTTATGTTTTATTTTTTAGCTCTTGTTGCTAGTTGGTCAATTAAAATAAGTTTCCCTTTTCACTGCTTCATTTGACTTTATAAATTTTGTTAAATTTTAATCTTGTACTTTTAAAAATTAAAAATTGTATACTAAAATTTAAAGATAGGGGGAGGGACACCAACTTGAATAGAGTTGTAGAGATGAGATTAGGACAGTAAGGAGCAATGCAAATGACAAATGATATCAAGTGGTTAGCACAAGGTCCACTAAAAATAGTGAGAAGATATAGCAGGTACATTATTAATGGAGTTATATTTCATACAAAGACATGTGAAAGGTGCTTGAAGATGCAAAGCAGCGGTGTTGTTGTAACTGCTAATACAGGAAGTTATACCAGTTCAAGAGATAAAAATCCAAAGGAAGGAGAAATCCACTATGCTGCATTAATATATATAATTCAATTAGATTATTCAAGAAGATATAAGGTTGTACTTTTCAAGTGTGATTAGGTTGATATAAATAACGAATGCAAAATTCATAATTTTGGTATGACATTAGTGAATTTCAATTATTTGAGAAGTTATCACATCTATTTGCACAAGATATTCATTTGTATATGTTAATATGTATTCCTTTATGTCATTGTAATGGCTTGCAACAATAAAGATAACCAAGTAACGGTTTTGAGGTAAAGACATTTTCTTCTTGTATATATGCTTGATGATTTTAAAAATTTGTTGCTAACTTTGTTCATGAATTGGAGATTACTTGGATGTGACTATTCTGTTGGTTTTGTTGTAAATGTTGGATATCATCTCGGTTTTGCTAGGTGTTTTGGGACATAAATACTCTTGTTTGTATTTGTGATTGTGATTTTACTTAGATGTGACTATTTTGTTAGTTATTGTGGATGTTAGATATCATCTCATCTTTGTCAATTTTCAATATTTACTCCAATGTTTCAAAACTACTACTTTTTTTAAGACAATTACTTTATTGCATGGATTAGTTCCTTGAATTTGTAAAAAGCTTAGACAATTAACTTAGATACAATTGATATTCATTTTATCTAGATAAATAAATAAATAAATAATAATAATAATAATAATAATAATAATAATAATTTGGAAACGTAAAGCATCCCAATAGGTAACGAGCAACATGGTTAAAGCATCCCAATAGGTTTTTTTATTATGTGGCTTATACCTACGATTAAAGCCTATAAGTACGTTAATAGTTTGTACCTACAATCTTTCAATGGTAGACATAAGTTAATGACTTTTACCTACAGTTAGAGGTTGTATATATAAGTTAATAATTTTTACCTACTCACATTGTGAATTGTAGGAACCACATATAATGACAATCAAATGTAATTGTGGGTGAAAATAAATCCGTAGATAAAACTTTTATGTCTCTCAAAGTTGACGACCAAATATTCGTAGGATAAAGTCTTTAATACAACATTTTTATCATCTAGTAATATTTTTTATCCATAAGCATAGGTCATTTTTCTTGTAGTGATTTATATCAATTAATACATTGAATTTTAAATAAAAACTAAATTAATTAGGCCATCAATCACTGAACATGAGGTTTTGAGGTTTTTTTAGCTTTGTTAATAATTCATCTCTAACATCAAACGGAAAAATATACCATTAACAAGTAAGAATTATTTGCATAGGTTACAACTTAAAAGTAATTATAACATATATTCATATATAGTTAAACAATGTTTTTTTTATTACAAAAACATAATCAGCTTGTACTATTGGGATTTACAATCATAACGATATTCAATTTATAAAAAAAATCACTATATTCATTAAATTAACTTATTACTATAACTTTCCTTAACCTATTTAAATGAGATATTTGAATTTTAGTATAAAAAAAAGAAAAAAGAAAATTGTATACAACCACGGAATGAAAAAAATTAAAACCATAACCATAAAAAAGAAGAAGTAAACTACTTTTCTGACCTTTATATTTAATTAGAAAGTTAAAAATAATTTAATTTTTTTTATAACAACACCTCCTGAGATTTAGTGTAATTATATAAGTATCTCATGCTTGTTTAATCATATATTCCTTTTGTCTCCCTTGTAGGGAATGCTAGCGTAAAGTTTGAGGTATCAATTTTTTAGGCAATTAAGGGGGTTGTAAATGTAATATTTTCAAAACTTAAAGAGGATTGGTGTAGAAAAATTAAAAAAAAAAGTGAAAGTGATGCATAATTATATGAAATTAAGGGAATGTTGTTGTAATTTACTCTTTAAAAAATTCTCAAGGTGAAAGAATGACATGTGCATCGCTTGGGTTCCATAAAGTAAAAAAAAAAAATGTATAAAAGGAAAAATTAAAAAAAATGTCCAAAGTCAATTTAAACAAGTTATATTTAAAAACTCTTTAATTCAATTTAATGATGTTGGCTATTTTTTTGCTAACATTGGTTAAGTCTATTTTTCAGTTGATGTTGGTTAGATTCTTTTTACCAACATTGACTAGGGTTTTTTTGGCCAACACTGGTTAGAGTCTTTTCGAGCGACATTGACCGATGCTATTTTTAGCCAATGTTGGCCTAAAAAATCCTAGCAGGCGTTGACAAAAATATCTACCCAATATCAGCTAAAAAATAGCTTGGTCAATGTCGATCAATAGAACCTTCCCGATGTCGGCTGAAAAACATCATTGGTCAACATTGACTGAAAAATCCTTCGTCGAAGTTGGCTAAAAAAATAGCCCTAACCAATGTTGGACAAAAAACCCTACCCAACATCGGATATAAAATAACATTGGTTGATGTTGGCTAAAAAATAGCTCTGACCGATGTCGACCGGAAAAACTCTAGTGGATGTCGACTGTAAGAACCTAGTCAATGTCGACTAAAAATAGTCATGTCCAATGCTAATAAAAAGTTCCTAGCTGGTGTTAGCAGAAAAAATCCTAGCCAACATCAACCAAAAAACCTAGCTAATGTGGTTAAGAAATAGCTCTGGCTGATGTCAGCCACAAAACCTAGTCAATGTCAGCAAAAAAATCCTAATCGACGTCGGCTAAGAAAATCTAGTTGACATCAACCAAAACACCCTAGCTAACATCGGCTAAAAAAATAACCTTAACTGATATTGGCTAAAAATAGCTTTGTCTGATGTTGGCTGGAAAAACCTAACTGATGTCAGCTGAAAAACCCTAACAGGTGTTTACTCAAAAAGTTAGTCATGACCGATGTCAATAGAAAAAATCTAGCCAATGTTGGCCAAAAAAATAATTGGTCAACATCAACTAGAAAAATCTAGATGACAACGGCAAAAAAAAAAATCCTTGGTCGACATTAGCAAAAATTTCCCATGAGTGACGTTAGTGAGAAAATAACCCTATTTGATTGACATCATACAAAAAAAATCTGATCGAAAAAACCTCGGCCAACGTCAGTGAAAAATAACTTATGTCGATATCGACCATAAAAACTTTGGTACCCGTAGTTGTGAGTGTTGAGCGAAAAAGAGTCGCAAGTAAGAACGTGAGTTAGAGTGAGCATTTTCAAAAAAAGAATTTCAAATTCTATATTTTTTTGAGAGAATTTGAAATCTCACTATTTTAGTCAATCAAAATGATTCATAAAAATACCAAAAATTAAATCTCCTTGCAAATATTCTATTCAAACAAGTTATTTTATCATGAATCACTTTAAATTCCTTGAAAAAAATAATTTCTTCTGTTAAATTACTCCATACAAACACAGGGTAAAATTATTAAATTAACACCGTTATTTATTATTCAAGATTTGTATTCAATATTATGCATTAAATAATTAATACCCTAATTTATTATTCAATATTTTAAATTCCTCTTTTGGTGTCATAGATTTGTCAATATTTCTATTCAATATTATACATTAAATACCTTTAATAAATTAAAAGTAATAATGAGTTTTCTAATAAGTTGACTGCGTAAAAAAAATAAAAACATAAATAGAAAATATTAATTTTTAAATAAATATATGTCTTTCAAATAAAATATTTTTCTTATTTATTCTTTAATTAATCCTTGGAGGCTCACATAAAATATTATTTTGTTTCTTACAAGTATTTGTTAATATAAATATAATTTATATATTCAAAAATACTTATTTATTATAAACTATAAATTTTTAACTATAACATATGTTATATATTAAAAAATTGTTTTTAAAAAATTTTCATTATATAAAATAAATTTTTATTTTATACCACCCACGTGAAAAATGCTTATTATATTAATTTGATGAAAATTATTTGTAGTCATGAATTATCCACTTTGTTAATTTATGACTAAAATATATTTTTCGTCCCTATAAATATCGAAAAATTCAAAATTTGTCCCTACAGAATTTTTTGTATGTTTTTTCGAAAATTGAAATGTGTTGTTTTTGACTTGGAGCTAGGCTTTGACGAATCCAAACATAAGTATCGACTAAAAATGGAACACGTGGAGTTATGTTTCTTCTTTCTCTTTTCGCGATTCTCTCTTCTGTGACCCTCTTTGATTCTCCTTTGACCACAACTCGAACCACCACACCATCATCACCCTACCCATATCCTTCGCATCGTGTTGCCACCTGCATCATTTCCTCTACCGAACGCCATTACCCAAACCAGCCAACACAGATCTAAGGGAGAGAGGAACGCGCATGATGTTTGATGGTTTTGATGGTGGTGTTTGGGGGTAGTTTTGATGGTGGTGCACAACAGGGTAGTGTTTGGTGGTGGCTATTATGGGTTTGTGAGAAAGGATTTTTTGCAAAAAAAAAAATCCTACAATTTGTGGCGGTTTTTAATCACCACAAGTTGTGATTTGATTTTTTTAAAAAAAATATGTAATTTATGGTGATTTTTAACCCTTAAAAATTACATTTTAAAATATAAATTAAAAAAATGTCTCGTAGGTTTGGATTCGTCCAAGCTTAACTATGTGCTAAAAAATAATACATTTCAATTTTACAAGAACAAAAAACATACCAAAATTTTTGCAAGGATGGATTCCAAACTTTTTAATATTTATAAAAACGAAAAATATATTTTAGCCTTAATTTATTTATAATATCAAATATTTGTAATCATTAAATATTTAATGCTCAAAACGTAAAACAATAAATATTTCAAACCAATAACATATCAAATATTTATTTATGTTCAACACTTTTTCCAAGTCAAATTATATTTAAAGAACTTTGTTGAAAATATGAGAAATTTCTAGTCAAAATCCTTTTTTTACCTTTCCTTTTCAAGAGTTGAAAGATAAATTTGATCAAAATTTTCAATATTTGACCATCCCTGAATGATTAACATCTACGTACACTCCACTTTAGACCTATTTAATCATGTTTTCAAACTCAACATTATACATACTCACACCCACTTTCTTGATTGCTTGATTGCATAGGTGTTGTTTTTCTTTCTCTTAGCCTTTCATTCCATTTGTTTCTCATTCCAATTATTTCCATGGAGTTCCAACATCGTCATGGCTGAAACCAAAGGACACCACCACAAACTCGGTGCCATCTTTCCACAAGAGCTTATGTCTCTGGAGGCCCATTACAAGGTAACCCTGATATCTTTTCTTCATGTTTTCTTTTTCAAGAGAGATCCATTTGTTTTTTTGTTTGAAGCTTTTCTCAAATGAGTTCATTTTATTCACCATCCAATGTGTAGGGTGTGAGTTTGTGCCTGGTGGTTTTCTCAGCAGTGTCCCAATGCTTAGAGTTTTCCTAATGCAAGTGCTAGTTAATGAGGGCGAAGTGTTCCATTGAGAAATGGAGAGAGAACAAATATGACGGGAGTTAAAGAAGAAAATAAGAAGAGATATATTTAGTAATAAGATGACATTGGCACAACGTCAAGAGTTGGAGGAGGGAATGAGGAGGGAAATGACACTAGAGAGAGCGTTGGGAATGCCGGTGCAAAGTCCAGATGATGAGATCTCGTTTCAACAATGACTTCCAAGGCCTTTGAATCAAAGAATAACCAACCAAATTAATCACATCAACATATCTAATGTGCTACAACCCTAGTTACTCCCCAAGCTGATAACCAACAACACTTTACGCATTCACATACTAATGCTAGCAAGGATAATGTGATCACATTGGTTAGTTTTTAATGTTTTGTTTAATTTATCCTTATTTTTTCTTTATCTTTGTCTTTAATTTTATTATTTATTTTGTTGTGCTTCCTCTTTGGTGACGTTTGGATTGTGTTTTGATTTATCTCTTTATAACTATTTTGTTAAATAATTTTGAAATAACCTATTATTGTTATTGTTGTTTAGTTTACTTTAAAAATGGGACTTTACTATGTAAGTAATCCATCAAGTGTTAAGCTCTAGATTTTGAAGAATAAATGGATAGTAGCGGATTAGAGCTTAATTCTATTAATAATAAAAAAATGTGTATATTTAGATAAATTTTTCAATAAATATTTTAATAGAAAAATTAAAATAAATAAGTAAAATGACCATCCACAATTGTAAGAAAACACTTATGTCCATTCAAAGCAGTTGTGGCACAAGGACCCCAAATATCTACATGTATCAAAGAGAAAGGACTAGAAGCATAGGAGTCACTATTGGGAAATGGAAGTTTTCTCTGTTTTGCTCTATGACAAGTATGACAAACAAAGGTTTTATCACAAGTCAACATAGGATAAGTTTGTTTTAACAATTGCATCCTATCATATGAAGGATGGCCTAAACGGAAATGCCAAATATCAATGACTTCTTTATTACAAGACAACACAGACTTAATAGAAATGAAATTGTTGTTAGCCTTAAGAACTGAATTGGCAATAGGTATTCTAAGCTTGTACAAACCTTCCACTACATCAACCGTAACAATCATCCTCTGACTGCTATCCTGAATCAAACATGAATTAGGAAAGAAGGTTAACTTGCAATTCAATACAGAAACCAATTTTGATATAGAGATTAAATTGAAATTAAAAGATGGCAAGTATATCTTCTAAGTGTAAAAACTCAGTAAATTTGACTGTTCCAAAGTGTGTGACTATGACTTGTTGACAAGTAAGCAGGTGAACTACTATGGGATTTATTTCTCTATATGTAGAATAACAAGTCAATGAGGATGCAACATGATTTGTAGCACCAAAGTCCAAAATCCATGCTACAGCTTCAAACTTGTGAATATTACAAACAAAGGATAGTATATTACCTATGGTTGATGTATGAGCAGAACTTGTACCAATCTGGTTAACCTGTGATCCATGAGAACTATTATTGTTGGCAGCCAACAAAGACATAAGTGCTTGATACTATTGTTGAGTTATTTTAATGTCTTGGCCATGATCACTAGTCTCTGAACTGAAACATTTTCTTCTTCCTTAACAGTGTTATTAACTGAAGCTCCTTGAGGTTTATAGAATTTGTGACCAGGTGGATAATCGTGCTTCTTATAACACTCATCCACTGTATGATTAATGATACCACAGTGGGTGCAAACTTTACCATTGGTGCTTTTGCCTCCTGTCCCCCCTCTACCAAAACCTCTACCTCCACCTCCTCTATTGGAGAAGAGGTTAGGTGGAAAATAATTTTTCTTATAACATGTTTCTACTGTGTAATTATCTCTACCATAGTAGCTACAAGAATTAGATAATCTTGTATTAGCAACAACATTAACTAAACTCAGATTGCCAAGAGCATCAGAACTTGCAAATTTCCTTTCTTGTTGTGCCATATAAGAGAGAGCTTTATTAATCAATGGCAAGGGATCCATCATGATTATGTTTGATCTAACATGATTGTATTGATCATTGAGACCACGCATAAACTCCATTATTCTATCTTGATCTTTCCTTTTCTTTACTTCAACAAGAGCATCACAACCACATTTAGAAGCACACGTACACATAAGATCGGGTCGATAACTCTCAAACTCATCCCAAATTGTTCTTAGCTTTGTAAAATAATCAGTAATATTCATGTCTCCTTGTTTAATTGAAGTTAATTTGTGTTGTAAATGAGAAATTTGAAGCAAATCACCTTGTGAGTATCATGCTTTCAAATCTTTCCAGATATCAACTGCGTTGTCCATCCATAAGATGCTTTGACAAATGGAAGTTGCAACTGAGTGTACAAGCCATGAAATCACCATGTTATTCGCTCTTTTCCAAGCTGTGTACAATCTATGATTCGAGGTTGGTCGAGAAAGGAAACCATCACAAATTCTACTTTATTCTTCGAACTCAAGGCCATGAGAGCTGATCTGCTCCAAGAATTGTAATTCGTTGGATCCAAAAGAGGCGAAACTAATGCGATTGCTGGATTTTCACTAGGGTACAGGTAGTAAGGGCTATGAACACTCAGAGATTCGTCTTGTTCTTCACTCATCTTGAAGAATCAATAGAGTGCAAACAAGACTGAACAAACAAACGAGAGAAAGATGAAGGATATAGTAGCGCAACAAAGTTTTTTAATTGAAGTGCTCTGATACCATAGTAAAGGTATATAGGAATGCCATGGATGAACTCAAATGAAGAAAAAGAGATAACTTGTGAAGAAAACTATTGGAATATAAAGAATATCTGATCATAGAAAATGGATCAGAAAAATATGAATACAAAGTATCTTTCATTACTTATATATACTCTATAACTATCATAACAGAAAATTAACCACCTCTAACTAATTATAACAGACTTAGTTAGTTAGATAACTAACAACTAACTCAAGTTACTAGGATGGTTAATAAAACCAAATGATAATCACTATGGTGCAAAGCCAATGTCAGTAATCTGCAAAAGAGATCCACGCAAGACTAGAGTTGCGCCCTGTGCCAAATTACTACCATAAGTGAGAAAGGGCTTAATGATCATCTTCAAGGAAAAAAAACAAAAGACTAAACAAACATCTATGAGAACTCAAAAAAAAGGTAAGGAAAACACAACATCATTATCATTACAGAGCAGTTAAAAGTGTTTGAAATCTAATGAAACTATTGTTACCATGATTTCAGGGTTGGATTCAAGACAGAAACATGGTTGATATATGTGAAGAAATTTAGCCCAAACAATTGTGGCAAAGCCAATACTGGATGGCAAAACAATACACGTTATATATCGTGTAATTTGTTGATTCATGAATGTTTATTACTTTCGTTTTCTAATGTACCAATTTTTATATGCTTTAAAGAGATGATGAACTTGTTCCATAAAAAAAAAAAAAAAAGATGAGGAATTTGTTTGACCTGGTATGATCAAACTTGATGGGTTGTATCTTCATTTTATGGCAATTTTATTCTATTAATAATTATCAAATAATAAAATTTTAAAATTACTTTGTTAATGAAATTGAGGTTTCGATTCGAAGTTATTAAACGTAAAACAATTCTTAAGGAATTGGTTCTTTTTTATGGCCTTGAGTAAATTTGTAAATGTAAAAGACAAAAAATATAAGGGAGCATTGTTTCATTAAAAAACCAAATGAAAAAAATATTGTAATAAGCCACTAAAAGGAAATAAAAATTATTAATAAGTCACCAAAAAGTTACCTGCAAGTCAGAGAAGAGGGCTTTTTTTAACCTTTTTTTAAATTGTTATTATAAAAATACATTTTTGTTCCTTCATTCATTTAGTAATATTTGTTTTGCTCATTTATTTATTAAAATATTCATTTTGACCTTTTTGTTCTCAAATTTAAGTTAATGTTGTCCTTCTAAAATAATTATCATTTTTTTCATATTTTGAATGTCTTTTTTTTACTTATTGAGGATGTGATACTTATGATATTAGATTCATTTATGAAATAGTTAATATTCTAACTAAAACTGACCATATATAAACATGTGAAAAGTATGTTTAAGAGCAAATTAAAAAAGAATATGATATAAGACTTACTTTTTTCGATAAATAATACAAGACATATTAATGCCAGAGTTGTGCCGACAAATAGTAAAATTAACACCTAGTTATAAGTTACCTGCTTGTTTTGAATCCATACTTGGTGTCTACATGCAAAACCCAATAATGCAAAAAGTATTTAAAACAAGGTTATTTACCGGTGGATCACCTACTTAACTGGTTCACCGTAGAAATTACCTTAAAATATAGACATAAAAGATATCAACAAAAATCAATATGAGGTACATTGCTTTTAATAATTTTTCAATTTCATTAACCATCAAGATATTGTTTAGCCTTAAAAAAACAAAAAATAATAGCATTGACTGTTCCGAAACTGACCAAAAAAAATATTGTTACATAGGATGAGACTAAAAAATATAGACGTAAAAGATATCACTGAAAATCAATATATGGTACATTGCTTTTAATAATTTTTCAATTTCATTAACCATCAAGATATTGTTTAGCCTTAAAAATAAAAAATAATGCTATTGACTGTTCCGAAACTGACAAAAAAATATTGTTACAGTAGGATGAAACTAAAAAATATCAACAAAATCAATATGTGGTACATTGCTTTTAATAATTTTTCAATTTCATTAACCATCAAGATATTGGCCAGTCTTAAAAAAACAAAAAATAATACTGCTGATTGTTCTGAAACTGACAAAAAAAATACTATTACGTTAGGATGAAACTAAAAAGTAGCTTGGTGCTTGACACTTGTCACAAAAGAAAACTTGAAATATTATATTTATAGACAGATAGATTCCTTTTAAAAAAAAAAAGCTATAATGTTCACTGGGCTACACGTGACAGCAGCTAAGAAAGGTCTGACTAGTGCAATTGCTTCCCAAGCTTTGGGAGAACACAAACACACGAAAAGTAATGTAATAGGACGTAATCAACCTAGTACCTAGAGCAGTTATCATATATATATTATTTCACTTTTTTTTTGTGATATAATATATTTCACTTTCTTTACGTACAAGACTTTTTAAAGAAATTTATTTGATTTTTTTAAGATTATTGTTAATTATCAATTAATTATACGTATTTTGTATATTCTTAATATTAAGAGGAAGATTATCAAACTTGAGAGTTTACGCAGATTCGTGAGAGTTTCATAAATTCAACTCGTGAACTCAACTTGTAAATCCGTAAGAGTCTACTTTATATTAAAAAATAATAATAAAATATTTATAAATAACATAATAATTAAATATTTCAACAATATAATAAAGTAAAACAATAAATCATAAAGTTCAAACTATTTAAATAACTAAGTCTAGTAATAAGATATCACTTTTAGATGATAACTTACAAATGTTATAGTAGTAGATCATTCTCATTAAGGATTCGATATTTAAGAATAACACACTAAATAAAAGTATGTTGAATTCTAAACAGACACAAAACAATAAAAAATAAATTATATCTTAGTTTAATTTTTTTAACTTGTTAACTGTTGATTCAGTGATAAACTCGAGAGTCTACCGAGTTTACTTAAAGTTTATAAAGTTTGCCCAGAATCTACTAAAAGAAGAGTTTACTCAAAAGTCAAAGTGAACTCGTAAACTCGTAAGAGTTAGAGAGTTAATTCGAGAGTTTGATAATCATGATTAAAAGTTATCTTATAAATGTATTAAGTTTCTGATTTGCGAAGGTCTGAAAAAATTTAATGTTACAAATACGTGAGTTTAGTAATCTTGGAATAAGATCATGGTGTTACAAGGTCTGAAGTGGCTGGTAAAAATACTTGATTGTGATGAAGGTTTGATTAATGAAAAGAAACTAAACGTAACGTAATCTCAAATTAAAGATGAACTAGTAGAATAAAATTGTTGTCTCTTTCATTTTCCTTATCTCTATACATGTTTTCCGTAGTTGGCACACATGTAGAACTTTTGCAATTAGAACAATTAATTAATTTTAAAACTCATATTGCAAGCCTTTGAAATCAAGTCCCACTTTTTATCCATTATTTTATCCAACATAAGATTCTACCTAAACCACAACAGAGTAGACAGAATCATGTGGAGTCACTTGGTGCGTGATAGATGAAGATCATTGCCATGTCTTGAGAGGTCAAGAAATACAAGCCCACAACACGACAATGGTTGTCCATTTTGTCTAAATATACCATATTCTCTTTTATAAGCATTTTGTATTTACATAATGGGTTGTCCATTATGCACTATGTTGTCACAACATGAACAAGCGCCTTAGTTTTTTTCTTCTTCATAAAACTAGGCATTTAAATTAAAACTCGTTGGTATCCATTTGAACTGGATCCAACTTTGATGGAGAAAATTCATTTTGCTCGGTTTTCGATTCGAGGATGTAACTCCCCATCCTGCCTTGCCATTATCCCTGAACCCACCTTGCTACATATATATTTCTTATAATTTATTTTATTTATTACAACACACATTTTTTTTTTGGTATAAGCAAACACACAACTGACAACACTCAACTCGAGGCCACTAACAGAACTGTGCCAGCCACCTCGCATACCAAGCTCACCATTGTCGGCACCTTCCCCACATCGTCGCCGATATGGCGTCTGTTGGGTTCCCAACCCCACCCAAAAAAGACAATAGTGGGAAAAAAAACTCAAGCTTTTAGGTCTGATTTGGTTGTGCCGAATGGAATGAAAAAGAAGAGAATTAAAAAAAATATTTAAATTAAAGTAATGTAGTAAAGGTATGAGACCCATATTTAATAGTGAAAATTTCTTGTTCTTTCTTATCAATTTCATCTCAACCAAACCATGGATTAGCCCTGTGATTTGAACGAGGTCTCGAAACAAATTTAAACTTTTTGAAACATAAAAGCTCAAAAAAGTTTTGGACCGATTTGATTCTCCAGGCCGAGTCTAGATCCTTTGTGACACATTTTTCAAGATTGTCTTTGCACCTCGAATCGTTGGTGCTAACAGCTCTGGCAAGTTCACCGAGACATCTCTGATGATGAATAAGGCAAACCCAATTTTAAAAATCGAAGCTTCATCACCAAGCCACTTTAAAAATTGAATCTTTATCCTTCACCATCAACACCACCATATTTGACATGGTGGTAGGAGTCCGACATCGTCATTTTGGGCCTAAACGATGTGATTCTGATCTGAAATGTCAATGGGTGAAGAGACTGCGAAAGAGAAACAAGGGTACTTTTAGATACAAAACGTTTAAAACCTAGGTTAGGAGTAGATTTGTACTCTGAGATGCGTGAAAGAGAACTACATTTTTCGTTTAAAGAACATCATCGAGAAAAAAATCAAACATTGCCGTCAAAGCTTCATTCTCTGACTTTGACCTTGAAATTTCTAATCATCATCAATGCCGAAAGAACACGAACACTCTTAGCCAAGGCTTCATTTTCTGAGTTAAAATGTTCAGTCTTATTTTCTGAGAAATGGGAAGCGAAGGTAGTGTCGTTTTGGTTCAAAATATTTGTTCCTTTTAAACGTTAGAAATGGCAAGTAATTTTTTGACTGTTTCTAACTATTAGAAAATTAATCCCATTAAATAATTAAGAATAAAGTGTGGCGCCCCAATGGTCACCACGCTATCCTTTAATGGACGAATGAACAACATTGACTAAAATAGGTGACAAAAGGAAGGGTTATGGATCTTGATTGGTCCTTTTTTACTAGAAAATAAAAACTGAATTTTGAAAAAAAATTGGGACTAAAAACTCAGTTAATTCTGTATTTTTTACAAATATTAAAATTAAAAATTATTTATTTTAATAATAATTAAATAAGAAAACTTAAAATGGTACATTTAACAAAAATATAATTTGTTTTTAAAAAATTGTTTTAAAGTTCTTGGTTATTTATTAATTTTTATATATTGTTTGAATTAAAATATAATTAATATCTTTATATATATATATATATATATATATATATATATATATATATATATATATAAAAGTAAATTAAAATTATAGGAAAGGATGTGGTGGGTTACCACAAATTTCCCGACACTCACTAGAACTCAACAAGGATGAGTTTGAGTTTAAAAATTTTAAACTTACCTATTTTAAACCAAACTCGAACTCGTTTAGCCTTTGGTAGACAGGAAAAGTCAAACCCGTGTCATTGGCTTGCTTTATTGTAATGCATGCATGCAACTAAATGACCTATATTTGACTTGCTACTTCCACTTTCATAGGCTTACGAGATTAGACTCTTTCGATAAAACATGACATTTGCACTCTCTATGCCAATATCTTTTGAATCTGGGCAAGTTGTAGAGAGGACATAATGATTGTTGTGCACAAGATCAATTTTTTTTTATAGTGCCATATGTCGTGATGTTATGTTCCTTGTCCTCATAGAGCATGGTGGTGGTGATCTTCATCTTATATGTGGCGAGTAACTCCATCCTACGATTTCACTCTTCGAAGTTGGAGTGGGATATGAGGTTAGAGGAAACAATGGACAGGAAGCGGAATGTATTCTTGAAATTGATTTGTTTTTCTAGTTGGAAAAATTATCTTCCAAATTTTTTTAGACCCCAAAGACAAAGATAATAGCGGTAAGTAACATAAAATGAAGTCGCAATGGATATGAAGGTGCATAATCCTAGTTCCTATTGATTGGGACATGAAGGTCATTTCATGTGTGTATCACGGTAGGGATGACAGAAATTTGTACTCATAGATATTTGTGGATAAAATCTATCATGAATAAAAGATTGATAGTTTAAATGAATACTAGTAGGTGGGAGGTACTAGATTTTTTAACATTTGTGAACGGATAGGGTATAAGTATCATATTATTTATATCCATGGTATCAAATACTAGTCAAATTACAAATATATTCTTAAATTATACTTTTTAAGGTGTTCTTTCTTTTTGGATATGGTTTTTTAATTCACTAGTTACTGTTGTTGGGATGCATTTTACTAGTAGAAAGTAGGTCCAAAACCTCAAAATCACACCATATATGATATCCTTATTTCTTTTATACAATACAAAATATAATTTCTTTTGTTTAAGATATGTAATCTTCACATACAAAATATGAAAATAGTATAACTTTGTTTAAAAATTTTATAACAAATAAAGGACATGTTTGATAAAGCGTCTTTAAAAGAATCACATTTTAATTTTTTTTAAAGAAATTTAAAGTATCTACTGATATTTATGAAGATCCACAAATAATTTTCAAACAATATCCAATAGGTAATGAATAGGTAACGGGAAATTACTACTACCCGTGACCCCTAGTACCATGAAGGTACCTAAAATATTAATTATGATCTTCATTAACGATAACAAATATGGGTTAATGTATAAACTAATGTAAAGTATAAAATACAAATTTAGGGACGATTTTTTATTTTGTTCTATTCAAAGACTAATATCACAATAAATGTCAAATTTGAGAACGAAATGAAAGGATTTGCAACTTTCGCATCTAGCTTCTTCAAAATAGTTTCTGCACGGATAAACTATACAGATGTATCGCATAGTCACATATACGATCCTCCATTCAAATCAATAAAGAGACTAACTTGAACGACGAATTACATATTCAATTTTTTTACCTCATCTAGGGACTACGTTAGGGTTTACTCCTATAAGTTTGAGTTATCAATAGTATTTTTATTTGAAGAAAATTAAAAATCGAAACAAAAATTAAATAAGGGTGACAACTATCTTCGCAGGAAATGTTTCCCTGTGCCAAAAGTACGAGACATTAGTGTCAGACTCACGGAAAAACGGCATTAAAATATCAGGGTTTTTGGCAGGGTCGTGACTGCTGGATTCCTTATTTAGTAACCTTAAAAAACCAAAAAAGGAGAAGTTCCGTTCTTTATGAACTTTCGTTTCCCATTTCTCCATATAAAAAGCGACACGTGTCCCTTTCCCTTCATCGTACGTTCCTGGGATCTATTTCGAGTACTCGACGAGTTTTTTCTGTTTTTGCAACTTTCTTTGCTCGTTTTTGACACACATGCCCTTCACAGATAGAAATGGGACCAAATATCTTCGGTCTGGTATACCATTGTTGAATGCTGCCATTCTGATTAAATTAAGCTAAATTAAATATTATCCACTACACCAACTAAACCAATCATGGTTCTTCATGCTCTATGATGAAAGGCATAAAGTGCACTTTCTTCACGTGATTTTACCTAAATTATAGATCCACTTGCATTTCTTTCACTAAAATAGTCAATTTATAGTATGGGTCTCTGCGCGCCTCATCAACCCTCGTCCCAAACAAATGCCTCATGTACAGAAAATTATATTTGTCGCACAATAAATATATACATAAAGTGCTAAGTAACTAAAAATTCACAGTTGGCACCATATTTTTTCTTTAATTTTAGAAGTTTGAACTTGCGAAATTATTATACAAAGGATAGTCTGACGCTCAAAACAAAGATTAATACCTAATAAATATAAAAAAACCTATTAAAACAATTGTTTATGTATAATCATTTATGACTAAGCATAAGCACTCGTGCTCAAACAAAGCTTGGATATAATATTACATTATTTACCCAACAATTCAACATCAGGGGTGTCCCTTCCAAGTCACAAGGGATATGCAATGATCAAAAATAAAATAATTCAACTTGTAGTATTCTTTCATATATAATGATATAACAATATTAACAAAATAAATGTTGTCAGATCATTAATTAGGAATATAAAATCAAGGTATATTTACTTAAAAAAATTATCCCTTCTGTTAAAAACATAAAAATAATTTAATACTTACTTTTAAAATAATTAAAAATATTTCATTAATCGATACTTGTTAAGAACACTCATAAGTTAGTTATACTTATCTCCTTTATTTTATAATTATTGTTAATAAGACTCGTGTAAAATTATAAATGTCTATGACTATCTCTTTTTCTATTTGTGTTTTAGAAGAAATATTTTATATGTCATTTTAAAATAAAATATTATCAATAGAAAAATAGTATTATACTATTAATTATTATTTTTCAATTATATCTTATATTTACCTGTTTTAATTATTTTACATACTTTTTTAGAAAGCAAAAATAAACAATGGTATTTTCTTTTATCCTAGATCAGAGACCATATACGAGTGTTTCTCAATCTAATCAAAACTAATTCTACTCACGATAGGTAATTATTGTTATTTAAGAAAATTTTATACATGGAGAAAATTTCACAGATTCTCCTCCTTAATAAATCATTTTCTCATATATATAATGCAACATAGTCTTATAGCAATGCACCGACCATATACTTAACTAGTCGAATACCATATTATTTTGGCTACATCAAATAAACATAAACACAACAATTTGGCGAACCAAACTATTTGCAAAGCCTCTCTTAATGCAAATTGACAAGGGCAGACCCATGAACTTAAAAAAAATAGTTTTTTTAATCTCATTTTACACATATCAAATGGTTTAATAACTATTTTTTTATAAAAAAAATCTTTCAATGAGTTAACTAATTATTAACTTTCAAATTTTAGTTTCTTAACTAACTTTTAAGTTTTGAATTAATTTTTCAGCTTTGAGCTAACATATATATGCACTAATTTTTTGAAACACATATTTTTTAGAAAAAAAATCATAGACATTTTTTTGTCACCATGACATCGGTGGTGCTTTCACCAGCTTTCCTAATGATTAATCTCACCCAGAAAATCTAACTAACCATCTTTAATTGGATCTTTCCTTCCAATTACAATTTTTTCATGTATAAGACTCCTGAAATCTTACTTAAAGGAACCGAGTTCAAAACCACTTAAATCAACAACTTGTTACTAATCATATAGAGGTTAAGATTTTGAGTTTAATTAACAATGTTAGAGTTAAGGGTTTTAATTTTAAAAAAATCATTTAAAAAATCATTAAGGTTAGGGTTTTAATTTCTTTAATTAAAACATAAATTAAGAATGACTATTTATTTATAATCTATTCCAGTATATTTCCATCATATTATTTTTCCATAAAATCATTTTGAATGCATTTATATTTTTTTGAAAAAACTTTAACAATATAATTTAAACGAAAATACATCAATAATAACTTCTGCACTAATTATAATCTTAAGATTTTTTTTGCAGAAAATGATCTTAATTATCCGACTTACAAATTTTACTAAAAAAAATTCTTAAATTTCCTAAGAAAACCAGCATATATTTAATCCGTATACGGTATATCATAATTCATACATTATCAGTGTTATAACAGGCCGGTGCAAGGCCACTAATATGTTTTGGGCCCTCTCCTTTTATAAAGACTCATTTTTTTGGTTTAAATGTATGTGTGTGTATAATATTGTTAATAGTAAATATTTATTTTAAAGAAAAATAGTTTTAAAAAGTTACTAATTATTAGTTGATAGATAATAATTACAAAATTCTTTAAAAAATAATCCATTTAAATTATTTAAAATATTACTTCTCTTTTCATAAAATCTTTACTCATCTATATAAATAATTAAGCTCGTAATGTTTTAAAAGTAAATCTCTTATATTATTTAATTTTCAAAAATATTTTTCTAATTCGCATTAAATTAATGTTATTGCGAAGTCGTCCCAGAAATCGTAAATAATATGTCTGCCGCACTTTCTGACAGTGATAGTGCTCTCCTGCCATTTGAGTCATAAACAAACATTTTCTTTTTTTTTTTTCCTCACGGCAAACAAACACACTAGTAGTACATTATTATTTTTTAATTAATATAAATATATACACTTTTTCATTTAATTTTTCACTTTATTTTGAATATGTTTCTATATCACTTTCCTTATTATTACATCTCACTATATATATATAAGACGTCCATTTATAAGTTATTATATCTACTCTAATGATTAAAATAAAAATTTAATGACTAAATATTGATAGTCTAAAATAATTTTATATATATCATAGAAAAATCTATGTTAATATAACATTTGATATAATTACTATTAAAGTCAATAAATTTATTATAATTTATAATTAAGTGAGTGTGTAAAATTATTTTACATTATTAATACATAATTTTTATTTTCTTAAAATAAAACAAAATATTATATATTTAATTTTAAGGATTATTTTATATATTTTGGAAAGATAAAATAAAGAATGGAATGAAAATTTTAAGAAAATATTATTCTTTTATTTCAAGCATATATAAAAGAATAATATTATGTTTTAATAAAGAATGAAATTCAAACATCAAAAACAATTATTTAGCCATGTTGTCTGTTTAAGTAAAAAAAAAAAAACCAAACAAACTTATTAAATATTATATATAAGAATATTTAGTATTTATTTAATTCTACCAAATCATATAAATTCATTTAGCCATGAATAAATCAAAATTCAGTATTGATACTTATATAAAATGAATTTGTATGTTTGTACATTTATTTTTGTGAGAGCATATCTTACGAGAGAAATTATTTTATAAGAAAGTGAAATGATTAAATTTGAATTATATAATCATACATGAACGGTTAAAATTTAATGTGATGTGACTATTTAAAAAGTCACATGAATTTTTAAAAAAACTGACATGACTTTTAAATCTTGACTGTCCATGTTTAATTATACGATTCATATTTAATCATCTCATTTTCATATAAGATGCCTTCCTTTCATATAATTTATTCTCTACTTTTGTTACTTAAATAATATACAACATGACTAAATGATATGTGAAATAAATGTCCCACCACCATTTAAATAGCATGACATCACAAGATTGAAGACGTGTATAATCACATTAGAGTTTAGTGACAAAAATAGACGACAAAGACTAAACATATAGACAAAAAATGAGTTTTCAAAACCATGAAAATCAAATATAAGTTTAAGAATGCCAAAAACAAAAATGCAAGAGAGTTTTAGGACTAAAAATTAATAAACACTAAAATTTAAATAAAAGAAATGATATTTCCATGCATAAAAGCCATGGAGTGTATTAGAAAATTATTAATGGTCACTTCAAACTTATGTAACACTTATGGTACATTTGGTTGGAAGGAAGAAAATAAAAAGGAAAGTAAAAATTAAAATTTGAATTGAAAAGAAAGAAAAAATTCAATAAGTCAACTTTCTTCTCTCATTTCCTTTCACTATTTCTCAAATAAAAAAAATCGTTATTTGTGATTTCTTTCTTCTTTATTTTTTTATTTCATTTTCTCTTCTACCAAACATAAGGATTAGAAAGAGAAAGAAAATAATATAAATTATAGAAAATATAATATCATAAAAAGACGGAAACAAAGAAAAATATTATCTACTAGTTCTTTTAATATATTAATGAAGTATTTTTTTTTGGATATATTAAGGAAGCATATAATTCGTGAAGGTGTACGTATCTTAACTCTAGTATATTACATAGTCTATAATTCGACGCAACAGGTATTATATATTACTGCTGTTTTTTATTTTTTATTTTTATGAGCATGCATTGTAAATTTTATAATAGTCTATTATATCCACGCGAAAAGCATTTTGGCGGTGCAAAGTACAAAATGTACAAAGGACTGAGGACATATTAGACAATGCACAAAAATTGCGATTGCGATTTCGCGGTACACACAGCACACCCCTGGCGATTATTTGAAAGAAGCGCCATTTCCCAAAAAAGCAACTACGGTACGATCTACGGCATACGTATTCGTAGCTCCACGCGTCAGCGTAGCACCGGTGGTTGGCACGACTAACGAGAAACATATAAAATGAGCGAATCATCTCTCGGGAGCGAGAACCTGATGGGCCACGTGGCACTTCAGGAAACCACTAGTGGTTTTATTGCTCCCATTCAGCGGTTTCACTGCACTAGCCAAAAGCGGTTTCATCACTTTCCTTATATAGCAGCTAGCTCGTGCGGCTGATGCGCATTCAGCCAGCGCTTTGTCTGTTATAACCAACGCGTTCCTCAGTAATCACTCTTTCTCTTTCCGTTCTTCTCTCTTCTTAGTTTTTTTTTTTCTTTTTCTTTTTAAGATTCTCTCTGTATTTCTCGGAAAATCAATTTGTTCTTCTTCTTCCTTGTTAACTACAGCATGTGGATCCACGCGTCTTCTACTTCGCTTTTGCAACAACCACTTCTTTTGATTTCGCTTTCTTTTTTCTTTTTCTTCATCAAATTGAAGTTTCGTTAAATCGTTTCTGGATCTGTTTTGCAGGAGTATTTTGTGGTTCGGAAGGATCTGATTGTTAGGGTTTGGTATGGGGAGAGGTAAGATCGTGATAAGGAGGATCGACAATTCCACGAGCAGGCAAGTGACGTTCTCGAAGCGGAGGAACGGTTTGCTGAAGAAGGCGAAGGAGCTTGCGATCTTGTGCGATGCTGAAGTCGGAGTTATGATCTTCTCCAGCACCGGAAAACTCTACGATTTTGCCAGCTCCGGGTACGAGATTCATCTATCGATCTATTTTTCTTTCTCTACGATTTGTGCATCGATGTTGAATGCTAGCTGTTTGTGTTGTGTTTGTTCATAACCGCATGATTACTTCGTTTCCGAAGATATTTGACACAAACTTTGCACTTGACGATTGCATATAATATTTGAAAATCCTCCTATAGTGAATTAACAGAACCGATTAACGAAAGCAGCACTTGGTTAGGTTAGGGACCAGCGACGCTTTCTTTGAAACGGAGAAGGTTTAGGATTAGAAGAATGATTGCGTCCGGTGCTTACTCGTACGGTTAGTAATATGTAGCAGTAGCACAAACGCACAATAGAGGTGGTGCTATTGGATTCTACGGTTAGTGGCTAGTACTATTGGGTTTGGGTTCCCTTCTCTTTAGTTTTTATCTGGAGGTTATAATAATATACAGGTGACATGATAGTTAATTAATTAATACTATTATTGTAATAAAAGCGCTAATAGCTAATTATATTATAGTAATAATTTCTCCTTATGTCCAAAGGTACAAGACTCTTTACTCTTTAGTTGTGTTGAGTGAAGGAGTGGTGTTTTCTTCAAAGATGCAGTGGAGTGAGTTTAGAAATTAGAACAGTTGTGTTGGATGAAAAAAAAATAGGTGCGTGGCGTAATCTTATTACTGTTGTAAAGTGCTGAAGAGGCCCACATTAATTGATGAAAAACATAGTTTGTTCTATAAGAAGACCGTAAGATGTTAATCAGTGAGATAAGGATTCCATTTTGTGAATCATACAGCATGTTGAAAGTTGAATGAGCTAGATCGCGTGGTTAGTGTTTTAGCAATTTTGAATAATACCAAGTTACTTATTATTTATACATGCAAATAAGCTTGTCCCGGACAACCTTTCTATGCTTGGTTTAAATTATAGTGGAAAATCACCTATTAGTACGGGCAACTTCGCTTCCATTTCCAAAGATATATGACTGGAGCACCTGGCTGGGTATAATTTTATTTTATTTTATTTTTTCAGTAAAGTAATGAGATATACAGATTTTCCCTCTCTATACAGTTTATTTAGTTTATTTACTATACTTCCATTTCTCTTTTTTTTTTTCCCTCTCACTTAGGATTAAGGTATCTGATTTATTTATTTTTAATATATCAATACCAAATTTTTTTATTCCCAAATATCTTACACCTCATTTTTTTCTCCTTTTTGTTTTCTCGTCTCACTCATTAAATACATTATTTTTCTTCTTCTTTTTTTTTTTTTACTTTTCTACCTTCCCATCTTGAAGGATATGTGAAAAAATATTTATTTTTATGAACAGAAATGGAAATAGGCTACATTAAATAAGTATGAATAATTTAAAAATTCAAGGTTTAAATCTGTATTACTTATTATAGGGCTTTTAGACTTGATTTGTCATTTTTAAAAGTCTAACTTAACCTATTAACTACTCAAAAAAGCCTATTTTATATATTAATTTTTTTACATAGGTTTGATGTATTTCTTAATAGGTCGACAGGAATTTTTTTGTAAAATAAACAATAAACTAAAAAATAGATAGGTTAGATTTTGGAATAAGAGTCGAGTCTAACTTGTTTCTATGATATAAACCTATTTTTAAGGTCTAATATAATCTTCAAAATAATTTATTTAAAATATTATTTTGTAATTTATAATCATCAATAAATTTATAGATTTGATTCTTTCTGTATGTCAAACATGCTTAAAATTCAAAATAGTAAATAATATTTTATTTTAATACATTATGTTAACCCCATTTTTACTCGGAGTTAGTTAGAAAAGCCCTAATATGATATAATAATAACACCAATGGAAAATCATCTAAAATATGATATTTTCAATCAAATAAATTCTTATAAAAGTCTTAACCAAATTTATTTTTCTAAAGAAGTTTGACAACCTAATTTGATGTAGACTAATTGAGTAATAATCACCATCATAACTATTTTCACCCCTATGGATAACATTACCTGTGCAATTGCAAGTGGTTGGATGCATGACTAGTAACCGGGGGTATTTCGAGCGAAAGCTAATGTGGAGCGGAAAGACTGATCACTTACCTGTGTCCACAATGGTGTTGAGGTCGAGGGTTCGTGTCGCGCTTCTTCAATTTTACTATCTTCGTTTTTCCAAAACTGATAGAAAAACCAACTTATTACATCAACACTTACCTCAAGTTGACACAGGAAGCTCGTTATATAGCTGCTATTAATCTAGAAGCAGAGGTGTGTATGGATCAAGTTGTGTCGGAATTTAACTAAACCCATTTACTTAACAACCTGATCAAAATATTTCAATTTGGATTAGGTTTGTATATTTTCTTTATCAAACTTAAACTAATCGAACCCGATCAATGACAGGTTGAATAGGATCAAGTCTATCAGGTAAAAAAAACTTAAAGTTTTCTAAAACATGCAAATAATAGTAATAAATAAAAATATATACAAATAATAAAAAAATAACTTAATATGTCAACGTGTTAAGTCATCAAGTTCACAAGTTTAAAAATAAAAACTCATTGTCCAAACTAAAAGTTATTAGGTTTGAAATGAGTTTGAAGTTTGAACAGAACAATGACAAAATCTGAATTAATGATTTTGGGTTTATGGGTTAGCGGAACCCAAAAACACTTCCATCTAGACGCTGCATGAAAACAACACTCTTACCATGTTTCTTTCTGTAAAAATTAAACTTTCACCATATTTGAGATTGATGAGTAATTTGTGGTATTGTCACATATGATTGTGAATTTGTCATTAAAATAATTTTAAACTCTCCTATAATATCTTCTTAGAAACCCTTCGGTTAAATCTACAGCTTTCCTTCTTTCCTTTACGGGAAGTACTATTTTTCAATATTGTTTTAGTACATTATTGCTTCTTATTTTAGGTAACTTAAATTAAAAAGTTTTGTCTGAAAAAACTTTTTTTTCTTCCTTAAGCCTCTAGTTTATCAGACATGTTATCCAAACTATTCAATCTTAACTTCAATATATTAATCATTTATGTTCAATCATTTGATTCTCTAAATAAATTTATTTATATGCACTTATAGAAAAAGAAAATAAAATAAAAAATAAAATTAAAATTTTCTTATAAGTTAAAATAAACTTATCAATTTTATTTTTTTATAACGTTTCTCTCATCTAATTTCTCTAAAAGTTGAAATATATAATTATTTATTGAGAACTATATTCAAATAGTCAATATATATATATATATATATATATATATATATATATATATATATTTAGAATATATGAATGGTCAAATATAAATGAAAGCTCAAATATTTCACATTTTTTTTTTCAAAAAAGGAGATAGAATCATAAGACTCATAAACAAAAATACATATAATATGAAGTCTTAGATTAAAATTAAATAAAGGGTTGAGAGTAACATTTTAAAGTTACTCCTGGTTCGTAAGTAAATTCCCTCTCATATTTATAATATAAATATATTAATGTAGTATATATATATATATATATAATGTTATTATACATACAATTTTGAAATGGGCAGGGTCAGATTTTACGATTGAGCCTCTTAAATCTGTTCATGATCTTAAACAATAAAAAAAGTTCAATTTTAATAAATTATTAGTGTAATTTTTTTTTAAAGTTATCAACTAATTAAAAATTGTAAATATGACTTAAAAATAATTATTATAAAAAAAATTCATACAAAACAATCTATAGTTAAGTAGCAATACAAAGAATCTGTATATTATCAATGCATCCTAGATAAAAAAAAATTTAATTAAATTGTCATCTAACTTTTAATAATTTTTAATTTTGATATTCATGTAATATTAAAAAGTCAAAATTTACTCATCATTATTATCATGTTAGCTAATATAATAGTTCTTATTAAGAATATATAATCAAATAAGTAGTATACTAATTAGTGAGGTTTTAAATCAGTTAAATAAAATTAATAATACCAACAAATATTGATCTAGTCAGTAAGAGTCGAATTCATTTCACAAGGATGTAAGTTTGAATAATTCTATTGTCGGTAGACTTTACTAATGGACAATATGTAAGTATAATTCTAGAAGTGCTCTTTGAGCTCTTGGTCCTACCGAGCTCATAGGATTTAGCTCATCTAAGTTTAATTGCAACAAAAAGAAAATGCTTACATAACATGCAAGTTTAATATGCTTGATGTATTATATAATGAAGACAGGATAGGATGTTCTTTTGCCTCCCCAACTTGCCTAGAGAGACCACCAAATTTGGCCTTCTGTATCTTTTAGAGATAAAGTGTTGGGCAAAAACCAATTCTTCCACCAAGGCCAAAACTTGGTCTTATCAATTAGAAGCTTGTTCATATGAATTTTGAGCAAGGTAATCCTTTCTTGCCAAGATTAAGGGTGAAACCTTCGTTGTTTCAGAAGTTGTGTACTCTCTGGCAGAATGCCTTTATTGTCAAGTTATTGGGTAAGTCGATTGGTTTTCCCACCATGAAGGATCACATGATTATGGAAGACAAAAGTGGGATTCAAATTAATGGACATGGATAATGTATACTATATATAGTTAAATTTGATATTAAAGAAGACAAAGAAGGTTGTGGCTGGTTGACCTTAATTAGATGCTGTTTGATCACTACTTGGCAGTCAACGTGTGGAGTCCACATTTTATCTCTTTCGAAACTAAAGGTGATAGGACTATGGTTTGGATTTGTTTCCCAAGTCTTAACAAGATTTATTATGATGAAAGTTTCCTTCTAATTCTTTTTTGGGAACCATTATTGGAAAACCAATCAAAGTGATTGCTAAAATTCTGAAAGTGCTGTGAGGACTATTTGCAGGAGTTTGTGTGGAGATTGATTTAGATAACCTATTGTTGGCAAGGTACATGTAGATGGACATGGTATAAAGTGGCTTATGAAGGTCTTCGTATTATTTGTTCGAAGTGTGGTTGTTATGACCGGGTCTTTTGAAATTGTCCATCTTCTCCTGCTCCTACCCCCGAGCAAGGAGCGTTGATTGAATCCTCAACATCACCGAAATAGGAAGTGGTCCAATTGATGGAGATGCAATTAATTAAGCAAAAAAAAAAAAAAACAAGAGTATAATACAATAGTTGTTCCTGCAATTACGAAATAATTCAGAGAGAGGAAGGTAGTATAAAAAAAAAGGTTAAATCAAGAAATGGTTACAAAAAAGGGAAAACAAATAAAGACACATTGGGAAAATCGAATATATTTCAAATATTGATTTTTTTTTTGTTGCAACCCTAGACTATAGTAGTATAGTTACTAACCATAGCGTGCCAAATGTTTCAGCCAAAGCTAACCCAAAGTTTAAAGCTGTGGATGATGAAGATTCCCTTTTTAAGACTTGCCTATGGCATTTTATGACTTTGAAAATTAGCTAGAATTGTATACCCCTCTCCACTCCATGGAAAAATTTCGGACCTTAGCCAGACATATTCCACAAAGAAGGATGTTGTTGCTTGCTATAAGATCAGAAGTATGATATTTAACACTAGGCAGAGAAGCCTCTCGGCGATAGACTACTATGAAACCTTAAATGGGTTATGGATTGAGATGGACCAATACAAGAGTTAGAAGATGACATGTGAGTCTGCTACATTGGTTTGGTTCATCGAGAAATTGGAATTTTAAGTTTCTCACTGGCCAACTTTTTTAGTACAACCATATTCGACGTTAGATTTTGAACAAGGAGAAACTCTTCATTGTCAGAAGTGTTCTATATTGTGAGGTGAAGAAACTCAAAGATCAATCATGTTGGATGGAGGCAAATCTAGCGAGGAATCAACCTTGGCATCAAGAAAGGGTTCCACTAGAAGGTCATCTTCCTATGAGAAGTTTTCCATAAAGGATAACCGTGAGAAGTGTTACATTTATTATAAATGGTCACGCCATATTAAGGATAATTGTTTTGAACTTCTTGGGAGGGAAAAGGTCCTTGAACGCATCGGAGGACACCAAGATCCTGCACAAGTGTGTTAATTAGACAAATATCTTACTCTAAGATTATGGTAAAAGACCCACTCCCTCAAGCTGACCAAGAAGTACCAACGCTTATGCAAACTAAGGTTTTCAAGCTAAAGAAGACATTGTATAATCTCAAAAATCTCCTCAAGCATGATTTGGAGGATTCACCCAGGCTATATATCCTTTGGGTACAAACAAAAACATTCTCGTGTTGGCAAACTCATGCTTCTTCTAGTATATATGTATGATATGATTATTATAAGTAATGATGAGATTGAAAAACAAGCTTTACATGAGAAGATAATAACTTGGTTTGAGATGAGGATTCTATGGAAAAATTGAGGGGATAAATATCGAGGAAATTTACACCATGAGCCATAAACAATCATATAAGTGACCTCACACCACATCTTAACTCAAAACCTTAAGGTTCATATTTATGAGTCTTCTCCTCACTCATATGGTACTTAATTTTTTCATTTCTATTGGATGTAAGACTTCATCTCACACTTGTACTCCAACAATCTCTTCCTCAAGTGAATCTTTTCTATATGGTAGTCTCTCTCTCGAGCGGAAGTCATTTTCAATCCGCTCGGAAGACTTTCAATACAAGGGATCTCCATGTCCACGGTCATCAAGTCGAACCATCGGATTTGATATCAGTTGTTGGAAAATCGAGGGGTAAAGACCGATGAGATTTACACTAATAGATCATGAATAATCATATAAGTGAACCTAACACTACACCTTAACCCAAAACCTTAAGACTCATGTTTATAGGTCTTTTCTTTAATTATATGATGCTCAACTTCTTCATTTTTACTCGATGCAAGACTTAACCTCACATTTTTACTCCAACAAATTCTCAAGTAGCGTTATAGATGATCTCTCAAGGTGTTGTTGTTCAGAATCAACATGCACCTATCATCTCTATAATTCAGTCCTTCCTTGACCATGACTTGAAGCAAACTTTGTTGGGTTACAAGTGTGAGATGAAGTCTCACATCATGCAAAAGTGGAAAAGTTGAGCACCATATAAGTGAGGAGAAGACCCATAAACCTAAGCCTTAAGGTTTTGGGTTAAAGTGTGGTATCAAGTTCTCTTATGTGGTGGCTCGTGGTCCATCGGTGTAAATCTCCCCGGTGTTTACTCCCCTCGAATTTCCCCAACAACTGGTATTAGAGTCGTTGGTTCGACTTGGTGACCGGCTTAGATGAGTAAGACGGCGGCGATGGATCTTAGCCTTGAGGATCCCTTGTATCAAAAGTCTTCTTCGCGGTGAGTCCAGGTAGCGTGTCCCGCAAATAGAGCGGCGGTGCAAGTACCGCAAGTAGTTAGAGCATGTGGGCTCTAATGGCTATACTTGTGGATGATAATGACTTCCGCTCGAGGGGGAGGCTACCATGTGGAAGAGACTCACACTTGAGGGGGAGATTGTTGGGTTACAAGTGTGAGGTGAAGTCATACATCACGCAAAAGTGAAAACGTTGAGCACCATATAAGTGAGGAGAAGACCTATAAACCTAAGCGTTAAGGTTTTGGGTTAAAGTATGATGTCAAGTTCCCTTATGTGGTGGATCGTGGTCCACCGGTGTAAATCTATTCGGTGTTTACTCCCCTCGAATTCCCCAATAAACTTTCAATCACACCTTGCGAGAAGGAAATGCTTGCGTCTATTGGTTGGCTAAATGAGGAGCAAACTCTCAAGATAACTTCCTTTTGATTAGTTCTTGTTCTTCACCCATGCATCATTTGTTAATTGTTAAAAAATACAAATTATGCTAGATATATTGTTAATAGAAGATCACCTTAAGGTACTACATGTTTCTGAGATGAAATTAGGTGAGATAGAAGATTCACACTTCATCAAAGAGATTTTCTACATTTCCCTTTAACTTGTGCAACAAAAATCAACCTTTCATTAAAAAAAACATAAAGGTCAAAATTTTACGCTTCTAAGCAAGGCAAATATCTTTCAAAACATACTCCATAATTTTTAGCAACTCCAATATGTTAGAGTTTTGTGGTCTTAGTTCCTTTGTCCTACATTGCTTGGTTTGTAAAAACTTGTGTCTCATTAGTGTTATATAAAGAGATACCTTGTAAGCTTTAAAATGTGCAAGTAACAAGAAAGTTTTCTTAGTGTAGCCATGGACGTAGGTACATACATTGTGTGCCGAATCACGTTAAAACTTTGTGTCTTCTCTTTTTTTTTCCTTATTCCTTTCTCTTCTTCTTATTGCTCTATACTAACATCTGGTATCAGAGCTTTTGGTTATTCCACGAGATTTCCTTAGTTTAAAGGAATTAGTGAGAGTCTTCTTAGTTTAGAGGAGGCAGTGTGATGTAGCTCCATTGGAGCTTGTAGGCCTAGGATCTTCTTCATCAATGGATTCCTTTGTTTCTTGGAAGATGAATGGCAGCGGAATGGAGAAGGAAGAGAGAGAGGAGATGCCACTTCAAGGAGAAGATGAGTCTAGAAGAAGCTCACCACCATAGGAGACCATGGATAAGAGCTTGGAGGAAGAAGGAGATGAATGAAGGGAGAGGAAGAGAAGAGCACGAAATTTTATGCTCTAAAAGTGCTCTGAAAATTGAAGTTTAATTTTCAAATGATCAAAGTTGAAAAAATGCACACACATGACCTCTATTTATAGCCTAAGTGTCACACAAAATTGGAGGGAAATTTGAATTTCAATTCAAATTTCACTTGAATTTGAAATTGAATTTGTGGAGCCAAACTTTGGAGCCAAAATTTCACTAATTATGATTAGTGAATTTTAGTTATGGTTCAACCCACTAATCCAAGATCAATTCCAAGATTCTCCACTAAGTGTGCTTAGGTGTCATGAGGCATGTAAAGCATGAAAGACATGTACAAAGTGTGACTATATGATGTGGCAATGAGGTGTAGTAAGCAAATGTTCACCTCCCCCTCTAAAATTTAATTGGATTGGGCTTCTGTCAATTCAATTAAATTTATTTCCCAACACACTCATCAAATATTCGCTTAGTGCATGTGAAATTACAAAACTACTCCTATTACAAAAACTAGTCTAGGTGTCCTAAAATACAAGGGCTGAAAAATTCTATATTTCTAGGATACCCTACCTACATTATGGAGCCCTAAATATAAGGACCAAATATAATGACATCCTAGTCTAATATGTACAAAGATAATTGGACCCAACCTTGACCCATGGGCTCAAAAATCTACCCTGAGGTTCATGAGAACCCCAGGGCCTTCTTCAGCAGCTTTAGCCCAATCCTCTTGGAGCCTTTTGCTCATGGCTTTAGTGGTTGGTCCCTTCCTAGGGAGGATTGCATCACAGTGGGAGCAATGACATTAGAAGAGGGGAAGGTGAAGATCGAGAAGTTCGATGACAGGGATTTCAGCTTTTAGAAGATGCAGATAGAGGATTATCTATATCAGAAGAGGCTGTATCAATCCTTATCAGGGGATAAGCCAGACGACATGAGGCAAGAAGAATGGAACTTGCTAGATCGACAGGCTCTTGGCGTGATCCGATTGACATTAGCCAAGAACGTCGCGTTTAGCATTGTAAATGAGAAGACTATTGTAGGCTTAATGAAGGCGTTATCAGATATGTACCCGAAGTCGTCTGCAGCCAACAAAGTGTACTTGATGCGTCGGTTGTTCAACCTCAAGATGGGAGAAGGTAACTCTGTAACTGATCATATTAATGAATTTAATACTATTCTTGCCCAATTAGAGTCAGTGCAGATTAAATTTGAGGATGAAGTGAAGACATTGATTCTATTGTCATTACTATCGGATAGTTAGGCTGCAATTGTTACTGCAGTTAGTAGTTCTACAAGGGAGAACACATTAAAACTTAGTGACATTCGTGACTTGATCTTAAGCTAAGATGTTCGCAAGAGAGATTCAGGAGAATCTTCTAGTCATGTTTCCAATTCAGCATTGAATACTGAAGGCAGAGGAAGGACTACCCAAAAGGGTCATAATGGTTAAGGCAGATCAAAGTCAAGAGGGAAAGGTCAGACAAAATTTCAAAGTGACATTATTTTGCTGAAATTGTGACAAGAGAGGTAACTTTACCAATTGGTGCAAGGCACCAAAGAAGAACAAGACTTACAAAAATAAGAAGCGTGATGATGATGAATCCGTAAATGCAACAACTGATGAATTTGATGATGCATTAATTTGCAGCTTGGATAGTCCTGTTGATTCATGGGTTATGGACTTAGGTGCGTCATTCCACACCACTCTCTCTAAAGATTTATTATCTAACTATATTTCTAGAAGGTTTGGGAAAGTTTACCTTGCAGATGGAAAATCTCTTGACATTGTTGGAAGAGGTAATATTGACATCAAGACCTCCAGTGGATCCCTATGGACATTGCATAATGTTAGACATATTCTTGCCTTAAAGAGAAATTTAATATCTATAGGGCAGTTGGATGATGAGGGGCTTTACACCACTTTTGGAGATGGATCTTGGAAGGTAATAAAAGGCAGTCTCATTATGGCTCGTGGAAAGAAGCGAGGATCTCTTTACATGATTGTAGATGAGGATATGGTAGTAGTTACTGAGGCTGTCATAATTCAACCCTATGACATCAAAGACTTGGACACATGAGTGAAAAAGGAATGAAGCTTATGGCGGCAAAGGGTAAGCTATCAAGCCTAAACATGTTGATGTTGGTGTTTGTGAACCAGACCTGACATAGCACATGCAGTGAGAGTTGTCAGTAGGTTCTTATCAAATCCAGCAAAGGAGCAATTGGGAAGGCGTAAAGTGGATACTCAGATATCTGAAGGGTACTTCATGGATGTGTTTGTGCTTTAGAAAAAGCAATTTCACTTTACAAGGATTTTCAGATGCAGACTTGGGAGGAGATTTTGATACCAAGAAAAGCACCACAGGCTACATTTTTACTTTGGGAGGTACTGTTGTGACTTGAAAGTCTAAACTTCAACATAGAGTTGTTTTCTCAACCACGGAAGCCGAGTACATAGCTATCTCAGAAGCAGCTAAGGAGATGATTTGGCTAAAGAATTTTCTCAATGAATTAGGGAGAGAACAAGATAATGCTTCAATGTTCAGTGACAGTAAAAATGCTATAAGTCTTGCTAAGAATCCAATCTTCCATTCTAGATGCAAGCATATTCAATTAAGATATCATTTTATCAGGGATAACTGGAAATTGCAACCAACAATAACCCCAATGAACCTAACAAAGTGAAAACGGCCCAAAATAAATTGCTTGATAAATGATGGAGACTTATATTTGCTAAAGATCTTAGGATCAGAGAATCCAACAGATATGTTGACTAAAGCTATTACAATTGACAAGTTGAGGCTTTGCATTGCCTCAATTAGCTTTCAAGGATAATTAAAGATGAAGGCGCTACACTAGGTAAAGAGTCGATGAACTTATTGCTTACAAGGAGCTGCTAGAGTTTGGAACTTAGACCCCAAGTGGGAGAATTGTTAGAGTTTTGTGGTCTTAATTCCTTTGTCTCACATCGCTTGATTTATAAAAACTTGTGTCTCATTAGTGTTATATATAAAGACACCTTGTAAGCTTTAAAATGTGCAAGTAACAAGAAAGTTTTCTTAGTGTAGTCGTAAGTACATACATTGTGTGCCAAACCACATTAAAACTTGGTATCTTCTCTCTTTTTTACTTATTCTTTTCTCTTCTTCTTATTGCTCTATACTAACACAATAATTTTGTTCAATAACATAATCCAATCCATTGTAAATTTGAACTTTAATTCTTTTACTTATTTGCTTTGAAACTAACCCTCAGGGGCATTCAAAATTTAAACTTATTCATTCCAATTATTATAGATTGAAATTTATTTAAAATCATAAAAATTTGTAAATCATATTATTTTTCAATGATTTTCTCCTAAATTTATAATTTTTAATATACATTTTAGTTAGTAAGAGAAACTGTGTTTATAAAAAGTTAGATAGTATTCCAAATACTCTTCCAATAAGATACTAAATCTTGTAAAGCTTAGATAAGGCAAAAACATCACATCCAAATTACTGACATACTATATATATATATATATCATTTCACAATAGCGAAAGTCATGAACTAATATATTACACAATTTACTCCCCCTTCTCGAAGAGAGAGAGAGTAATTTTGAAGTTACACAGTAAAGACCGGATATAATTACTACATCAATTAAAGCATCCATCCCCAAATCTCATATTCCTAAGACATGTGAACAAGTTTATAATTGATAAAAGATTATTGAGGTATAAACATTTCTTCCTACAATCTGCATTGGATGAACCTAATTGCTTTTGTTGAATGTTACAGTCAACAGAGCACATATCTGACGCATTTTGTTGTTGAATGACTTTTTCCAGCATGAAATCAGTAATTGACCGATACAACAAATCAAAAGAAGAACCTTGTCAACTTGGGAGTTCAGCTTCAGAAATTAAGGTAGTTATTATAGATATCTTGCGCCAATATATGCATGGGAGTTTACAATCTTCACATGAATTACTTAGGAGATATATAATTTGCATAGACCATTAGAAATGCCTGAATGTGGAAAAAGAATTGACTGAAAAATATCATTTGGAATGTAATATTTGCATCCTCAAGTTTGCTAGTTTCTTCATTTTTCTTTCCAGAGTATCGGTGAATTAAGACACCACAATTTTCAAGTTCGAGAAAAAACCTTTTATCATCATTTTGGGGGCAGCATTCGAAAAATAAGCAAATCAATTTGGAGCACTTCCTCCCAGCCATTCTTTTCTGAAGTTCAGGATTCAGTAAACCATGACAAACTCTTTGAAGGGTAGAATGCAACAGATTGTTCTAAAATCTACGAAAACCTACCTGAAAAATTGAGAATCTAGCACCCACTGTGTTTAATAAGATAAAAGCAGGAACTTAGCAGGACATCTCAGTTCTTCGTTGGCATGGTCATATACACCAAAAAAGTAAAATGTTTACCACTCTTCTTTACAAACATTCACATTGGCCAAAGCATAACATAATTAACAAATTATGATGCCAGTTAAGCACTCTGAAAGAAATAGATATTTTAATGACTTCCACTTCTACCTTTCTTCTCGGATGGAACTATACAATCAAAGACACGGGTGCAAAGTGCAGCTTGTAGAATGAACTACCAACATGGGTTGTATGGATTGAAGCACTTCACTAGAAAGGTTTGGTTTGATTCCCTCCACAAGCACCCTGATTACAAAATAAATATTGATTAGAATTACGTTAAGAGTTATGTAGGCAGAGTTAGCTATGAGAGATCCCTGACCACCTTGATTACAAAATAACATAGGGAGAATCAAATTAGATTTAATCTGATTTTGATCTTAACTACCTAAAGCTTCTAGAATATTTATTTGAAATTTGAAATAAAAGCACATCCAGCATTCAACGATCCACAATCTTCACACTCCAATGGTCCCAACAACTAAGGAGGGGTTTGTTTCAAGTGATGTTCTTTCGTTCCTAGGAATATGAGGGTGGGAATACATATAGTCATATACCCATGTTTGTTACAAGGTTATGAAACTATATTCTTGGGTATGTTGTATTCCTAGGAAAGTTAAGTCTTCATGTTTCAAGCAAATTTTATTCCCATGAGGAGGGGTGGGTATCTCACATTTCCATGAGAATGAAAGTTATTTTCTACAATAACTACCTATTCCTACTACATTCTACTATATTTCTTTTTTACTTAATTTTCCATTAAATAAATTTTAATTTTTTCTACAATTACTAAATACCAACCAAACATGTATATGGGAATAACATTCCTTGGCATAATATTCCCGGAAATGCAAAATTATACCATGAAACCAACACCTCCTAAGTTTGGTATCTTGAGTCTAGTGCAACACACCATGTTACACCACAACCAGAAAACTTGATGGAAAACAATCCACTATGAGGATCTGATCACATTTTCAAGGGTAATGGTGAAGGTGTGTCAATCACTTAATTGGCTCCACATCTTTTCATTCTTCTTACAAACCACACACCTCACTCATTTTTTAAAAATCTTATTTCTTCTGTCACAAAAGCCCAGTGAGCCATAGTCAATTTGCTAGGGACAATTCAGTTCTCTTTAAATTTCATCCAACATTGTCTTGTCAAATCTCATGAAGTCCTCTTGAAAAGAACACTCGGGAAGGATGGCCTTTATGTGTTCAACAATCACCTACATATACACCATGAAGGATCTCTCTCCTATGTCATGTAATTTTGTACCAAGTCTACATGTTTCCACTTCAAATCCTGATACTGTAAAAAATTAATTGTTCTTCCTAAACATTTGCCAAACCTCGTTAAATCTCTTGTGTTTGTGTATGTGATTTCTCTCATACCCTTTAGAATTTCGATGGTTATTGCTAACAACTAGTATTAGAATGCTTAACTCTCGGGCCAAATTCGAAGTGGGCAAGTTCGATGGAACTGGGAATTTCAGATTGTGGCAAAAGCGAGTTAAGGATTTGTTGGCATAACAAGGTCTTCTAAAGGTGCTGCGCGATTCAAAGTCAAATAATACGGAGGCTTTGGATTGGGAGGAGTTGTAAGAGAGGACTGCGACAACCATACGCTTATGTTTGGTAGACGAGTTTCTCTATCACATGATGGAGTTGGCGTTTCCGGGGGAGGTATGGAAGAAATTGGAGAGTCAATACATGTTGAAATCGTTGACGAACAAACTGTATCTAATGCAAAAACTGTATGGACTGAAGATGCAAGAGGGTGCGGACCTCCAACAGCACGTGAATGCCTTCAATCAGATTATCAGTGATCTGGCAAGGCTGGATGTAAATGTTGAGGACAAGGATAAAACATGTATTTTGTTGTGTTCTTACGAACATTTGGTGACAACCTTAACGTATGAGAAAGACTCAATCACTCTAGAGGCAATACAGATTGCAATTATGTCTCACTCTCAAGGGAGACAGAATGCAGTGGGAAGTTTGTAAGGCGATGGTCTGTACGTGAAGGGGAAATAGGAACGTGGAAGGACACGAGGAAAGGGTTTAAGTTTTGGGATCCATTTTCTAAGAAGATAGTGATCAGCAAGGATGTAGTGTTTGATTAGCAACCCATGTTGCCAGAGATAATTGATGCAACTATGCCAGTGTTTGATGAAGCTTACCCTAACTCCATGGAGGTTCAGGTTGACCTAAAGCACCAGCCAGTGATTCTTGAGAGGGCAGAACCATGCAGTCCAAGACCTGAGGCGACACCCATACTTGAGCCTGGATCTATGAGTCTAGGTGGACTGCATCAGGAGTAAAATCTTGTTAAAGATAAAGATCGTCGCACCATTAAACCCGTTGTCCAATATGGGTTTGAAGAATAGGCTAAGTTGGTTGCTTTTGCACTTCTCACTAGTGCTGGAGATCCTTTACTTTTCAAGAGGCCGTGAATAGCACGGAGAAAGACAAATGGATGGGTGTTTAGGGTGGAAGAGATGGAGTCTTTGCAAAAGAATCAGACATGAGAGCTAGTTGAGCTTCCTATCAGCAAGAGAGCCATAGGATGCAAATGAATGTACAAGAGGAAACCTTTAGTATCAAAAAAAGAAGGGAAAAAGTTCAAGGCTCGCCCAGTAGCAAAGGGGTATGCACAGCATAAGGAGGTTGATTATAATGAGATTTTCCTCCCTGTCATAAGACACACTTCTATCAGGGCGGTGCTAACCTTGGTAGCTAGTCGTGACATGCACTTGGAGCAAATGGATGTGAAGACAGCTTTTCTTCACGGTGATCTAAAAGAGCAAATTTACATGGAGCAGCCAAAAGGGTTCAATAAAGGTGGATCGAATAAGCTAGTTTATAAGTTGAAGAGGTCTCTATATGGATTGAAGCAATCTCCAAGGCAGTGGTACAAGCGATTTGATTCCTACATGCTTCAGATTGGTTACAGGCAAGTGAGTATGACTGATGTGTTTATGTGAGAAGCCTTGATGATGGCTCTTTTATTTTTCTGCTACTATATATTGATGATATGCTGATTGCTGGTAACTATTTGTGTGATGTGAATGAGTTGAAATCACTGTTGAGCAAGGAGTTTGACATGAAGGAGTTAGCGATATGTGGATTCTAACTATGCTGGTGATCTAAATGAAAGAAGGTCTAGAGTAGGGTATGTCTTTCGGCTCTGATATCAATTGTTGTGTAACCGATGGGGATAAATCTCCCCGACTTACCCCCCTCGGTATCTAAGTTGATGGTTCGACTTGGTGATCAGCTCAAACGAGTAAGATGACAGTGAGAGATCCATGGACATGGAAATCTCTTGTATCGAAAGTCTTCCTGGTGAGTGAGTCCATGCATGTAGGCCAGGCTTCAGGGCTCGCAGGTGTTGCGACGGAGCAAGGTACTAGAGCATGTTAACAGTAATGGCTAGACGAGTCGGGACAATCACGGTTAAGCTCTAAGGATCACCATTGGATACTCGTGGATTGAAATTGGCTTTCGCTCAAGGGAAAACTACCATGTGGAAGAGACTCATACTTGAGGGGGAGATTGTTGGAGTACAAGTATAAGGTGAAGTCCAACATTGGTTAGAAGTGGAAAAGTTGAGTGTCATATAAATGAGGAAAAAACCCATAAACCTGAGTCTAAGGTTTTGGATTAAAGTGTGATATCAAATTCAATTATGTAATTGCTCATGACCCATTGGTCTAAATCTCTCTGGTTTACCCCCGGTTTCACAACAATAATTGCTATTTCTTAGGATGAATAGTTTCTATAAATATTGTCTCCTGTATAGGACCTTTATTTCTATTGGGATGGATAGTTTAGAGCAGTTAATATAAACTAGTTTGCTAAATGGAGAATACATTATAATGCAGAAATTTTCACAAAGTTCATTAGTACTGCTACTCTTGGAGATCATTGAGTTCTCTCTATCCCAAACTTGGCAAGCAAAATACTATACAAAGGAAGAAGACAGAAATCTGGGGGTTTTCAGCCAGATTCAGGTCCTATATAAATAAGATCTTTGGAACTGGACCATGGTAAAATCACTTACGTCAATGTCTATTTTAAGTCCCAAAAATACATCATATACAACTTATCAGGTCCCAAAATCGAAAGTTGTAAAATTTTCAAAAGTTTAGAAGTATTCATGCATGTGAATTGTACATTAAACAATCTTCAAGCACTTCATAAGGTGATAAGTGACCAATAAATTTGTGTTGTTCCGTTCATACTTCATATTTATCAATTTTTTTTCTGTTTTGTATCATTTAAATAAGTATGAGAGCCAAAAAAATTATTTCTGATAAAAGTATATATGTCTGGTGATTCCTCTTCCTCTAATATCTAACCAAACCTTATTTTATTTCTTTCAATTTCTAGTTTTGGCAAAGGGAGGCAGCAATGTTAAGGCAACAATTACACAATTTGCAAGAAAGTCACCGGTACACCCTTATCAAAACAACATATGCTTATCCTAAAGACAAGTTTAAAAGAACAACCAGCATTAAAAGGAACTCTTGATAGCAGTCTAGATTTATTAGCATATTTAACATGTTATTATGATAAAAAAAAGTGTAGTTATTGTAAAGCTGTTAATAAGATCTGTGATTAAGAAGCTATTTCAGGAGATAATCACCCTAGTATTTATGGATGTAATTAATAACTCATTAGTCAGTAGTGGGGTATTTAACACATTCAGCATTCTCGATAATTTCTTCTTTCCATATGAACATTAGAAACCTATAGAGATCAAAATGTGTAAACATGATTAGGTATGCAGTACAGATTATAAAATGCTTTGACATGTGATGCGAACCAAGATCCAAATGGATTAGAAAATATCCATTGATGGATTGTAGACAGTTATTATTGGGAATATATTAAAGAACTAATCTTGCATTAGTTCTGTATTGAAAACTGCATAATGACAGTTATTCAAAGAAAATAACTGCATATGTAGGGCGTGCAATTAGGCAACTGTGTTGTTAATTGTAGTTTGTGAATAGAGAACATCTACTCAAAAACTACAAGTGTATTGTTGTTCCGTGTTCAATATTGTATTCTATTAGTTTATCGATTGGTGCTCTATCAATTGTTAATCTATGGACATTGACTTTCATCTAGTTTTTTTATAAGTAGATTAAATATACAAGATATAAGTAAATATCAACTATCCAGATAATATCTCATGACTTAACAGTCAGATTTATTAAATTAGTCTTCTATAAAGAGTTCTTAAGTGGAGTAAGCGATCAAGAATGACTTCTGGAGTACTTGAATCCCTTCCATTATTATTACTACTATTATTGTTATCAAATACATTGTCTAATAATTACAAAATAATTACAAAAGAATAACTTGAGCATCTCTTGAATTTTGTCAAATAATTATAATAATACACACAAAAAGTACTTTCTAGAGTAAATATATCCATTGTCACATTTGTCTCTAACCTTTATAGTGAACTATCAATTATTAAGGTTCCAAACTTCCAATACACACATTTTACTTCTTGTTTGATGTAGCAGGAAAATGATGGGGGAAGAACTGTCAGGCTTGACAGTCAAAGAATTACAAAATTTGGAGAACCAATTAGAAATTAGCCTTCGAGGTGTCCGAATGAAAAAGGTTTGTATTTCCTATTTAAAATGCAGTGCTCAAGTTTGAACATAAAGATATAATAACATAATGTTGGCATATGCAGGATCAACTTTTAATGGATGAAATACAAGAGTTAAATCGGAAGGTCAGTCTTTAAACAGAAAAACTAATAATCTTAGTATTTATTAACTAAAATATTGCTTTTATTTTCTGCAGGGAAACCTCATACACCAAGAAAATGTGGAACTGTATCAGAAGGTAAACCTAATCTGTCAAGAAAACATGGAATTGAAAAAGAAGGTATTGGTTTGGATGAAAGATCAAATTAAAATAATCCCCTCAAACTAAATGACACACTTTTTAAATTAGGACAACCTTGTTTTCTGTTTATCCTGAACTTTAAAAGAGTTTTACTAACTCAGGTCTATGGAACAAAAGATGATAACAAAACAAACAGAGATTCTGTTCTCACAAATGGTCTAGGCATAGGAGAGGATTTGCAAGTGCCTGTGAATCTCCAGCTAAGCCAGCCACAGCAACAACACTACAAGGAACCTTCAGGAACTACAAAATTGGGGTATGAGCTTTCAATCATTTAATTAGTAGACCAATGATTATGATGCAAAAGCATTGATATCAATTTTTTGTTTTGATTGTTGCAGCAGATTGCAATTGCATTGATCCATTTACAGGACGTGTGTTTCTCAATTGCTATCAAGGAAAATGGACTCAAATTTTAACCTCAATGTTTTCATATAAATGTGGCATATAGACCACAAACAAATTAGCTTAAAGATTTTAATTTGAAATTATCAAAAAAAGAAAAGGCAACCCTAGCATGTATGTAAGAAACAATGAAAGCATCTTATGAGAAACCAAGACTCAAATCAAGGAAGAAATTCTTCAAACCGCACAGATGTGTGATTCATTTCACTTGTTTTATTGTGTTAAATTTTATTACTGGACTTCAAATGGGTGGAAGCTGCCACATTAAGCAAACATGATGTGATTAATACAGATAAAAAATCATTGCAATCAAGTGTATACAGATTCCAGCAGAACGAATATAATACTGCTGCAAAATGAATTTAAACGCCTATGCAAGAAAAAAAAAACATACATACAACAATTACAATGCATCCATGTATAAACTCAAGCCCTTAACCAAAATTTCACTTAAAGTTCAAAAATGAATGGTTAATATCACCCCACAATTTTGCTCTTCTTGACTTGATAGCATAACTTCCAAAGGAAAAGAAGAAAAAAAAATAGAACTGCATTAATGCATTGAAAAAGGTAGCTAATCAGCAGGTCAAGAGACATGAATAAATATCGTTCTTATTAAACTAAGAGGAAACAACAAGTAATCTATACTTAAAGTACTTAAATTTTATGAACGCGAGTGGGAGTAGAGAGTAGAGACCACTATATTTCACAAAAATCGATATATAAATAAAAATTGGAAACAGTGATGAGTCATAATAATAATATTACTTTAAGAATGGTGAAACACATGGCAAAAATCAATATCCAACTCACTTATATTGAAAATAAAAATCACTGCTTTAGCGCATTTTAAACTGAGTTTTAGTTACAATTATGGCTATTGAGAATCAGAACTAAAACCATCATTATAATCTACATCAAAGTGTAGCTAGCATTCCTCTAAAAGAAGATAGAATAATAAAGTCAATTACAAACACACGGTAAAACTACATGTGACTAAGGAAAAGAGTCCCGGATAAAATCATAAAATCTGTAATAAATATCAATCGAATTCCACAGCAGTTTGTTCCTTTAGATACTGCCGCTAAGTTAATTCCATCAACTTGATGAGAATTGGATTAGACATGTGTGGACTGCAAGAGATAGCTCATCCGATCAGCATCTTTTTTCTTCCAAGGACAATGCTAGAAGAAGCAACATTGACCAATTCACAAACTAGGAGGTTATTATGCTTTTACCGTATAACCCACGTACAACTAAAGGTCATTAATTGAAGCCAAAAGGTGGTGGTTTAGTCCACATCAACTAGAGATATTGCTTAAATAAAGTTTGGTTAGTCCTCACCTTACAAGTTACAAGCTGATTTTATGGGATTAAGTTAGGCCTTCAGCCCAAATTCTAATAATTGCCTTCAAATTCTTGAGCAGCCAACCAAATTAACATATATGCTCTAGATAATTCTCCTATGATCCTGAATGGTAGAGCCTCTCTTCCAACTAAATATTTTTAGTGTCCTACATTAAAGCTTGGGCAGTCCTCGCCTTTCAAGTTACAAGCTGATTTTACGGGATTGAGTTAGACCCTAAGTCCAAATTCTAATAATTGCCTTCAAATTCTTGAGCATTCATAGCCAATTTAACATATGCTCTACACCATTCTCCTATAACCCTGAATGATATAGCCTTTCTTTGAATTCATAATGTCCTACATTAAAGCTTGGGCAATAGTCCTCACCTTACAAGTTACAAGTTGGTTTAAGGGGATTAGTTAGGCCCTAAGACCAAATTCTAATACTCGCCTTCAAACTCTTGAGCAGTCATAGCCAAATATATACTCTAGACCATTCTCCTTGACCTTGAATGGTATAGTGTCTCTTTGAACTAAATTTTCACAATGTCCTACATCACCAGTATGTATTGTGTTGTGCTGAATGAAAAATTCAAAACACACCCTTACCATCAAACAAGATTCAAGTAAATTATACATGAGATTAACCAAAATGAACCATTCCAAGAGATGCGAAGTATGTGGGCATTGTCTCAAATGTGAGTTAAAAATTCTTCCAATGTTGCTTAAATCTATGTTGTTTTCAAACATAGGGATAAGCTTTGTAGATTCACTTATTTCAACTCAGATTCTAACTTATTTACCCACATAAAAGTTCAAATAATCTAAGATGAGGATATATCAAATTATTTAACGAGACTTAACAAGTAAAAAAAAACACTTTAAAATTGAAATTGAAATTGGGAATAATGATAATGATATTACATGATGGCACACTATGAATAATTATGTTATATAAAATACGATTTGAAAAGCCAAGAGTTGACACACCGAGAATGTGGAAATAAAACGACTCATGTACATCTGCAAACCCATTATCCTACATCCCAAATGTTGCTAGGAAAAAAAACATAAAAATAAGAGAAATGCTAAGACCATTTTCTCTTACACTTTTTTTTAATATTTTCTATGTGATTGGCTTAATTTTGTTGGAAATCATCAATTTTAATAAGTCTCACTTCTAAATTAAAAAAGAATAATTAAATGAAAAGTGAGATAATTTCCAATAAATTTCAGACAATCATAAGCAGAGTATTGGAAACAAAGTGTTAGTCAAAATGTTGCTAGCCTTCCTCTGAAAGAAGATAGAATAATAAAGTCAATTACAAACACACGGTAAAACTACATGTGACTAAGGAAAAGAGTCCCGGATAAAATCATAAAATCTGTAATAAATATCAATCGAATTCCACAGCAGTTTGTTCCTTTAGATATTGCCGCTAAGTTAATTCCATCAACTTGATGAGCATTGGATTAGACATGTGTGGATTGCAAGAGATAGCTCATCCGATCAGCATCTTTTTTCTTCCAAGGACAATGCTAGAAGAAGCAACATTGACCAATTCACAAACTAGGAGGTTATTATGCTTTTACCGTATAACCCACGTACAGCTAAAGGTCATTAACTATAGATTATAACATCTCCGTTAAGACACAAAGGAATATTCCCCGACAGTGACACGATACTCATCTCAGTGAGTGGGTAGAAAGAAAGAAAAGCAACCAGGGAAAAAAAATAAAGGCATTCGACGGGGTAAAGTTTACGATCGATTAGGGGTAACGAAAAGTTGTATATAATAAGAAACGATAAAAAAAATGAGACACAGTGATAATTTAACAAGTTGTGCGACGTTAATTTTTTTTTTTTTTTATGTTCAAATGATGGAACTCTAATTTAAATATATAGAATCAAAGCAACGAACCAACAAAGTAGACTACAAAAGTATATAAGACTGTACTAAAAGTTGCAAAAAAAAATCTAGAATAACACATCTAATTATCAAAAACTCCTAAACCTAAAATATCATACACCGTACATTTAGATTCTAAGTTACCTGAGATCCAAACGCTGAAACGCACGTCTCCATCGAAAGTGATTATTGCTCCATATAGATTAAAGAACATCTCTACCCTCTAACCTATATAACATGAAAATACACACTGGTAAGTGTACGACAATAAGAAGCACCACGTGACGCCACGATGAAGCCAAAAACAAACTCAAACCATTCTTCGCTTAGCTAAAAATAATCAAAACGATAAGAAATCGAGCAACAGTTAGGAATCGGTGCAATTCATATCAACGTTTCGTTTTAGTTCTTCGGTTTTACCTCTCTTTTTCTCGCGGTTAATTTTTTCGGAAACCAAACGAATTCAGAAGAAGGAAAATTCTCGCCGTTGTAGAACGGGACAGAAACCGCAGCAACTCGTTCCATGAAAGCGGAATCCACGAAGCTGCGAGAGAAGCGAAGCGAACAAGGTTGGCGCGTGAATGCGGTGTTCGGAAACGAATTTCGACGAGAGAAACAAAGAAACTGAGAATTGGAATCCGTGGATGAATCGGAGAGGGAAAGAGAACGAAGCATTGAAGGTTGAATGTGAGATCTGCTTCGGAGGATTCAATCTACGAATAGTGTGTGTGTGTGTGTGTGTGACCGTACGCACGCAGAGAGAGAAAGAGAGGGAGAGAGAATGAAACGTGTGAAGGAGGTTAGAGGACGCGAAGAAAATATCAAGAGCCACTAGGTGTTTGAATAAGTAATTGTGGGAGTTAGCATCGCCTCCAAGCTTTAATTATTAGCGTTTTGCAGTCGTAAAAGGGTTATTGGAGCTTAGTTAATCATGTAATGCACTAAATGAAAAAATGTTAGTAATTTATTTTTTTAATAAACTCTCTTTTGAATATATTTTTTATTGGTGAAAAATTATCAAATTTCATAAAATTTTATGCATCTCATGCTATTTAATGATTTTCTTATGATTTTTTTAATTTTTAATCAATTAAAAATAATGTATTATAAGAAATGTGTAAGAAAATATGTTATCGGTATTTCTCATCATCTAATTATATTTAAAAAAAGTTACTCATTTAATCCTTATAATTTAATGGTTTTTACCTTTAGTCCATATAGTTTGAAAGTAGTATTTTTAGTTCCTATAATTTATATTTTAATTCTCTTTTTGTTCCTGTAGTTTAAAAATATTTTTTTTAATCTTTATAGTTTACATTTTAATTCTTTTTTATTTTCTGTACTTTAAAAACTAGAGGGACTAAAAAGTAGGAATCATGAAATTATAAGGACTAAAAAAGTTACTTTTAAAATTACAGGGACTAAAAAAGAATTAAAATGTAAATTATATAGACTAAAAAGATCACTTTCAAACTATAGGACTAAAAAAGTAAAAATCATGAAACTAAAAAGACGAAATGAGAAATTTAACCTTAAAAAAAAGGTACTTTTGATATCGGTATGGTTGACAATTTTTGGTTAATTTTTTATTATTTAAATCTTTTTACTATATTGTATATACTTCTAATGATTTTTCTTCTTTTTAATAGTAAGTGGTATTAATATTAAATATATTTTATATTTTCAAGATTAAATACATTTCTTTTTTATTTAATATTTTTTTTTATCGTAGAGTGATATAATATTACTAATATTAATTGGTTGTTAGATATCAAAGTATTTTTATTAAACCACTTTTATTGATTAAATTAGAAGACAATTATGTTTCATCTTAGCATGTATGCAAGAAAAGATAGAATCAACTATTGCAAATGGTTAAGTGAGTTGAACTCTTTGTATAAACTTACCGTACATGTTAGTTAGAAGAGACATGAACCCATGCTAAGGTGACTCAACTCATTAAATTCATTAATAAATTAGTTTTACAGTTCGAGTTAGAAGGCAGTTATGTTTCGTCCTAACATGGATGCATGCAAGAAAAGATAGAATCAGCTTCAATAAAAAAAAAAAAGATAGAATCAACTATTACAAATGAGAAAGTGCTGTCGATTCACAAGTTGAAAATGAAGCTAGTTAAAATAAGTCATCTGTTAAATAAAAACTTTGGTATTTTTTAATATTATTCTTCCTGTCTTTTAAAGTCAACTAATCAACTCACCATTTTTAATATTCACTTGTCTAATCTAATATAATACATTTTAGCAAAAATCTCAAAAATTGAAAATAACAGTGATTCATCTAATCGAAGAATGCTTATCCATAGTTAGGTATGTAAATTAGTCGAACCGAGCAGAGATTGAATATTTAGGTTTGGCTTGTGAAACATAGGTAGCTGAAACTTGACTCATTTATTTAAATGAGTTTAATTAAAAGTTTGGGTTTAACTTGGTTTAAAAAAATAAAACTTGAGTTTGACTTGGTTTAACTTGTTTAATTCACTTATAACTTTTTTTAATTTGCAAAAAAATTATTAAATTATTTGACTTAATCAATTTAGTATTTAATAAAACATGTTGATATTAGATAATAATCTAAAAATAAAGAGCTTGTAAAACTTAAATTTGACTCATTTAAATAATTGAGTTTAATCTCATGTTTGAGCAATTAAACAAACTTGCTTGATGAAATATTTATCAAGCTTGAATGGTTCATGAATACCTTTACTCATTTGCACTCCTATCCATATCTAATATAAGTGTGTGTTTGAATGAGTATTTTAAAGTGATGTGATTTATATTTAAATGTTTTTATTATAAAAATAATAAAAATAAAATTTAAGTATAAAATTATTTAAAATTGTTTCAACTCATAATTAATTTTTTATTTAAAATTAATTTTAGACTTTTCTCTTGCGGTGGAACTAAACATGTGAAGTGTTATCTAAACTTAATTTTAGATTCAAAATTAATTTGTGAACATGGAATGAAACACACAGGTAACGCTTATATTTTGAAAACTCGGCGGTTGAGTAATTATAAATATAACTTATCTGTTTACCAAGTTTAAAAAAATAATTAATCGAAACATGGGTTAATAATATCTGAATATGACTTTGTCTTGCATATAGTACAACTGCTCCAGAACATTTATAAAAATTACCGTGGCTCTCTTCTAGCAAATGTGAATTAGGCACGTACTTGCATGAGACCAAACGCCAAACCTCGTTTTTCGTTTTTAATTATAAATAATAAATATTATATAGAGTATAATCTAATTATTTAGAATCTAACTAGTTCATTAGCTGCCCTAACTAGTGTTCCCGGAGCTTCAGGAACGTATTGGGAGAAAGTACTCCATAAAATTAATTATTCATATCTCAAAAATTAATATAATTAAAAGAAGGTAATACATTGGAGCAATTTTATTGTGAAACCTCATCTCAAATCTGATGTGAAATATTCTTTCTTTGAATATCTCTCACTACAAAGAAATGGAAGATCTTCACGTTGCAAGATCAGTTCCTCCACAAGAATCGTGAACATACCAATAATAACATTAAAAAATCATTTTTTTTCTCATATTAATAGATTTTAGAGGTAAAATAAACACCTTATTTTGCACAATGAAGGAGGTGAAAAGAAAGATGAATATTAAGCAAAAATTACAAATTAAAAACAAAAATAGTGATAAAAAAAATGTTTCTTCATTGATGAATGACCATTCGACATGATCACTCCTGTCGTCGTGCGTGGATATCCTCTAGTGCTTTCTGTGAAGGAGAAGGGAGAGGAAAAAGGAAAGGGAAGAGACGAAGTTAGAGGGAAAGGGGTAATAGGGAAGGGAGGGTTGGAGGGGAAGGGGAAAGGAAGTGGTGTACAAAAATGGGGAAGGTGGAGAAGGCATGCGGATTGAGGAAAAAAATTAATCTAAGGGTGGGGGTTGGTGAGGGTGAAAAGAAAAAAAAGAAAAAGATTAAAAAAATGAACGCTTTGTAACTATGCAAATTCAACGTTGTCTTTTAAAATGTCTAAAAAGTTATTGTTGCCTTTCAACCAGTATTGTTGGTAATTTTTTCAATCTACTTATAATAGGTTGTGTTTTTTTTTTAAATCAAATATTTTACAACCTATAAATTGAGCACATACTTGCTCATATTTTGCACACCAAACCCCTTTATCATCCTTTATTTCTCAATCTCTTATTTGCAATCTCAATCTCTTGCTTTAATTTCATTCTTAATGGATCTAAATCAGTATAATTGACAAGTTTATTATAACTTTTTGCAAAATTATCAACTTCCTCATTCAATAAAAAATTCTCAAAATCCTCATTCATTTTTTCCCTACTTGCTACCATCACCATCAATAAATTTTATGCAAAATAATCAATCCCCTTTCATAAAAAATTCTCAAAATCCTCCTTCGTTTTTTTTTTCTACTTGCCACCACCACCATCAATGAATTTTATGCAAAATAATCAAACACTTTCCACTTAAAATTCTCAAAGTTCTCAAATTTTTCTTTCAATGCCACAAGACAAATTCTTCCATGTTTTGTAAGCCTTCCAATAGTTATAGTGGTCTGCAAACTCCTTCCAATGATGACTTTGAAATGCAATTTCCACAATTTTTTACTCAAATTGGGCTAGAAAACATCACACTAGTGGAACGAGGAAAACATTCTGCAAAAAAAAAAAAAGTTGCGAGTTTTCTTTTCTATTGAAAAGGATACACATCTTGTTGGTCTGTGGCTTAATGTCTCAATGGATCCAATTGTTGGTGATGGTCAAGCAAGAGACCATTTTTGGATGAGAGTAACAATAAATTATAACAATTTTCGAGGTGAACTATGAGAAAGAGTAGTGAATCAACTGAAATCATGATGACACAAAATTAATCTGGGCGTGCAAAAATTTAAGGGTCATTACAAGTAAGCGATATCATTGAAGAAAAGTGGTTGCACGAATAATGATGTCATGCTTCATGCATATACCATTTGGAAGGAAGCGATTTTGGTTTGGAGCATGCTTGGAGATTTCTAAATGATTAATCGAAATGGTTAGACCAATTTACTGAAAATGACTCTAAAAGGACGAAAAATTCTGCATTTGGGGCATATTCATTGTCATCTAGTCCAAAACACCAGTAGAAGATTCTGAAGTTGACACATTGTCTCGAATTGTTTATCCAATGGGTCAAAAAGAAGCCAAAAGAAAGAGCAAGGGGAAAAGAGTAGGAACATCTACCAATCCTGTGGACTTGACTGGTGTGGAGGAAGGGAAAGAAATGTTCTCAATGTCAAACTAGCAGTTGTAAGGGAGAAAGAATTAAAAAAGGAGTATTACGACATTCTAATGAAGGACACATCTACAATGTTCGAAATTCAACTCCAAAACCATCAAGCCTTTTGTGAAATAATTGAGCGTAAACTAGGTATGTAACATTAATTTGTTAGGTAGTTTTAATTTGTTGTAATCATTTTTTAATTTTTATTTTTATGAATTGTGTGTGATTTGTCTTTTTTTAATTTGTAACCATCTTTTAATTTGTTCATTTTTGTTCTTTGTGAAACTTGACCATTATTTATGAACTAGTCGTTGCATAAGTAATCGTTATAAAACTAATTGTTATAAAACCAACCGTTATAAAACTAGTTGTTGTATAATTTACTGTTTAATTGTTGAATTCTCATTCATTCTTGTATGTCTTCTTCAAACAATCTTCTTTTTTCACTCATTTATGCAATCAATCATTCATTCAATGGATCCAAATAATGACTTCGACGGAGTTTGGAAACAATTTGTTTATGAAACACTTGATGACAATAGTAATGAACAAATCATGAGCTACTTAGGTGCGATGCAACAACAAAAAGGCAACAACAAGTAACACAGAAGGCCTAGAAGAGTAATTAATCGCAATTATGAAGATGGACATCTACAATTGATGAATAACTACTTCTCAAAAATTTGGTATACACAAAAACTCAATTCCGATGTAGGTTCTGAATGCAACAATAATTGTTCATTGGAATTGCCAACACTCCTAGTAATCACGATGAGTATTTCCAAATGAGACCTGATGTTGTTGGTAGAATGGGTCTCTTGCCATTGCAAAAATGCACCACAGCTATTCATATGCTTGCATGCGGATCACTTGTCAATTGTGTGGATGAGTATATTATAATTGACAAATGCACTGCAACCCAATGCTTACAAAAATTTGTAAGGGGTATTAATGAGATATTTGGATAAGAGTACTTGAGAAGACCCAACAACAATGACATTAATCATCTACTACAAATTGGGGATGCACGAGGGCTTCCAAGTATTGTAGGTTCTATTGATTGCATGCATTGGGAGAGGAAAAATTTTCTAGTTGCATGGTAGAGTCAATATCGTAGAGGTGATCATCACAAACCCACAATAATACTTGGAGTCGTTGCTTAACAAGACTTGTGAATTTGGCATGCATATTTTGGAGTTCAAGTTCAAACAATGACATTAATATGTCAAATCAATTGCCTATATTTGATGACATTTTGCAAGGTTGAGCTCCTTTAGTATAATTTATAATTAATGGAACTCCATATAATATGAGGTACTATCTTCCAAATGGTATTTATCCTAATTACGGCACATTTGTGATTACCATAGCAATGCCACAAGATCCTAGAAGAAAATTATTTGTAAAATATCAAGAAGCAGCAATAAAGGATGTGAAATGAACATTAGGTGTGCTCAGATATCGATTCGTAATTATATGTAGTCCATCGTGTGCCTGATACATGAATACAATGAAGGCTATAATGTTGGCATGCTTTATATTACATAACATTATTGTCGAAGACAAACGAGATACATTCAATGATAATGTTGATGTTGATTATAATCACGTAGACAATGACATTTCAAATGTTGAAGTATCTCGTGATGCTCCGCTTGACTTTACTACATACTTGGAAGCAAGATGCACTATGAATTCAAGGAGAATTCATCAACAACTTTAAACATACTTGGTGAAGCATATTTGGAAATGTTACAGTCATGACAATAATGAAATTTAATTTTTCTTTAGCATTAAAGTGTTGCATTTTTTTATTATCAAATTTATGTATTTTTTCATTTGTCTAACATTTAATCATAAATAAAAATTAAATTTATGTCCATCTTCCTATTTCTTAATATTTATAATTTTTTTTCTTACATGTTTTATTGATTAAAATTAATAACTTAATTAATTATGTTTAATTTAATAAATATTCTAATAAAATATTTAAAAGTAGGATCTATGTAAAATCTATTAAAACTTATATAAGATTTCAAAATGAGATTTATCATTAAAGAAAAAATATTTTTTTTAAGAAATCTCCAATCCTATATAATAATATGAAATCTACCAAAAAATAATCTAAGACCCAAATTTAAAATCTACTACTAAAAATACTCTTATAATAATAACACTAACAACAACAAAATAAAAAAGACACCTACTGAAAACCAGTCACATGGACATTTGTCTGATGAGTCCAGCCAGGGAGGACACCTGTCGTCAAACTCATGTTAAAGTTTTTTTTTTTCCTTTTATAATTACGAAAGATAAAGATATTTTCTTGGGTTACAGTTAGAATATTTTGAAAAGTTACTTCATTTATTTCATTATGACTTTTTTTCTCCTTCTATAAATGGACGATGTTTTTAAGACCTAGTAACGAAAAATATAACAACACTCTGTTTGATCACTCTCTTTCACATATTTTTTCAATTAGTTATAATTCATCTGAAATTACTTCCTCTTTCTCATCATAAATGATGCTTAAGATTTTTTTATATAGATCAAGAAAATAAATATTTTAAAAAAATTAATATTTATTAGAAAATAATTTTATTAAAGTATCATTATTTTTTCTCTTAATTTTAATAAATATATTATTAAGTTTTTCAAGATAATATTATTTATTACAAGAAAAAATTAGAATAGATGTTTGATTTAAATGTAATTCCAATCCTCCTATTTTGTTCATTCCACAATTTTGATCCCTTTATTTTAAAATCGAAACAATTGATTGATTTATTTTTAAAAATATGTAATTTTAGTCTATTCAATTTAAAATATAGATATTTAATTCTTTTATTTTAAAAAATCCACAATTTTAGTTTTTTTATTTTAGAAATTTTATAATTTTGGTCAAATTTTCAAATTTTTTATGTTTTTATTTCTTTTTTTTTTTGTCTAATTAAACTCTAAATTTAACATATTCATTTAGGTATCATCAACAAATGATTTAATTAATTATAAAATAAGAAATAAAAGAAATAAAAAATATATAAAATTAAAGATTAAACTAAAAGTATAGATTTTTTAAAATACGGAGATTAAAATTGTAAATTTTTTAAAATATGAGGATCAAATGTTTGTATTTTGAAATAATGAATCAAAATTATAGATTTTTAAAATATGAGGATTAAATATTTCAATTAGAGGGATTACAAATAAAATAGATGGATTAAATTACATTTATGCCAATATGTTTTATCGGTCAGTCTAGAATTTTTTTCAAATGTTAAAATTGAAGTCATTTTAAGATGAAAGGAATATCAATTTTGATGAGACACGCTTTTGATATCATGACTCTCGTGATTTAGAATTATCATATACCAAAATTGATGATTTTATTAAATTTTATCAAATTGTATAGTGAGTGTTAAAAAGGTAATGCTAGAGAAAGTATCACTGGCTTTTCACTTTTTAATATACGGCAATGTTTTTGGGATTTATCAAGAGGAATTATCCTTTTAATAAAGTTCATAAACTTCTTGACACTGGCCATCTAAATTTACATTTTGGAACACATGTATAATGATCGATAGACTTTCTATTTCTAACAACAACATCTGTGTCTTGTTTAGTTTTCTTTAATGTTACCAAATAGGTCGTTCACCCGTGAACCCCTAGCTTTTTTTTCTTATTTGTCTAAAGTCCATTTTACTCTCACCATTCATAGTAACTTAGCTACCACTTTCATCTCAGTTCTCCTCGAACAATAATAATTCATTCGTAAATGAGAATTTTTTATATCACAATTAATTATTGACATAACTAGAAGATTTAAAAAATAGTACTAATGCTTAAATAGTACTTATTTCATCTCTAATTATTATACTTTTTTCTGAAATTTGTTTATCCTTTTTTATGACTCTTTCTAGTAATTTTTAAATGCACAAGTTAATTTTTTTCTCAATATATTTTTTCTTAATTATTCTCTCTCTAAATACTAATAAAAAATAATTAAGTAAATGAAAAATAAGAAAAAATAATTTTAAAATGAAAGTATAAATAATTAATATATTTAATATTATTAATTAAATTAATTATTTTTATTAAGTCCTTAAATCAATCTAATCACGCATGTAAGAATAGGAATAGGAAGTAGTAGTATTTAAGCTAAATAAAAATTGGTGCACAGAAAGATATGACATTTACACAATTGCATTACTGCGGACAACCTAGTAGCCTAGTACGCAGACCGTTGCGTTGCCACAGATACCTCCGTTCTGTTTGCCGTAGAGTAACTTTTTCGCCCACCGGGTAAGTCAAACCCTTGCCCCTCACCTTTCTCTATTTACAAGTTCGCCTCTTTTCTTCACTTAGTTATTAGTTATTTTTCTCTTTTTCGCTCAACCCTTTTCCCTCCTTCTCATTTTCCCGTTTAGAGAAGGTTTAGTGATTCTTTTGGCATCATCAATGTGATTGAGTTTATGGCAAGTATGACGTAGGCTGAGTGATACCGTGGGGGAATACAGGCAGGGATTAGTGTGGATTTCTGTTTCTGAAACTTTGAGGTTTTCCTCTAGAAAACCATGAATTATGATTTCTCTGCTGCATAACTTTGTGTGCTTTGTTTTTGCTTGATTTGTAGGATTGTTTACTGTTATAGGTTCAGATTTGATGAATGACTAGGGAAGTAACTACTATGTGAAAGTTTGCCTTTGGTGTTGTGTTGTTGTCGTGGATGCTTAGATTTTGACTATCAATAAGGCAGTTATTGCAGGTTTCATTATTGGACTGCTTCATTTTTATAGCATACTTAACCATTTAAGTATATTAACTTGTGCACTTATGGAATGTGTGATTTTGGCCTTTCAGGTTAAGAGTGTTGGTGAAAATGGATTTGGTGGCATGAGAGTTTGTTTAGCAAGTGTTGGAAGTCCGTGAAGCAATGGACTTGGTGGTACCCCATACACAATTTTGCTCATATAAACACTTCCACTGAGAAAGTTATAACACTGTTTCTGCATTCAATTTGGTGATAATGTATAATGTGGCCTGCAAATTTCACGTATTTGGTCTGTATGATGGGGTTATTGACTTTAGAAAACCTAAGGGCACTTGGTCTAGAAAGCGTTTGGGCAATTGCGTTTTTGCTGTTTCAAAATATGAAAATTCTGGTTTGAAAGGTAATCTGCAACATTCTGAAAGATTCTCTAAAGGGGCTTTAAATGGGGTGGAATCCTCACCAGATAGGGTCAATACTTCCCTGAATTTTGAGGAGTCTGAGATTCGTCATCTCCGCAGGTTGATTAGAAATGGGGAATTGGAAGAAGGTTCTAGGTTTCTTGAGTATATGACTAACAAAGGCAAAAGTCCTGATGTCATTGCTTGCACTGCTTTAATCCGTGAGTTTTGCAAGATTGGCAGGACTAAGAATGCAAGTCAAATCATGGGGATTCTGGAGGAGTCTGGAGCTGTTATTGATGTAACCAGTTACAATGTTTTAATTAGTGGTTATTGCAAATCAGGGGAGATAGAGGAAGCCTTGCGGGTTCTGGATCGCATGGGTGTTTCTCCAAATGCTGCTACATATGATGCAGTTTTGTGTAGTTTGTGTGATAGAGGGAAATTGAAGCAAGCCATGCAAGTACTTGGCAGGCAGCTGCAAAGCAAGTGTTACCCAGATGTAGTTACATGCACTGTATTGATTGATGCAACTTGTAAAGAAAGTGGAGTTGGTCAGGCAATGAAGCTGTTCAATGAGATGAGGAATAAAGGCTGCAAACCTGATGTGGTTACATATAATGTTCTTATAAAAGGGTTTTGTAAAGGAGGTAGGTTGGATGAAGCAATTAGATTTTTAAAGAAATTGCCATCATATGGTTGTCAGCCTGATGTGATTTCCCACAATATGATCTTGCGTAGCTTGTGTAGTGGTGGAAGATGGATGGATGCTATGAAACTACTGGCTACCATGCTTCGTAAGGGGTGTCTCCCAAGTGTTGTTACTTTCAATATCTTGATCAATTTCTTGTGCCAGAAAGGCTTACTAGGTAAAGCCCTTAATGTCTTGGAGATGATGCCAAAGCATGGCCATACTCCTAATTCCAGAAGTTTCAATCCATTGATTCAAGGGTTTTGTAATGGAAAAGGTATTGATAGAGCAATTGAGTACTTGGAAATAATGGTATCTAGGGGTTGTTACCCAGATATAGTGACCTATAATATTTTGCTAACTGCATTATGCAAAGATGGGAAGGTGGATGATGCAGTTGTGATACTGAGCCAGCTAAGTTCCAAGGGATGCTCTCCTTCTCTAATTAGTTATAATACAGTGATTGATGGGCTTTTGAAGGTTGGAAAAACTGAGTGTGCTATTGAACTTTTTGAAGAGATGTGCAGAAAAGGTCTTGAAGCAGATATAATTACTTACAATATAATAATTAATGGGCTTTTAAAGGTGGGAAAAGCTGAACTGGCTGTAGAGCTCTTGGAAGAGATGTGCTATAAGGGTCTTAAGCCTGATCTAATTACTTGCACTTCAGTAGTAGGGGGCCTAAGTCGTGAAGGAAAGGTTCGTGAAGCAATGAAATTTTTCCATTACTTGAAAAGGTTTGCTATTAGACCCAATGCATTCATTTATAACTCAATAATTACGGGACTGTGTAAATCTCAGCAGACCAGTCTTGCCATAGATTTTCTGGCTGATATGGTGGCAAAAGGATGTAAACCTACTGAGGCTACCTATACTACTCTCATAAAAGGCATTACTTATGAAGGATTAGCAGAGGATGCTTCGAAGTTGTCGAATGAATTGTACTCCAGAGGACTTGTGAAGAGAAGTTTGGTTGAAAAAGTTAGTCTAGAAGTAGAATAAAACACCAACAACAATAGCCAAATCTTATCCTATAAAGTTGGGTCAGCTTCTCGGCTACATGGTTTGGTTGATCCCCATCAAATTCTATGTAGAACCAAAATTTCAACAGGACCATTTTTGTGATATTTCGATAAAGTAATCGAGATGTAGTATAAGTGCATTTTTTTTACATTGCATTACTAAATGGCTCTTCCTATTAATGCACTTAGAATTTGTTGTCCCCCTATCTTAGTTGCCACTGGTCTCTTGGTCTAGTTTACAGATTTTCGTTTTTAATACTGGAATTCTCTATGACTATGATGAATTATTTTATATCATTGATTGTTTAAACTATGAAAGTGTAGGAACTGTATGCATGTTGGAATTTTAGGAGATCCTTATAAAATATTCCACTTGTTGGAATTTTAGAGCATCTTTATAAAATATCAATAATCATACCTGGAACACATTAAGTTAGATTATCAAGAAGAATTCTAGAAATACCTGAATCCATAATGATTAATCAAACAAACACAACGGAATTTGAATCCGGAGATAACCGGTGATTTCATGGTTTTTCCTCGACTGGAATCTCTTTATTTGACCTTCGTAACTCTTCACATGGGGAGAAGAGACCCACAATCATAGTCAACTCTCTCTCACATAGCATATATTTGACGACTCAGTATATTGGACCTTTTGTTAACCTAATAGGGTTTTTATTGACATCTGCTCATTTAAATCTATATCATCTGATTTAATTGTCTACCTGATTCACTTAATTTGATCACATAACATAAAATTCACTCATGATAAATAAATAATATAATTATCTTATAATATTAGCTCACATTAATTATTGGAATAGAAAATTCAAACACATTAGTTGTTGTTGTCATGTGAAATTTTGGCAAAAAAATTGTGTTCTCCTGCTCCCCTATACGGCTATACTTGTGAGAAACCATGACTTGGGCTATATGGTATGTGAGAGAGAGTTGGGTATGATTGTGGGGTTTCTTCTCAAAATTGTTATATATGGGTGAAGAGAAACGATTGTGGTTTGGGAACACAGTGGGACATTAGAGAGCAGGAAGACAGAGGGGGGCAGCATTAGTGTTGTCGTGCTCTTGAAGGAGAAAGAAGCTGCTCTATGCAATTGACTAGCTGGCCATTATTGGGTTGTTGCGTTTTTCTTTGGGTCAATGATATTGATACTCTGTTGTTTGATCTTTGCATTTCCTGCTTTTTTATTTATTATTTTTTTTTTACAAAATATCCTTGTCAAAAATTAGTTTTCATTGTGTATGACTACAAAACGGAGATTACTTTCCGTTTTGTGGATGGACCAAAGATACCAAAAAACTAGTTTTCGTTGTGTAGGTAATTTTTTTTTTGTATGTAATGATTATTATTTGATTATATAATTTAATAATTTATTTAGTTAGTTTTGGTGCTTCATTTTTATTTGTTTTGAATGATTTTAATAGTTGAATAACTTGATAAATGAAAAAAAAATGAGGCAAAAATGTGGAACAAATCAAATACTTGTACAAAACTAGTATTTTAACTTGTCCAAGGCACATGATAGATGTTTTTTTTTATAACTAAGTTTACAATAAATGTTTTTTAAATATATAAATTAATTAAAATTCATAATAAATAAATATTTTTGAACATGTACGTTATATTTTAGATTTATGATGAACAGTTTATGTTATAATATAATGTTATTTTTAACTATTGATAATTTTTTAAAAAAAGTATTAAAATTCAATATAGAAATAAAGATGAAAACTATAAACTGAAAGAGATAAATTGTTAAGAAAAATTTCTAAAAGCATTCTAATTGAAGAAAAACTCCTAAAGACGGTCTCGATGAATAATAGCTCTTAAAATTTTTTTATTTAAGATTATTATTCTAATTTATATAAAGGAGAAATAAGTCAATATGAGATTATATAATCAAAATAATAAAGATAGAACATTATAAAATAAGTAAACATGAGATACAAAATACTACTAAAATATTAAGAAAGTCTATTTCAGTTGATTTAACATATGTGTGAGTTATTATAATTTTTTTAATACTGTTTTCAATTTTTATAAATAAAAAAATACTACTAAAATGAAGTAAAAAAAATAAAAATACCAAAATATCATTGGCAAATCTTTCTTCTCTTATATGTACATTTCATTGGAATGTCTAACTGCGTGAGCCTATCTATATAATCATGTGACTCACACAGTAAACTAAAGGTTAAATTAATTTTTGCAGGTTCTGAATTATTATCTTTCCAATTGGATCCTTAAATTTATATTTATTTTTTAGTTTTCAGAAACCTAATTTAAAAAATAGATCAAAAACCTAATTTAAAAGTTATCAAATAGTTCAGGAAACTATAGATAATTTAACTTAACTTAAACTTAAAATATGTATTTTTTGGACAACTATATTATTGGTATAAAAAATTAAAAATAGGTATTTAAGTTCCTCAATGAGTTATTATAAATCTTGTAATATTTTTTTTATTAGGAAAAGAAATATAGTTAAAATGTATTTGGTGGCAATAGAGTTTGTGTAGCAAGTGTTGGAACTTGGAAGTTGCTGAAGCAATGGACTTGGTGGTACCCCATATACAGTTTTGCTCATATAAACACTTCTACCCAGAAAGCTATAGCACTGGTTCTGCATTCAATTCGGTGAGGGTATGCAATATGGCCTGCAAATCTCAAATATTTGTTCTGCCTGATCATATTAGGGTTATTGATTTTAGAAAACCCAATGGCACGTGGTCTACAAAGCATTTGGGCAATTGCGTGTTTGCTGTTTCAAAATATGAAAATTCTGGTTCGAAAGGTATTTTGCAACGTTTTGAAAGATTACCTAAAGGTGCTTTAAATGGTGTGGAATCCTCCTCGGCAAATGGGGTCAATACTTCCCTGAATTTTGAAGAATCTGAGATTCATCATCTCCATGTGTTGATTAAAAATGGGGAATTGGATGAAGCATCTAGGTTTCTTGAGTATATGACTAACAAAGGCAATATATATGCCTTGTGTCATTGCTTGCACTGCTTTAATCAGTGAGTTTTGCAAGATTGGCAGGACTAAGAATGCAACTCGAATCATGGGAATTCTGGAGGAGTCTGGAGCAGTTATTGATATAACAATTTACAATGTTTTTGATTGGTGTTATCATGAAGCTCTTTGATGTGTTGTGGAGAGCGAAAGCACCTTTGAAGGTCATTGTTTTTGGGTGGCAGGTGATCCTTAATAGAACTCAGACCAGAGAAGCTCTGTTCTGAAGGAACATTGGTGGGGTAGATGCTGATCTGAGTTGCCCCATGTGCCACGGCGACGATGTAACAACCACTCACCTCTTCTCCTGCAGGTTTGGCTATTCAGTATGGCAAAGATGTTACCAGCGGCTTGGGTTTGAGCAGGTGCTACCAGGTAGTTCTTGTGCATACTTCTGGCATCATCAAGGTTACGGTCACTGGATGACATTTTGGTTAGTGGTTATTTGGTTGATCTGGTTGCAGAGGAACACCATCATTTTCCGCGGGAAGCAGGCTTGTGTGCAGGAGGTTGTTGATTCGGTTGTGTTCAAAACGTGGAGCTGGGTGAAGGCATATTATGCTAGGGACACATTTTCTTTTTCTGATTAGTTATTGAATCCGGTCATTAGTCTTAGAACTGTGACTTGATTAGGGGGTGGGGTTTTTCTCGTAGGTGAAGTCCTATTCTGGGGACTTTACCCCTGATGGGAACCGTTATATGGTATACTTTTTGGAGTGGAATGATGTATAGTAGGCTACACACATTCATGAGGGACTAGAGGGGATGGATTTTTTGTATGTCCCTTATTCTGTACTGCTGATCTTCTTTCATATCTTGTGACTGAGATTGTGCTTCTTTTTTATTATTAATATAAGTTTTTTTGCCTTCCAAAAAAAAAAAAAACAATGTTTTGATTGGTGGTTATTGCAAATCAGGGGAGGTAGAGGAAGCTTTGAGAGTTTTGGATTGCATGAGTGTTTCTCCAAATGGCATTAATTATGATACAATTTTGCGGAGCTTGTGTGATAGATGTAAATTGAAGCAAGGCATGGAAGTACTTGACAGACAACTGCAAATTAAGTGTTACCCAGATGCAGTTACATACACTGAATTGATTGATGCAGCTTGTAAAGATAGTAGAGTTGGTCAGGCAATGAAGCTGTTGATTGAGATGGTGAGCAAAGAATGCAAACCTAATGTGGATACTTATAATGCTCTTATAAAAGGGATTTGCAATGAAGGTGTAGGTTGGATGAAGTAATTAGATTTTTAAAGAATTTGCCATCCTATGGTTATCAGCCCGATGTTATTTCCTATACTATTGTCTTGCATAGCTTGTCTAGTGGTGGAAGATGGACGGATGCTATGAAACTATTGGCTAGCATGCTTTGTAAGGGGTGTTCCCTGAATGTTGTTACTTTCAATACCTTGATCAATTTCTTGTGCCAGAAAGGCTTACTAGGTAAAGCCTTTAATGTCTTGGAGATGATACAAAGCATGTCTGTACTCCTAATTCCATAAGTTACAATCCATCGATTGGAGGGTTTTGTAATGAAAAAAGTGTTACTTGGAAATAATGGTATCTAGGGGTTGTTACCCAGATATAGTGACCTATAATATTCTGCTAGCTGCATTATGCAAAGATGGGAAGGTGGATGATGCAGTTGAGATACTAAAGCAACTAAGTTTCAAGGGTGCCCTCCAGTTCTAATTACTTATAGTGATTGATGGGCCTTTGAAGGTTGAAAAAACAGAGCGTGTTGTGGAACTCTTCGAAGATATGTGCAGAAAAGGTCTTAAACCAGATATAATTACTTACAGTATAATCATAGATGGGCTTTTAAAGGTGGGAAAAACCGACCTTGCTCTAGAACTCTTGGAAGAGGCTTGCACCAAGGGTCTGAAGCCTAATTTAATTACTTTCACTTCCGTAGTAGGGGGCATAAGTCGTAAAGGAAAGGTTCATGAAGCAATAAAAATTTTCCATTTCTTGGAAGGGTTAGGTATTAGAGACCCAATGCATTTGCTTATAACTTAATAATAATGGGACTATGTAAAACTCAACAAACCAGTCGTGGATGTAAACCTACTGAGGCTACCTATAATATTCTTGTAAAAGGCATTACTTCTGAAGGATACCAAAGGAGGCTTCGAAGTTGTGGAGTGAATTGTATTCCAAAGGACCTGTAAAGAAAAGTTTGGTTGAAAAAATCAAATTTAAGATGTAGAAGAAAACATCAACGACAACAGCCCAATCTTATACCGTTAGGATGTGTCGATTATTTGGCTACATGGTTTGGCTGATCCCTATTCAGTTCTATCAAGAACCAAAATTTCAATAAAATGATTTGTGATATTTCTATAAAGCAATCTATATGTAGGATACAATGCATTTTTACATTGCACTACTAAGTGGCTCTTCCCATTTATGAACTTAGATTTTGTCGTCCGCTATTTTAGTGTCCACATGTCACTTGGTCTAGATTATAGATTTTTAATTTTGAGGGACAGCATATGGTGAATTTTAAGTCGAGCTTTTTTATGATAATGTGAAAAAGACTAGGTCCATCCGATCCCCCCAGCCACACACACAACCCAAATTGAAGGGGAAGAAAAAAAAGGTATTGAACGGAATGAAACAATACATTATGATCTAAATCATTCCATATTATTTTAAACATTGTTAACAACGAGACTTAATATCATTTCATTTCATATCTTCTTAGAATTTGAGTTCAGGTCCAATTCAATTCAATTTCCTTCATGACGATTTAACATCTTAAGTGTGAATTTTGTTATTAAACATCTGCATGTAGTTCAATAGTTATTTGATGGTGGTTGTCCAATTGATCTAATAATATTTGTTATGATAGATTCTAATATTATTTTAAAATTTGTTATCACCCACTTGTTGTCGACCTAAGATCTCCAATATATCCACTTCATTATATCCCTTTCAATCAACCTAAACTTAGTTGTGCAGAAGAAAATAAAAATTTGATGAACGAAAACTTAGCTGCCTAGTTCTATACAAATAAACACCTGGAGCTCAATATGATTTTATTGAGATAAAATTGACCTATTTTCGATACCAAATAGTTTTGAACCTCGTACTTTAGCATTTGATGCTCGAATAATCCTTTAGATAATCTAAATTCTTATTTTTTTTTAATTCTTTGTTATTTAAATATTGTGCCTGGATGGATCTTTGAATAGTAGAAACAGTCCCAACTTACCGTCCAGGATAGCTGGGCCACAGATTGAAATGGTGGGACTAATGAATTGTTCACCATCCCACAGAACCGAAAAAAGGAAATGCCATTCATATTCATATGAACAAGATAATTCATGAACGTCACAATTCTGTATGCCCACAAGGATTAAGGGACAAGTTGTGTCTCCTGCAACTATTCTCTACCCAAATCTACTCTAGATCTTTGCCCCACGCTGGATTGGAGCTTTAATTTTAATAATCATCACACTTAATATAACAACTATCCATGCAGATACCTAGTTGCATGCATACTTTTTAGGAATTATTATTTACTATCCTCAGTCCTCTATTATTAACCTATGATTGAATGTGGAAAATTATCTGTTTCGGGTCGACTATTTTTTTCACTTCCTGCTTCATGACCAAACTGTCCTGGCCCCACCATGTTTAGTTTACTCCCTGAATGAAAACCTTACTGTACCATTAGATTCTCTTTACATACAACTAATCAATTCAAAACGACAAATTTTCATATTCTTCCACTTTCATTTCAACCCCTAAGGCCTTAACTTCTTGACCATTAGATTTTGTGAATTATGAGTTTAATTACTGCATATTGCTAGTGCAAAATTTTTACACCTTCAACTAAGTAGAATTCATTCTTACTATGACTTATAACGCCTTGAGAGAAAAGAAAATTGACTTGTAACATAATAAAAAGTGTCAGAAACACTCTTTAATATATTTTTTATTAGTTTAAATTTATTAAAAGATACCAAAAAAAGAGATATAAAAATTAATTAAGATGTGCGACTACAAAAATTTATTATTTTTAATTAAAAGAGAGACTGTTTTAAAAAATATATTAGAAAATATATTTTTAATATGATTATTATAAAAATTAACAAATTTATCCTAAATAATATTTATCAATAATACTATAAAACTATTATATAAGTATAGTCTATTTTTTTATAATATTCTCTACCACACACTTAAAATCACTGGCATAAGAGAGAAAAGTAGTGAATAAGAAAGGCATCGAAAAGCATTTGATACTGATTTTTCGTACTTTCATTCCATGAAGCACTCTCGAAGTGATGGAGAAAAGTTCATCATCTCCTAGAACAGGCTTGCTTTCGTGTTTGGGGTGTCTCAAATTGAAGCTTCCTTGGACAAGGAGAACAAGCACTTACAAACCCGTTGGTGGCTTTGGGTATGACCCTTTAAGCTATGCTCAAAACTTCGATGAGGGTTGCATGGACGACGAGGAAGAATCTACTTCGCGTCGTAGATTCTCAGATAGATTTGCTGCTCCCTCATCAAGTTCAACTAAAACTCTCAAATAGCGATAAGGTTGAAGCTTTGAAGGTACGCTAATTATATACAATGTGTGCATAAGAATATACAATGTGCGTGTGCCATATGTATATATATGTTTATATACTAATCATGTTTATACAACTTATTGGTTGATACAGCGTACAAAAGGGCACTAATTTGCTGCGTGACTCTTGTATCTAACAACTTCAAGAAGAGATTGGGTATTCCTTGGAATAACTGGAAACTTTTGTTAGCTTACTATTTATGGTTATTTGTACTATGTAGTGAAACTAAATATATTCCTTAGTTTAAACGCTATGTGAAAGTGGTTGGCTCTACGAGATGATCGAGGGGGTTTTATCTGTTCTAACAGAAAACTACTACAAGAGTTTGAGAGCTATTCATCATTAATTTTCATTCTTTTTGAGCTTATTGATTTTCCTTTTTTTTTGTGTGGATTGCTGATTATAAGTCTTTCATCACTGATATTATATTCCTCCTTCCCTTAAGGTAACTTTAGTAAACAAAGAGCATGTTTATTATATTTTGCACTGCATCTAGGAGACGTTTACTGCACTAATTAGTTTGGAAGTAAATTTTGAAGTGGGTTATATATTGGAAAAGAAAATAATTTAAAATATTTAATATTAAGAGAATTAGTGTAGTTTGAAATTATGAATAAATAATATATGAAATCATATGTATATCGAAAAAAATATATATATGAACTCATAGTGTAAAATAAAATTTAGTATAAAGATATTTTCTTTTTTAAAATCAGTATAAAGATTTTTTTAATATTATTATCTAATCAAAACTGTCACGCGTATATACAAAGTTAGTTCACTTTTATAAAAATTATTTTAAAATTTATGGAAATGATAATTTTCTTATTAATATATATGTCTATTAAAGTCTAAATTTATTTTAAAAAATAAGACAAAGTCTTCTAGTATTTTGTTTTTTGGTTGAATGGAGTCTTTGACTGTTAAAGGAGATTGCCAGTTTTCTTTGACTGCTAAAAAACTAGAAATCACCTTAAGAAAACGACAATGATATACATAAAGTACAAATTAATTTTCATCTTTGAAACTTGGGGTACAGCAAAAAGAAGCAACTCAATATTGTTGGTAGAATCATTTTCATATATTGAACGCCAGCTTTGGTTTCTTCAATACAACAATAAACCATAGATAGATGAACCAATTTGAGAAAACAATGTCTCCCTGTGTTGCTTTGATCAATTTGAAAGTAGTAGCCAACTAGTATATATCTAGACACTACTAAAAAAAGCTCCTATTACGTCGTTATATCCACGTTGGTTTAAGAGAAAATGATGTAAAATAAATTACGGTGGCATTTTCGTAAATAATGAAAAGTGTTTTACATCATTTTTCAAGAGAACATCTTTGAAAGTAGACATTTACGTCAGTTATTTTAAACCGTCGTTGAAGGACACAAAAACCTAATGCGTATGCATCTTTTTTACTCTGTCTTCTAGCAGTAGTATTCATTCACCCTAATTAAAATCCACAAACCCAATTTTCTTTTCTCTCTCTCTCTTCTCATCACTTCTTCGCAATTTCTCTTCCACCATGAAACCCTAGACCCAATTGCGAGTGCGAAGCCAAGCCATGTCCCTCAACCGCCTCCTCTCCGTGGCCCATCGCTCTGATAGGCGGGCCTCCGCCCTCTCCTCTCTTTGCCTCCGCTGTTGTGGCTCCCTCCGCCTTCCGCCCCTCTTCCCCCCACCGCCATGATCTATGTTCATGTCGTCGAGGCTGTGAAGTCCAAGCTTCGGCAGCTTGAGAACCTCGATCCCCAGTTCCTGAAGCACGAGTCCCCCGGCCCACCCTCTATGGCCACACACGCATCCTCGATACGAGTATAGAGAAGGTCAATTATTTTGGTAATACTTATCATTGATACTTGAAAATAATAATTTTCAAATTATTACTCATTCTTAGGTTTAGTTAATTTAATATTATATAATTATATTTATTGATTATTAGTAACATAGATAATTTTTGTTACTCATTCTTAGGTTTTAGTTAATTTAATATTATATAATTATATTTATTGATTATTAGTAACATAAATAATTTTTATTACTGATTCTTAGGTTTTAGTTAATTTAATATTATATAATTATATTTATTGATTATTAGTAACATAGATAATTTTTAATACTCATTCTTAGGTTTTAGTTAATTTAATATTATATAATTATATTTATTGATTATTAGTAATATAGATAATTTTGTATTTATAAATAATTATTATTAATTAATCTAAAATTTTATTTGTAGGTTCATCCCCTTTTTACATTGGTGCTGACGTAAGCACCGATGTAGAAAGACGTTGTTTTTAAGACGGTGCTTACGTTAGCACCATTTTTTAAAGCTCATCTTACTACATTGGTCATGACCTAAGCAACAACTTTGAAAACACACGTTCTAAGTCGTTGTTGACGTCACCACCGTAGTTGAAAGTCACCTTTCCACATCGGTGGTTGGGAAATGACATATGTAGAAAGCATTGTATTTCTACAACGGTCTATTGTTGACCGTTGTTGAAACTTTTTACTTTCAACGATGTTACAATAAAAAATGATTGACCACCGTCTTTGAATACTCATTTCGACCGATGTAGAAAGCGCGTTTTCTAGTAGTGAGAATGGATAATTACATAGGATATAATTGATGTTAGAATAAATTTATCAATAATATCTTATAAAAGAAGAAAATTAAAAAAAAATCCATAAGTTAATATTAATTTATATATGATTAAATTTTTTTTCGGATAAACTAAATCATAAAACTTTTACGGATTAACTTATATATGAGTTGATTGTAACTTATGAGAAAAATTAATTTTATTTTATCTTCTTATATCAGTCAAGACTTCACCTATAAATACTTATTAATAAGTTTATCCAATTTATAGTTAAACGAGGGGCAAGGCATTACAAAATGTAGAAACTCCAACGTTTGCTAACAAAGCAACCACATGATATAATTCTTAACATACTAGGATCAGAGAGCTATCTTAATTTCTGTCAAAAAAAGAAGAAGCTATCTTGATATGAGGTTTAATAAAATGGACGACATTATAATAACTAAAACCGATTATGTTTATAAGTTGCAAACCAATCAGAAACATAAAAGAATTCAAAGAAAGCAATTTAAACGACCTAATCCAACGAATATTTGAAGAAGTATATATATATATATATATTCCACATTTTTGTCGCACACCATTTTACCAGAAAATTTGCTGGAAGTGAAAAAACTTAGTGTTGTAATGTGTGTTAAGAAAATAAAATAAAATTTATTTATTTTAAGTAGTTAAGTTATTATCCTATTTTTAAGGAGTGTGTGACTCCACGTAGCATAATAGTTATGGTTTTTCTTAAACGTTAGGATTTCAGTTTCAGATTATGCAGTAATGGATTTGATTCCTATTTTCTTGTTTGTTATTATGTTATGTACTAGCCTACTTAATAGGCATGAGTATGAGTTCATTTGTTTTCAATAACACAGAGAAACACATTCCTCATATTTTATTCTTTATTTCTTTACGTGTTAATAGTGGTGTCAAGAGCCAAACATGACCTATATAAAAAAAAACAAAGGCAGCAACTTTTTTGATAACACAACAAAAAAGAGATGTCATCTGAAGGACACTTTGTGCAGCTTACTATTGCACGCTTTGATGGTCATTATGACCATTGGAGCATGTTGATGAAGAATTTCCTGTGATCTAAAGAGTATTGGCATGTTGTTGAAAGTGCTGTTGAAACACCTAATGTTGATGTAGCACTCACAGAAACACAACAAAAGGAGTTGGAAGGACTGAAGTTGAAAGGTTTAAAGGCAAAAAATTACTTGTTTCAGGCCATTGATCGCTCTATCTTGGAAACAATTCTTTGCAAAGAAACTTCCAAAGATATTTGGGATTCAATGAATAAAAAATATCAAGGCTCTAATAGAACAAAGCGTGCACAACCTCAAGCCTTGAGAAAGGAATTTGAAATGTTACACATGAAGAGTGATGAATCGGTAACCAACTATTTTGCAAGAACCATGACAATTGCAAATAAAATGTGTTTACATGGTGGAAATATGGAAGATGTTGTTATAGTCGAGAAGATCTTACGTTCCATGGCACCAAAGTACAACTATGTTGTGTGTTCCATTGAAGAATCCAAAGATGTTGATACACTCTCCCTTGACGAGCTCCAGAGTTCTTTGCTGATTCATGAGAACTCACAACAGCCTATACACCACAACAAAATGGTGTATCAAAGAGGAAGAATAGGACAATTCTTAACATGGTAAGGAGCTCAATGACACGAGGAAGGGTTCCAAAGAATTTTTGGCTAGAAACCGTAAATTGTGGTGTTCATATTTTGAATAGAAGCCTAACATTTGCTGTTCAAAACATGACTCCTGAAAAAGCTTGGAGTGGGAGAAAACCATATATGAATCACTTCAAAAATTTTGGATGCATTTCCTTTGCCCATGTTCCTGATTAGAAAAGAAAGAAACTTGATGAAAAAGCTGAAAAATGTGTGTTTATTGGTGTAAGTGAAACCTCCAAAGCATACAAATTGTTTAATCCCAGTACAAAGAAAACTGTGACCAGCAAGGATGTTGTTTTTGATGAAGAAAACATTGGAATAGGCAACAACCTACCCAAGTATTTCTTGATGAAAATGACGAGAAAGGACAAACTTCAGCCTCTGGTACATCTGAAAGAATTACTCCAATAGTCACTGAAACTTCTCCAACAAACAGTGACAATGAAGAAGAACTACCTCCCCGTATTAGAAAAAGACCAGCTTGGATGGATGACTTTCTTGTAACTGGAATTCCATATTCAATTACTCACTTTGCTTTGTTTTCAGATTGTGATCCTACAACTTTTGAGAGTGTTGTCAAAGAAGAGAAGTGGCAAAAAACAATGAATGATGAAATTGATGCCATTGAAAGAAATGATACTTGGGAGCTGTGTGATCTTCCTAAAGAACACAAAACCATTGGTGTAAAATGAGTTTTTAAAAAAAGTTGAAGGAAAATGGTGAAGTTGACAAGTACAAGGAACGCTTGGTGGCGAAGGGATACAAGCAACAATATGGGATTGACTATACAAATTTTTTTTCTCTAGTTGCAAGACATGACACAATCAGATTGATGATTGCTTTAGCAACACAAAATTCATGGCCCATTTTCCAACTAGATGTTAAATCAACATTCTTACATGGATACTTGACGGAGCAAGTCTTTATTGAACAACCACCGGGTTATGTCAAGATTGGAAGTGAGCATAAAGTTTACAGATTAAAAAAGGCCTTGTGCGGGCTGAAACAAGCCCCACGTGCATGGTATAGTTGCATTGAAGCTTATTTTCTTAAAGCTGGTTTCACAAAATGTCCTAATGAGCATACACTCTTTGTTAAAAGCGAAGATAAAGGTAAAATGCTCATTTTTTGCTTGTATGTTGATGATCTTACTTTTTCTGGATATTGCAATGTCTTGTTTAAAGACTTTAAGAAATCCATGATGGATGAGTTTGAAATGATTGATCTTGGTATGATGCATTACTTTCTTGGAATAGAAGTGAATCAAATAGCTGGTGAAATCTTTATTTGTCAAAAGAAATATGTGGGAGAAGTTTTGGACATGTTTCAGATGAAGGATTGCAATCCAGCAAACACACCATCAGATTTTAGTTTAAAACTTCACAAGGATCTTGAAGGAAAGAAGGTTGACAGCACACTTTACAGACAAATTGTTGGTAGTTTGATGTATTTAACTGCAACGAGACCCGACATAATGTATTTTGTAAGTATAATTAGCAAATATATGGAGGAACCTACAAAATTAATTTGTTGGCTGCTAAAAGAATCCTTCGCTACCTGCAAGGAACCAGAGAATTTGGGCTATTCTATAAAAAGGGTGAAAAATCCAATTTATTGGGTTTCACTGACATAGATTATGCAGGAGATCAAGATGATAGAAAGAGTACTTCTGGTTATGTCTTTGTGTTGGGAACCAGTGCCATTTCATGGTTATCTAAGAAGCAACCAATAGTTACTTTGTCAAGCACAGAAGCTGAATTTGTTGCTGCTACAGTTTGTGCTTGTCCAACCATTTGGTTAAGGAGAATTCTTGAAGAACTGAAGTTCAAACAACCGGGTGCAACCACAATATTCTGTGACAATAATTCAGCTATTAAATTGTCCAAGAATCCCATGCTGCATGGAAGAAGCAAGCATATAGATGTGAAAAACTATTTTTTAAGGGAATGAAGCAATGATGGCACCATTGATCTACAATATTGTAAAAGCAAGGATCAGATAGCTAATATATTCACAAAATCTCTCAAAATTTCACCTTTCCAAAATCTGAGAAAGTTGATGGGGGTCTGCTCTTTGAAGGATGTTAATGTTTCTGCTGTAACATTAAACTGAAGCACTGCAGTGTTCAGTTTAAGGGAGAGATTGTTAAGAAAATAAAAAAATTATTTATTTTAAGTAGTTAAGTTGTTATCCTATTTTTAAGGGGTGTGTTACTCCACGTAGCATAATGGTCGTGGTTTTTCTTAAACGTTAGGATTTCAGTTTCAGATTATGCAATAGTGAATTTAATTTCTATTTTCTTATTATTATGTTATGTACTAGCCTACTTAATAGACATGAGTTAACTTGTTTTGAATATCAAATAGAATTAATGTGATGACTGATATGAGAATCAATGCACATGACACCCATCAACCACTATAGCTTTCTGCTATATATGTGACATTTGGCACATCCTCAGTATCTGGTATCTGTTCCCCCACCAGGACAAGCTTTGTGTACACCATGGTAAATTACTATTGTAATTGTAAAATGGAGCAGAACTGCAGAATATATTCCCAACACACGCTGAGGATAGTGTATGGTTAGGATAAAAATAACCATGGTAAAGACAGAAAGAAACAATGGCAGTGTCATAAATAGTAAAATTAAAGAATACACTCAATTTGACAAACCAATCCAACTTCGGTAGGTTAGTTAATTGCTTAGTTTGAGTTGAGATTTTTTTCTTAAATCCAGTTGGTCGGGTCAGTTTGAAAATTTCCAAATACATGGACGTTTTGTATTGGGTAGTTTTAAAATGGGCTCTACCCCCAAGCTCGCTTTGTTATTTTTCATTTATGAAGGTATCCTTGACAAAAGCACATTTCCATTGGACAATATAAAGAGTAGAAACATGTTTTATGTTAGGGGACATACAAACTTCATACACAGTAAACAATGAAAACACACACTTTCATTGTGTATATTATTTTCAGAAAATGTATTTTTATTGTCTATAAACACTTTTCTATCGTGCATAATACACAATAAAAATATATTTTTATCATGTATACATACAACATTTTTGTTGTGTATTTTTTAAACATGTACATTCATGCAAAAAAAAATAAATGTGTTTCGGTTAAGTATTTCAAAATTAATAGTTTATATTTTTAAAATTCATTCAATTATGTAGGCAACTTTCAATGATTCACTAACACGTGAGCAAAGCGCGTAATGATTTACTGACACACGAATTAGGCATGCATTTGAATCGGTGTAATTTGGACTAATGATTTAGTCGGAGCAATCTTGAGCTTTTTTCTTTCTTTTTTCTTCTGACGCATAGGATAAAACTTTTGATGATTCATTGACGCGTGAACAAGGGACACATTTGAAGTAGTGAGATTTGGACCCTTGGTTTAATTAGTGCAATGTTGACTATTTTTTTTTCCCGGATGCATAGTATAAAGCTTTTAATGGTTCACTAACGTGTGAATAGTGCACACATTTGAATTAACACAATTTGGACTATTGATTTAGTCGATGCAATATCAACAGTTTTTTTATACACAGGATAAAACTTTTGATCATTCACTGCCACATTGTGTTAAGAAGTGATCTTGAATACTTATGGAATGTTGGTACACTTGTCATAATGTGATCATTACTTATTTTTCTTCATTACCTATCATCAAGAACTTAATTCTTTTCCTAGTTTTGTACTTTAAACTCCTTAAATATTTGAAAATACATCAATGATACACAATACTTTACGCTTCTTAGAAATATTTCTAGTGACTCTTACACATCAAAATAAATCAAGTACAATATGTGTTTGCTTCTTGTAGTTTACCTATCAAACTTCAACCTATGCTTCTTGTTTATCACCGAATGATCACTAAAAGGTAAATTTACCAATTTGGGTCCAGGCAAGAGATTTCATTTTACATTCCAAGACTCGTTCTACCATATGGCCTAGTTTGCTATGTCATATCAATGTTGTTTCTTCTGGACCAATTGCTGCAGCTATTGCATTCCCCTGTTAATTAAATTTATATTCCAAAAGGTGTATATAAATTAGTTGTGGTCTTTTATACTTTCACCACCTCAAGAATGTCTCTCTCTATACTTAAGATTCAACCTTCAACATGGATCTTGCACCCAAGGTCACTTAATTGCCTAGTGAACAATAAATTTTTTTCAATCCCTTCATGTGTCATATTGAATTGTGAGAATGGTACGGTCATATAATTTTATTTTGAAGTATTAACTCCAACAATTTCTAAGGTGTGATCAATTCTTATGAACACATATCCTTCCAAGAGAGGCTCATAAGTGCAAAATTAGTATTGGTGTAAAGTCATATTCAATGTTGTGCCTAAATTCGTGATAGTAAAAAGTGTCTAGAAAACTAATGAAGTTGAATCTGGTAAAAGAAGATAGTTACCCCACAATATAATAAATTAAAATTAGAATCTCTATTAAAAAAAACTTATATTTAATATTCGACCGTATTTCAAATAAGATTACCAAAAAAATCATAAATCACACATGTGAAAAAAATCCAGACATGTGAAAAAAAATCCAGTATAAAAAATGTTATAGTTTTAAGTTAATTTCTTGAAAAATAATTTCACCTACTTTAAAACAAATACAACCTATTTATTATTACAAGAATAGCTTAAATTTGTTGCATTTTAGACACCTTTAATTAGATTTTCATCTTACAATCTTGTAATGCCTACTTTCTCACAGGTAACTTTTTAAATTTAGAAACTTGCCCTTATTTTTATTTTTAAAATAAATATATAAATTTAAATTACTTAACAATTTTTAATTAGGTTCTTAAACTATTTTTATTGATTAGATATTTGAAATTGTATTTATTTTTAAATTGAGTTGTTCCATTCAATCGCTGTTACAAAAAAAATAATGACGGAGCTAGATCTAATTAGTCATTGAATCTAGTATTGTATCCTTTGCACCAAGCATTCTTGCCTTTCCAAGTTAGAATTTTCATTTCTCTAGACCAATATTCTTGCCTCTAAACCAATATTCTAAACTAAACTCTTCTACTGGTTTATCTATTTTTAGATGTCCACGCAATTTAACTATTCTTTCACAAATCCTTTGAGATTTTACTTTATAATAATGTTACTATTAACTCATCACTAACACTTTATCACGAAGGACGAAGAATATCTCCCCCAAAAAAAAACACACACATATAAATCACCCACCAACCTCTTCCGCACCCACCCCAGTCTCACTGTCACTCACCGACCCTCCACCGCAACCCATATATAAATACCACTTTTGAACCCAACCAAACACGCGCGATCGCAATGGCCATGGCTCTTCGCAGACTCAACAAACCTTTCTCCAACGCCACTTCCATTTATCGCCAGGTATAAACATACATTTCTTTTTATTCATTCTCTTCATAACACTCTGTGCTTGCTTCGTTGTTGCAGTCCTCTTCGCTCTCCGCTCACGAAAAACACAAATCTCGCGCCGATGTAAGCCAATTCAGATCCTCTCACTAACCATGCCTCGTTGCTTTCACGCGTTTCGTTCATATCTAATTCAATTTTTTTCTTCTATAAATGCCAGTGGATAAACAAGCTCAACGATCCTCTCGAGGCCATCGATCCCGAGATCGCCGACATAATCGAACTCGAAAAGGCGCGTCAATGGAAGGTGAATCCGAGTTTCATTCTACAGTGCTTTGCTTTGCTTTGAATTAATAAATAAGCTTTCCGATTTTATGCATGATTGTTGTTTACGGAAGTTTGTTTGTACGGAATTTGTAGGGGTTCGAACTTATACCTTCGGAAAATTTCACGTCGCTGTCGGTGATGCAAGCAGTTGGATCGGTGATGACGAATAAATACAGTGAAGGATATCCTGGTGCTAGATACTATGGAGGAAACGAGTATGTGCATCTGTTTTTGAATGTTTTGTTTTGAATTTAGAAATTTACTGTAGATTATGGATTGTTGGTGAGTGTTGATTTTGGGTTTACGTGTATAATTCGGCGCTTAGATACATTGACATGGCTGAGACCTTGTGTCAGAAGCGTGCACTTGAAGCTTTTCAGCTGGATCCAGCAAAATGGGGAGGTTAGTAAGCGCGCAAAGTCATTTTTGGTGCAATTTGAGTTTCTTTATTCTGATCTAGAATGGTTTTGTGCGTGTCAAGGTATTTTGGAGAAGAAATTGAGAACATTTTGGTTTTTGTTTGTTTAGTTGTTACTCTCTTTTTATGGTTCAGACTTGTTGTTATTTGCGTGAAAGCTGCCGAGCATTGCCAATATATTATTGGAGATCACGTAGGTTGTAGTGCTCTTATCTTGCTCTGATTGTTAACCACGGATTCAAGGAACTAGTGTATTTGTTTGTGCTTGGTAGATGTCTTAGAACAGGACACAAGGTTTTACTTTATGTTCCATGCATTTTGAAAGCAAAACATAAGATTACAAAATGGTATATCTTGGTTCTGCTAAAAGGGGAGGAACCAAGGAAAACAGAATGAAACCTTTTTTGTGTACATGTTAAATATTCCCAGAGTGTATATCCTGATATATTAATCTTTTACTGTGTTCAAATGAACATTTTAAGTGCTTTCAGTTTCTTTTGTGGTAATGAAACAGCCATCTATTATTGAAGTAAAATACTCAACACGATTCATTGATGTTTTATTCCTTGTTTTCTTCTTTCATTTCCTTTTATTCTTTTTTTTTTGTCTCTCTTTGTACGTTGTATATCACCTTATGGGATAATGCTTTTGTTGTTGTTGTTGTTGTCATCTCTAAATATGTTGTATACTATCATGACTGATGTTTACTTCATTTCATAGCTTGTTGATTTAGAGAGAGAGAGAGAGAGATCAAATTACACCGGTGTAACTTAACTATTACACCATTTAATGACATGATATAGAATGTGATTTTAATTGATTCAACTATTGAATTATATTTACATATTACCTGCAATTTTATATCTGATCATAGAACTTTGTATATCAAGTGATAATCATAGAGATTTTTTGAATATATTGGAGGATTATCTTAATTCATTTTTATTGGACACCTCATGTACTTAACCTATAGAAAACTGTTTGGAGTTAAAAGAAAACTAACATTTCTTTGTGATAGAAATTTACTAATATTACTGGAGAATCTATAGAATTCTCCTGCTTTGGAATTTTGATGCATAATATTTTTTAGCATGCTTGTTGTCTTGTTAGAAAAATAGTTTGTTATTTTTTGGGTGAACTTGTGTTATTGTTTTGTTGGATCGTTCATATGTCTTTTCTATTATTTTCCTCCACAGCTTGGGGGAACAAAATTTTGATAATGTGCTTTCTTGGAGAATCTTATGTTCTCTGCATTTTGACAGTCAATGTGCAATCATTATCTGGATCCCCTTCTAACTTCCAAGTTTACACTGCTTTATTGAAACCTCATGAGAGAATTATGGCACTTGATCTTCCCCATGGTGGGCATCTATCGCATGGTTATCAGGTTAAGTTCTGCTTCTGATTATCAATTGTGGTCATTTTACCTGCTGCCACGAGTTGATAATCATATTAAGTCTGCAATAAGACATGATGGATGAATGTCGTAGCAATAGCTCATATTAGTTTAGTTTTTTTCCCCTCCTTTTTGGCCAAATAGTTATTTATGTGATCTATATATGGACTTTATTTTTTGTTTCGTTTTGCTGACAGGAGTTTCCATTAAGAAGGAACTAGTTTAAAAAGGGATTATTTCTAAGGCTATAAAATTCTATTTAGTAAAGAAAAGAAAAAAATTAATTCAGAAGAGAAACCCAATCCCTTTGCATGTCACACCTAGGAGTAGGAACACTGTTAAGAAACCCATGAGCAGAAATCCACAAGGAAGCTAAGAAAACAAGCTCTTCACATAAAAAGGCGAGGGAGGAAAAAAGTTATAGACAAATTTTGGAATCATATTCCAGCCACAAACTGTGATTGAAATCAATTCTCACTAAACTACCTTGTTAGATTAATACAAAGACTAGAAGCAATCTGAAAGATTTCAATTCAGCAAGAACATTTCTAAAAATATCTGCCCCTTATGAAATCAAAAGAACAGTGTTGTCTGAAACTGCAAATGAACAACTTCCTCACTCTTCAATATCACCATAAGACCCCTTATCTAACCTGTCACAGCCTTTCATTAGCAACTCCCCTTGCACCTCTTTTAAATTGTAGCAATGTGTGCCATATTCTTTGTAACAAGATTTTGATTATTTGTTTGTATCATGCAGACTGACACCAAGAAGATATCGGCTGTATCTATATTCTTTGAAACAATGCCATACAGATTGAATGAGAGCACTGGTTATATCGATTATGACCAGGTAGGTAGGTACCATTGTATTCTGTGTTGTGGATATTCTTTCTTATCAAAGAGAATCTTTTAAGCAGTCGGACTTTTTCTATTTCAGTTGCTGTTCACTGTTATCTATTTTGCCAATGAGTTGAGTATTTTTTCATTTGATGTTTAATTATAGAATGTGTCGGTAGAGATTATGTTATTAAAACTATTATCCTATTCCTATAAAATATTGCAGTGATTGCGAATTTTAGAGATATATTCATTGGTCCATGGCCCTCCCCCCAATAAAAAAAAACTAAGGTGTATGGTAGGGGAAGAGGAAGTAGTAGGAGAGGATTGGGGCCAAGTTGACTTGTATGAAAGGTGTGTGGTCAGCATGTTGTGGGTTTGTTTTGTAACAACCTGCTTAATTTCTAGGTGGGGATAGAGGGCAGAATTGGTCAGTTGGAAAGGATTAGGAAACAAAGGAGATAGGATTTTTGTTCTAATCTTTCAAAAGTTAATCATTTCATGGCCAAGATCAAAATATTTTGTCCTCTTAGTAGCTGATTGCCGCAGCATTCATTGTTCTGCTATCTATTCTTGATTATTGCATAAATTTTTCCTTACAAATGGGAAAAGAGACATTTTTCTGAATGTGATGAGGGGTTAGATTCACACTTTGCAAAGTCCCCCTTTCATGCATACTGTTGGTTGAGACTTTCCTATAATTGCTTGACTTATTTAATATCCGCAGTTGGAGAAAAGTGCAGCACTTTTTAGGCCAAAATTAATAGTTGCTGGTGCTAGTGCTTATGCTCGCCTTTATGATTATGCACGTGTTCGCAAGGTAATTTATATCTGATACAGAAACTTAGGTATTTAATGTTTAGAACAATTCAGTCATGATGGTATTGAATCTTTTATGCTTGAATTTGTATAGGTCTGTGATAAGCAGAAGGCAGTTCTGTTGGCTGATATGGCACATATCAGTGGATTGGTTGCTGCCGGTGTTATTCCTTCTCCTTTTGATTATGCAGATGTTGTAACAACCACGACACATAAGTCACTTCGTGGACCACGTGGGGCTATGATTTTCTTCAGGAAGGGTGTGAAAGAGATAAACAAACAAGGGAAGGAAGTGAGTTTAAAATTATAAATTTAATGTTTTACGGAGATAAGGAATTCAAAAATAGGGTAAAATACACTTTAACTGCCTGAATTATAGCACTTTCATGACTTACTCCCCCAGTCCCTTGAAGTTTTAAGTCAAAACATTACTTTTTCAGATAAATCAAACAGAAGTTAACCTTCCCACACTTGAAGCCAAACTCTAAGGGGGTTATGTGATAAAAAAAATACTCTATGGGGGTAGGGGTTGAAGTGATAAGTAAACCAACTTCAGGGGGCTTTAAGTAATAAAATTAAATTTCGTTTTTGTATTGGTGAGGTCACATTGTGTGCATGTGCCTTGTCTTCCTTTGAGTTAAGAAGTAAACATTTTCACTTAAAATTAACCGTCAAGGGGTTTATGTGATCAAATGAAAACCGACCTTTTCTCTCTTCCATTTTTTGTGTGGAGATGGTGTTGAGAAAGGGGCTATACTTAAAGGATGTAAAATACATTTTTTCCTAAAAATATAAGTTTCCCATTTGTAGTAGTTGTAGACTGTGTTCATAAATAATGTTTATTGATATGTTTGTTTCTTAAAACAATGTTAGTATATCCCACATCGGCTGAAATATTTGGGTAACAGATATGACTTGAGCAATCGTTTCTCATTAAGCTAGCTTTGAGTTATGCCCTGTCTGTTCTCAATTTTAACATCTTTTCGAAGCCTATGTAAAACTTTATGTTGGGCCACCTAGAGATTTCCAGTCCAGCAAACTTTATGCTCTTGAGACGGCTTGGGTGTGAGAATGATCTACATTGGTTGGGTATATAGTCAAAGTACCCCATATAATGACTTCAGCTATACTCTTCACTTGAGCTTGCTTTGAGGGTTGAGTTAGGCTCATTTTGTTTTCATTTGTAACCATTTCAAAGTTGGGTAACCTGAAAAAATTCTTTATTTTCTGAATCCATCTTACAGGTGTTGTATGACTATGAAGACAAAATAAACCAGGCTGTTTTTCCTGGACTTCAAGGTGGTCCACACAATCACACTATTTCAGGCTTAGCAGTTGCACTGAAGCAGGTTCTTTAATTGACTAGGCAAAGAAACTGTAGTTATTATAGTTTCTCCTAGTAAACATTTTTTTCTCTATAAAAACATAATGGTCATTCTTGTAAATCTGTTGCCAGGCTTATGTAAGTCCAGTTCTTTCTTCATTTCTGTAAATGTAGGCTATGACACCAGAATTCAAGAATTACCAAAAGCAAGTACTTAGCAACTGCTCAGCATTTGCACAGGTAAAATGAATGCCATTTGTATGATGCACACAAATGCTGTATAAAGCCATCAGAAACTAGTTATTACTTAGTAGTTGTATCTTCTACTAAATGTTTAGCCAGACATTTTTTCAGTTTTAACTGACCCTACTGTGTTTTTGAACTTCAGAGTTTGTTAGAAAAAGGCTACGAACTTGTATCTGGTGGAACTGACAACCATTTAGTGTTGGTGAACTTAAGAAACAAGGTAAATGATGTGATCCTTTTCTCTGAAAATTTCTTGGTTATATTTGTCTCATAAAGAAACCCAGATAGTGCCAAATTGTGTTTACATGTCAAATAGACCTGTTCAGAGCAGCCTTTCTATGCTTGGTTTAAATCATACATTGAGTACTTGGTGAGAATGGAAAATCAGCTATTAGTATGGATAAATTGGCTTCAAAAGATATTTATTGTGTCAAGCCTCCTTCGTTAAGATTTTAGTACGGAACTTGGAATGTTGTAACGTATAGATACATGGCCGGGATGTTATTTTTAAATAATTATGTTATGTAAAGAAAATTATATTGAGAGCTCACTGGAAGATAAAACCCAATAGACATTGATAGATTTAATATGATAGTGATGCTATCTTAGTACTTATTGCCAAGTAAGTAGTTAGAAATTGGCATCTAACATGTATCATATAGTTATTCTACCATCCCAAACTGCTAGAAACATCTCAAAACCTTTTAAGAGCATTTTATTAGTTATTGTAGGCAAACAAATCAACACCTTCTTCAATGTTTGTGAAGTGACCGAATTATTTTATGGAATGTTTCCAGTGTTGAGGTTTGGTAATTAAGGTATTTATTTGGTAACCCAAGATTGTGAAAGATGTTAATATTTTTGTTGGGTTTGATTTCATGAGTAGTATTTATATTTTATAGCATCAAGGGGAGAGCAGGTTTCAATGATGTGCTGTTTGACAGGGTATTGATGGTTCTAGGGTTGAGAAGGTACTGGAAGCAGTTCATATAGCTGCCAATAAAAATACCGTTCCAGGGGATGTGTCTGCTATGGTTCCTGGAGGCATTCGAATGGGTACAGTCTGTTGCTCATCTTTTTTTTATGCTTTTATTAGTGGATCTATAATTACATGTTAATAAAGATTATTTTCTTGTGATTCAGGAACCCCTGCTCTCACATCTAGGGGATTTGTTGAGGAAGATTTTGAAAAAGTAGCTGAATACTTTGATGCGGCTGTCAAGTTAGCCTTGCAGATTAAGGAAAATACCAATGGTTGATCCTACCTTACCTTCGTACATCTGAATTGTTATATTTGCAGTTTTAAAAGCATAGCCAGTGTCTTAACGTTACGTAAATCACTTTTCTTCTTGATGGTTACATCAACTTCAGGTACAAAGTTGAAAGATTTTGTGGCAGCTATGCAATCAGATGAACAAATTCAATCTAAGATTGCTAATCTCTGTCATGAAGTTGAGGATTATGCTAAGAAGTTTCCCACTATTGGTTTTAACATAGAAACAATGAAGTATGGTAAGTGAAAGGCGACAGATGGAACTTCTTCTGGAGTATTATTTGGAAGCTTTTGGAATTAATAACAACACGTTGCTCAATGGATAGTACCGGAGTCTTGGATGAAAATGAGAATGATATTATCAATGGTTTAAATGAAAGAGAAAAGGGAGAAATTTCCCTTCAGCTTTTCAAATATATTATTGATTTCATGGTGAAAATTCCTTGTGATCGTACTGCTGATGTAGCAAAAAGGAGGTCGAGCATGTGGATTTTGCTATTTGGTGAATTTGTACTAGTATTTGAAATAAATTACCTTAATTCCTCCTCAATTTACAAACCCCATCTCTCTACGTCTATCTAATTTCCATAAATTTTGCTATTTTGTGAATTTGTGCTGGTATTTGAAATAAATTACCTTAATTCCTCCTCAATTTACAAATCCCATCTCTCTACGTCTATCTAATTTACAAAAATTCCCCATAAATTTTATTACGGCATCAACCCTAAAGTTATTTATTGCATGTTTGGATGAATATTGGTAAAATTAATTTTAAATGGAATTGATTTTATAAAATTGATTTTGGTTAAAATTGAATTTGAAGTAATGTGATTTATGGTTAGTTATTTTCATTGCCCATTCAAGTTAGGATTAAAATTTTCTAATCTAACATAAGCCAAAGTTGTTTCATTTTTGAATCTAGAATCAATTCTTCAATGTAAAATAAAAAAACACGCACTTAATGTAACATGTGGATATTCAAATTAGAGCAATCACAATAATTCTAAAATTTGATGAGTTATATTCTGTATTATCTTATAAAGAACAATCATTTTCTCTCTAGTTAGTTAATTCCTCACTCATTTTTCTCCCCAAGTTTTCTTATAATAGTCTAACATGCTCCTTGTAAGTACCTACCTATGAAGCATGGACATGCCGGCTAAAGGATGTGTTGGGGGTGTCCGACATGTGATATAAATGTGTTGGACGCGTTTTCGCACATCATAGAATTTAAGTTTTGGTTTGTGTTGAGAACATTAGATAATACTTTTTGATGATATAAAATTATCACAAAAAGTTTTCAGGTAAAGATAAATACCCACATAAAATTGTATAAGAACTTTTTTTTTGTATAAGAATTCAAACTTTAAATAAAAATTTATAGGAACCAAATGAATAATTCAATAAAAAAAAACAACTTGTTTGAAATGTTGAATGTTGGTGATAATTTTTTTTATTGTCAAAGCTTGAATGGGTACAAGTACAATAACAAAGGAGAAATCTAGTGGTGATCACTTGTAAAGACTATAATGCTCAAGTCAATATTTGAGAGAAGTAAACAAAAGGTTAGGGTCAAATGCATACCCCATAGACGAAGATGTCTTATATACAAGTTGTTTAAGAGATTATAGAGCATGTGAAACATATGGCAAGATAATTATGATGCACGTGGGGTGTGTGATGAATTAGTTACCTGCAAAGACGACCACACAAGTAGACCATAGGAGGTCAATATCTTAGAACTTGACACATTGAAGACTAGACATCTCAAGCATGAAATTTGTAGGATTAGAGCTTTGTAGGTGGTTAGATAGACCCGACAACAATTGCTGGGATAGACCCTGATATCATCTTAGAATTTGATTTTTGACTTAACTCAATCCTATAAAATCGCTTTAGAAGGTAATGGTTTTCTTCACACCTATATATTTTAGTTTGGCCATATCACTAGTCGATATGAGATCTCTAACACAATGTTGGTTTGAGGATCTCGTCAAGACACATGTCTACTAAGAGGTAGGCCACACAAGTGACCACAAGACTAATAAGATTTCTTAAACTTAAATTCAAGAATACCAAATAGAATATAATATAAATCCAATTAGGCTTGAGAAGCTGACAAGGCCAATAAGGTGGAAGCCGACAAGGCAATTAGTCCAAAACAATACTACTATTCAAGAATTGCTTTCTTCACCTTTGGATTGCTCTACAATCACAAGTTTATCTTGGGCTAACACCCAATTAAATGGATAAAGTTTGATGTCACCCTATATAGGTAGGTTACATAATCTTTCAATTGATGAATTAGCACTTAGCACATTAGGGTTGGTCTAATGATAAGAATTTTGAGTAATTAGCATAGGTTCTTAAGAAAGAAAAGGTTGCTTGACATCAAAAACATGAAAATAACATAATGTGTCTTAGTTCCTATTGTCATGTTGAGCGTAAAAAATAACATTTGAATAATAATAATATAAAAAAACTGAATATTTAAACTTGATTTTACACAATGAATGTCAATTAATCATACCATATATAACAATCTTGTGGAAAAATAAAACAAAAAGTTTAGTTTTTATTAATTGTCATTGTAAATATTTTTACATTATCAATCAATAAGCAATAATCATAGATATAATTCTTAAAATGATTATTATAAAACTCAACAAACTTATCATAAAACTTGGATAAGAATATAAATCTTTTACTCTATTGGTATATTTTAATCAAATTAAAATAATAAAAGCTTCGACCAAAATCAATTTTTATAAATTTATGGTTGAAATAGTTCTTATAGTTTTATTTAATTTAAAGTTCGGATCAAATAATTTATTATTTTTATTGTTAATTCTTAATATATTATTTATTTAAATTTCCTCCCTTAAATATCATAATCCTAATAAAAGCCATATCTTATAGAAACAATAAATTATTAACGAGGAAAGTTTATAAAAACTAAACTCTAAATAAATAAATAAAAACGGACCAAAATCTAAGTGGAGTTCAAATAATATATTTGATTCTTTGATTTTTTAGACTTAAATATATTTTTAATGTTTTTTATATACTTTTTTTTGTTAGGAATGCAATAGACTTTTTATTAATATAAAATTAATTTTTAAATGATCCTTATATTATTTTTAAATTTTTTTCCTTATTATTTTATTTTAATCTTTTTAAATATATTTATTTATTTTTATTTTAGTCTCTATAATATTTTATTTATTATGAATTAATCCCCTTGAAAAATATTTAATAAGAATAAAATTTTTATATCTGCATATTATAAATAAGGATGAAAATGAATTAAGAATTTTTTTGAAAATACTAATTAATATCTTTAGGCATTGTTAAGAAATTAAAAAAAATATTAAAATGCATAAAATTATACTATTCATAATATATTTTTTTTTATATTTTCTTATAATTTTTACAATAAATATTTTCTTCTTTTAATTTTTTAACTCATTCTAAAAACACAGGTTAATAGAATTTAAAAAAAACATTTAAAAATTATTTTATATATATTCAAACCTATTTTAAATCTTATTTTCTACTTACGTTCCCATGCTCAGGGAGTGGTTGTCATCAGATATCCGTTCCCCTCCTTCCCACAATTTTTATCCGAGGAAGAAAGAAGGGGATATGGATATCAATCATGCAGACACACTAGGAAACTCATGCCATAATTATAATTCCCCCTTCTTTCCTTCACACTCATAACTACCATGGCTTCTTTCCTTTCCTCTGTTGTCACTGCAACTCTCAAGCTCCACCCACAATTCCCAAAATACCCAATATACCCACCAAGCTCCTATCCCCCAGAGAAGGTTCTCTCTCTCTCTCTCTCTCTCTCTTTGGGCCTTATGTTAACTCACTTTTACATTTTGGTCTATTATTCTGCCATTTTTATTTTTCTAAACTTAATCAAACAGTTCTTAAATGAATACAGTATTTATATTAAAATAATAATAAAGCTCGTGCTGAAATCATGTAAAGTTCCTGATACAGCGCTGTTATATTGGTTCTTGAAATTAAGAAAAATTCAAATAAGTATCTGAATCGTCAAACATATTAGTCTAATTTTTTTAAAAAATTGTGACTTAAATGATAAAATATTAAGACATGTTTCGAGACTGAAATGATAATAAGTGGTTTACTTTTGGGATTTAGATGAAGCAACTGGAAATTGAAGAACTTATTTGAAATTTCCTTAGTTTCAAAGACTAATGCAAAACCAAAATGGTTGTTTACTTATTGAAGTCTGTACTGAAGCTATTTCAGTATCATTTTATAAACTTTAATTGGCTGCATGCATAAGCAATGCTCACAAATAAATTACTCACATCGCATACAATTTTATATTTTGGTCTATAGTGCAGCCATTTTCTACGGACTGTTACTTCAAGGAACATATCTTAATTTAATACAGTTCTTATATTAAAATCATGTTGCAATCTGTAATGAAATTATTTCGATATCGTTTTCAAAACCTTTAATTGGTTGTATGCAATGCATAAGCAGTGCTCACACAAAAATTACTCGCATCACATATACAACTACTTTAACTGCAGCTTATGTTTTCAGGGTCAAAGCATTTCTTTCCAGAAAAGCCACAGATTCACACATTTGGATTTTGGGGAAACACTTTTGTTGACCAAAGAGGGGACAGAGGAGGAGGAAAAATTGTTCTATGTTCCCTTGTTGCAACAATGCTTAGACACGCGCTCCTATTCAGAAACACAAATTGTTCATGGTCATGTCATGAAAACAGGTTGCCATGATAATTTTTTTGTCATGTCATTTCTGGTCAATGTTTATGCCAAATGTGGGAACATGGAGGATGCTCGCAGGGTGTTTGACAACATGCTTAGAAGAAACGTGGTGGCATGGACCACGTTAATGGTGGGTTTTGTGCAGAACTCACAGCCAAAGCACGCCATTCATGTGTTTCAAGAGATGTTGTATGCAGGAAGTTACCCTTCAGTTTATACTCTTTCTGCTGTTCTACATGCTTGTAGTTCTTTGCAGTCTCTCAAGTTAGGAGATCAATTCCATGCTTACATAATCAAATACCATGTTGACTTTGACGCCAGTGTTGGCAGTGCACTTTGTAGTTTATACTCCAAATGTGGCAGGTTGGAGGATGCTCTTAAAACATTTAGTAGAATCAGAGAAAAGAATGTTATTTCATGGACTTCAGCTGTTTCTGCTTGTGCGGACAATGGTGCACCTGTGAAGGGGTTGAGACTTTTTGTTGAGATGATTGCTGTGGACATAAAGCCTAATGAGTTCACTTTGACCAGTGCCTTGAGCCAGTGTTGTGAAATCCTGTCTTTGGAACTTGGAACTCAGGTTTATTCGTTGTGCATTAAATTTGGCTATGAATCAAACCTACGTGTTAGAAATTCTTTGTTGTATTTGTACCTCAAAAGTGGTTGTATTGTTGAGGCTCATAGGTTGTTTAATAGAATGGATGATGCCAGTATGGTTACATGGAATGCAATGATTGCCGGGCATGCGCAGATGATGGAACTCACAAAGGATAATCTTTCTGCATGCCATAGAGGAAGTGAAGCAATGAAACTTTTCTCCAAGTTGAATCTATCAGGCATGAAACCTGATCTGTTTACCTTATCTAGTGTCTTAAGTGTATGCAGTAGAATGCTGGCTATAGAGCAGGGGGAACAAATTCATGCGCAGACTATCAAAACTGGATTCTTATCGGATGTGATTGTAAGTACTTCACTGATTAGTATGTACAGTAAGTGTGGAAGCATTGAGAGGGCTAGCAAAGCATTTCTGGAGATGTCTACTAGAACTATGATAGCATGGACTTCTATGATTACAGGTTTTTCACAGCATGGTATGTCACAACAAGCATTGCATATTTTTGAGGATATGAGCCTAGCAGGAGTTAGACCAAATGCGGTCACTTTTGTGGGTGTTTTATCAGCATGTAGCCATGCTGGCATGGTCAGTCAAGCACTCAACTACTTTGAGATTATGCAAAAGAAATATAAAATTAAGCCTGCTATGGACCACTATGAATGCATGGTTGATATGTTTGTGAGGTTAGGTCGGCTGGAGCAAGCTCTGAATTTCATTAAGAAAATGAATTATGAGCCTAGTGAGTTTATTTGGTCAAACTTTATTGCTGGTTGTAAAAGCCACGGGAATCTGGAATTGGGGTTTTATGCTGCTGAACAGTTACTAAGTCTCAAACCAAAAGATCCAGAGACTTATGTATTGTTGTTGAATATGTACCTCTCAGCTGAGCGTTTTGAGGATGTTTCAAGGGTGAGGAAGATGATGGAAGAGGAGAAAGTTGGAAAGTTGAAGGATTGGAGCTGGATTAGCATTAAAGACAAAGTGTATTCCTTCAAAACCAATGGAAAAACACACCCACAGAGTTCTCTAATATGTAAATCATTGGAGGATTTACTTGCCAAAGTAAAGAATGTAGGATATGAGATGCTAGAAAGTGTGGAAATAAGTGATGAAGAGGAGGAGGAGGAAAAGACATCATCCCCTAACATTTATCACAGCGAGAAGCTGGCCATTACATTTGGGTTGGAGAACTTGCCAAATTCTTCTCCAATAAGAGTTGTCAAGAGCACCTTAATATGCAGGGATAGCCATAACTTTATTAAGTATGTCTCAACACTAGCCGGTAGGGAAATCATCGTTAAAGATAGTAAGCGGCTTCACAAATTTGCCAATGGAGAATGCTCATGTGGAAATTTTGGCGGTTTTCTCTAAAAGCAGCAGCTAAAAGTTCATGTGTTGGCAATCAAAAGCTGACCATCAAAATCTGATAAGAGTTTTTTACACATCACTACACTTATTAATATAACACGGCACACTACATTGATTAGTTTCAAATTATTGTGATTATAGCTTCCCAAAAGTTTAGAGCATGTATTACTAGATCATACATGAAACTGTTAACATGTATTAAACAATGTACAAATGGCAAAAAGCTTGCCTGTCTAAGATGGCTTAATGATCTTAGCTGCGCAGAACATGAGACATTGGATTTCTTGAGTTTGACTCAAATTTTTGTATTACTGTTACATGTTCAGAAATAATCCAACACTGGTTTTCAATTAAATAATTTAAAATCGTTTAATTTGTGGGGGGAAAAAGATGTATGCACCACTTTTTCTTCCTATTTTTCCATTAGATCACTTCTTACATTTTCTACATACAGAAAAAGATTTTTTTTTTCTACAAATAAGTTTTTTTATGTCATTTTACATTTTTAGATATGTGTGTGTCCCATAAAACGGAGATAACTGGAAATGTAGACCAATATCAGTTCAGACTAATAAAACTAAGAAATTGCGGCAAGTTTTGTTTTCAGAAGAATTAACTCGTAAGTTATTTAGGTTGGTGATGGAAACCAAGAGTTAGGGGCAATTATGACAGTTAATTGTAAAAAGTAGTAGTATTTTTCTATCAAAAATATGTGCAATAATAATCGTCATTAGCAGTTATGTATTATTATGTGTTCAATCTGTCATGTTGACAGTTTAGGGAAGAAAGTTTTACATATTTTTAAATGTGTAATGGGGTGAATAGAAATATATATGTTGTCTTATAATTTGGACACAGAACTCATCTCTGCAGGGGTCTATGACACTGGACAGCAAATACTGTTGTATTCTAAGCATTTTACGTGATTTAATAATACTGTTCAATTAGTGTTCTCAGTTAATTTTTTAGAACAGACAAGCAAATAAGTGATACAAAATAATTTAGAACAACAAAGTGGAGGGCGTAAGAGCAGCAAACCAATGCAATTTACTAAGCATGTAGTTGCGAATATGCGTCTTAAATCCCATTGATTGTGCCACAACTTTCATACTTGATAAAATCACCTTTGGTGGCTTTTGACTGATGAAGAGCGTTTCATATTCCATAGAGCTCAAAACTTGTTATTATGAATAAAAAAGAGTCATTGAAAAGAGAGTTACAATTAAATAGTATTTTAGGAATGATATTATTAAATAAGGATGAAATTAGTTAGATTTGTTTATATTTAAGTTCAAGAAATCAAATAACTGTTTTGCTTATGTATAATTTCTAAGGAAGTAGTGTAAAATCAGTTTTTTTTTTATTCTTATAAAAAAAGAACAAAAGGAATAGTATATGTTTTATTATAATTTAATAAGTTATTTTTTCAACTTTTAGTTATTAGTTAGTTTTTAACTTCTAACTAGTTTTTTAGTTAATTCTACCGAGCATAACCATTGTGTTAGGAATTAGGAGTAGTTTCCTTCAAAAAAAGGATTTGGGAATGGTATGTTAGAAAATGTGTTTGATACTTGATAGCAATCTTCTTAATGATTAAAGATATTTAGACTAAAATATAACTATAATTAAGGTTTAAATATATTTTTAGTCTTTACAATTTAGTATTTTTTTATTTTTATCCTTGCAATTTTTTTTATTTTTAGTCCTTAAAGTCTTTTAGATAACATTTTAACCAATAAAAAATATATTATTTAAAGCATCTTAAGTATGAAAAATAAAATAAATATAATATTGAAGTGTTTAACCATGCCTAAAAAGGATGCTTTCTAATGAAGAATACACTTAGAAAACTAAAAGGAAATATTAGATCATTTCTAATATCATGACATATATGAAATGTTTGGACGAGAGAAAAAAAATAAACAATAAACAAAAAATAAATTTAAAAAAATCTTTTTTTTTCACTGTCTGAGTAATTCAAGTTTCAAACTATTATCTTATTTCTTACTTTCTTTTGACCTAATGAAACATATCCATGATGATTTGCTAACCTTAATTAATGCTTTTAAGATACTAATTAAAAAATTAAAATGATTTTTTTCACAGAAAATGTTGTAAATATATTTTTATTGAAATTTTCAATGTATGTTATATGACGTTTGATAAAAAAATTATTTATTGATTTTTATATTACTAAGATTTAATTTTTAAGGCACTTTGAAACTTGTCAAAAAATAAATTAAAATCAAATATATTAATTTTTTATTTATAAAAGTACAGTTGAAAATAATTTTTAAATAAATATATTATTAATATTTTTATATAAGTGTAAGATTAGGTTGGAGGGTATTCTATATAAGTGTAAATAAAATTTCATTATTTGTAGTGTAATATTTTTTAAATACAAAATAAGAAGGATTTGACAAATGAAATTCAGAAGTCTAAATACTTTTATCTTTGTATTTTTTTTTCAAGCTGCTTAAATTTGCATTTTTTTTCAAGCTGCTTAAATTTCTCTCTTGTTTAGGGTAAAAATAGTAAATGACTATTTTAGTCATTAAATGTATAAATTGGTGAATACTATGATAGATAAAAAAATGTGATAATTATTTTTATTATTAATTTTATGATATCATTTTATTATTAAGTTATAATATTTAAGAATTAATTTGACATTAAATTATAAAAAATCAAGCTCATTTTTTGTTCTTTTACAAGCTAAATTCTCATTAGTTTACACATTCACAAATAAAAATATCATATATATATATTATTTTATTATTATTATTATAAATTTTGATTGCCTAGTCAATTTCTTCCTGACATGTCATGTTAAATAATGATATGTAAAATTAAGAAGTGTGTGATAAAGATACTTTGATTGATCAGTCCACACTCACTCATACCACTCCTGCCTTTTCAAATTAGGTCTCACTGATTATATTTTCAAGTACAATCACCACTTACCCCATGTTTTCTCCATGAATATTCATCTTATTTTCTATGACAAGGGCAAAAAATACTCATTTTCACCTTCTTTTATGTGTAAGACCTTATAAACTCTTTTCGAAGGGCTTAAAGTTGTGCTCTTTTGAGCTTTGTTAAACTTTGATACTTTTGCTTCATAAAATCTCATATATTTTGGAACTATTCTCATTAAGGATGGTCTTCAAAATGGTTTGATCAATGGCCTAAAATGAATAATTCTTAATTTTCGAGCATTTTAGCTATTGTTCAACAAATTCATGACCTTCTCCTAGCTTAAGTAAACTTCATTCCTTCTGTTGTGGCAGAGATTCCATTCTTAATTAGTCTCTAACATTCCTTTGTTATTTATCTTTTTTCAAGGGACTAATAACAAATGAAAAAAAAATTATCATGGAGCAAACACAAAATCACTAATATATCAATGACTAAAAAAAGTGTCAAGAACCAAAAATATTTTTTTTTTGTTTTATCAAGGAGAAAAAATAAAGAAATTTTTATTAGTGAGCAAACATATTATTTAGGTATTTATTGGGGGATCACAGACATACTTTAGCCCATAAAAATGATAAGATTATGCACATTTTTTATCGATAATAAAAAATTGTTAAATACTAAATATATTAAAAAAACATACTACCTTTGAACTCATATACAAATAAAAATAACTACTTTCACATAGATTAAGTAAGTTAGTTGAAATAATTTAATTTTATTAATCTCAAGTAAAAAAATAAAGTTATTCCTAAAATGTTCTTCATTGAAATTTGATACCATGAATAAAATAGACTCCTTGAAAATAGAGTTGCAATTAAATGAAGAGTGTTTTAGGAATAATATCATTAATTATGGGTGAAATTAGTTAGATCTCTTTATATTTGAGAACAGAAAACAAGATAACTTTTTTGCTTATATATGAGTCCAAATGGAGTATTACTAATATTCATGAGTTAATTTGTAAGAGCATCTCCAATGAGTGCAACTTAAGCAACCCATTTTAAGTTCTTTATCTTATATTAATTGGTTTCTACAATATCACATCATAACTACACAACTTATATATTTTTAGGGGTGAGTAAGCAGGCTGGCCCGCCCCGCTTAAGGCCCGCCTATGTAAGCCCCCATTGCCAGTAGACTAGGCCAACCTGTCCCGCACTCTTACATGGACTTAATACATTGGTCTACCCTCGCCCTGCGGACCCTACGAGCCAAACGGATTGGTTCACGGGCCTAATTTTTTAAAAAAAAATTACAATCTCAAAATAAATATTTTTTTCTCTTAAAAAAATAGTCAACTACACTCAATTATATATATATATAAGTCTTAATAAATTTCTAACAAATACTCAATTACAAAAGTTTTAACACAACCAAATAAATTTTCAACATAAATGCAAAGCAATTTTGGATTAGGCTTTTACGATTGATTAGGTTTGGGTTGAGCTTGGCTGGTGGTTGTGGATTTACGAGCCAATATGCAGACCAAACTTGCACAGCTCGTAGATTATACGGGACGGACCCAAAATCTTACATAGCCATGTATTTTTTAAAAAATTTGGTATGTTGCCCGCGTGGACCACGAGCCGGTCCATGGACCTGAGCTCGTTTACCCACCCCTATATATTTTGCTCCAATGGTATAATTTTTAGAAACTTTTATATTACCCCCTTAAATAATACTTAAATGACAAGAAAATATTTTTTTTACTCATAAGCAATTGTTGCTTATATAAGTAACCAAAACTTAATTTTAAGAAACTCAATATGGCACGTAGATCATTCCAATGGTAAAAAAAATTAAGTAGCCTTATCTAAAAATAAACAATTCATTAAGCAAAGAGCGTTGAAGATGCTCTAAATAATTAATTTTAGACACAAACAAGAAATCTGAAGAATTTGGTGCTTTCATTCCATGGTCCAAAATTTATTTGTATCATTGATCATTGGTCCTTTCAAAAATCAAGTATCAAATTTCCAACTTATGATATAGGCTTGATCAATCATGTCAAACCCAAGGAAATGAACCAATAAGGATTGGGTCTAGCGGAAGTAACTAGTCTCTCACAATGTAATTAATTAAAGTTAAAATCTTTACTAAAAGAGGTGCTCACATTTAATACCTTATTGTGTCTTAGACAATATTGTCTCCCAAGAGACATGTCGGAAAAAAACCCCAAGGAAATGCATAACATGGAACAACTCAAAGAATATTTGTTGGCGCATAGAAAAAATAAACATAACTAAAAACTGTATCAGTCATCCTCCTCCCAAAAAAAAAACCACGTTAGTTATTTCTGAGTCAGAATCAAGGAAGTTTCTATTGACCGGTGCATTCCAATTAGATGGATTTTACTATGTGAAAAGTAAAACATTTTTCACACAGTACAAAAGAAACCTTCATGGTTTGAATTTTTTTAATTTTCATCTGATGGCTCAATTTTTTTTTCATTTTTGCTATTCTTTTTTTCTCTGTTTTTGCTCATCTTTCCTTAATTGCCCCCTTTATTCTACTTTCCTCTTCTTTGTTCCCCAAACCAGATCTTATTCCCCTCTCCTTCTATTTGCCACCATTGTGCACCACTATTTCTCTACCGCAGGCAACCACACCACGTTACTATCACCACCTCTCCACTATAACATCGCCACGACGAAGGCCTCTGCCTCTTTTTCTTCACCTCCTTTCCCAGACAATGGACCACGTCATCGCTGACCTCATTGGTTGATTACCTTCATCGGAACAAAGGAATCCATTTAGATATGTTTCGCAACACCATATTTGGTTCAATTGAAACAAGTCTAAATGGATTCCTTGGTTCCAATGGCTACCTTGTATATCTGCACGTTTGACGACTACCTCATAGATCTCGGGCATGACCTTAACGACGATGGCATTGGTGCCAACCTAGATGATGATGTGATAGTTGGCGTCAAAGATGCAGAGCATGAAGAGGAAGGGATAGAGGCTCCTATTTGTTGTTTTTTTTTTAATTTTGATTTGGTTTTGTTTCTTGAATCTGGGTTGCATTTTTTTTTGTATGTCCTAGCTTAGGGTGGTACTGTTTTTTCTTTGGATTTGAGAAAAGTGGGTTGCATTTTTTTTTCAATTTGAGTAACGGAGGGTAATTTGCGATTTTCATATTTGAGAAAGGAAGGATGATTATGATGGTGTAGATGGTGTCGCCTTTGTTGACTTGGAAGGGGTGGATGCATTGTTGCGGTGGAGGTGTCATGGCCACTGTAGCCGTTGTTGTCATCATCGCTTTCACGAAAGTTACAGATGTGTTGTTGTCTTTGGCTTGGAAGGAAGAGTCATTTTCCATGGCGTCGTTGCTGCCATAGTTGGCTTCCTTTGATGACGATGATGTCGTTGTGATAGTTGCGGTGGTGTCGTCGCCGTTGGTTCTAAGTGGTGACGACTGTAACATCCCTTTTTCGTAAAATAAATTTAAAATGTTTTTATTTAAAAATAAATAGTTTTAGAAAAATAATGAGACTTTTGTAATTAAATAAATAAGGAGAAATAGTTTTATTGATTAAAATAATGGTTTTAAGGTAAATAAAATAAATATGTATTTTTATAAAATAAAAAAGGTGTTTTATTTATTCATTTGATAGGGAGTAAAATAAAGTTCATTTTTTATAAAATAATAAAATAAAAAAAAATAGAGTAAATAATAAACTCAAAAGAGCCTAACTGAGACATATTAGGTCAGATTTTTACATTTATGACATGCTCTCTCTTTCTCCCAAATTTGTTCTCTCTTCTTCCTATTCCAAAATTCTTTTTTTTTCCCGCATACACTCAAACGCATCTCAGAAAAACTACACCCCCACTAAAAATACAGCTGGCAAATGTTACATCCCTTTCCTCTACTGATCCATGATTAATGGTCATTAAAAATCACAACAACCACACTTTAACTCAACACCTTAAGGTTGAAATTTATGAGTCTTCTCCTCACTTATATGATGTTTAAATTTTTTACTTTTATTCGATATGAAACTTCACCTCACAATTGTACTTCATTATACACTTTGTACAATAAAAATTCTTGGAAGTTTATACGTGTGAGTAGGGTCACCTTTTAAGGTGCTGACACCTTGGTGTAATCAGTTTTAGTTTTAGCTTGACACAAACCATTTGTAATGTACTCTACAGGATACAAGAACAAAACCAACTAATCTAGCATATAAAATACCTAGTTTAGTCACCCAATTATGTACCCGTAAAAACTAAAAAGTGTCGCCAGAATTTTAAATAAAGATAATATTATTCTCTTTTTTTTTTTGCTAGAAGGCGCATTGCCCGCTGCACAGCACAAAGATATATGTATCCTAAACAACTAGTAATATTTTATCAATTCCAGTTGGAATTCAAATTATTTTATGTTTTCTGCCTCTTTCCTACCCTTTCAATTAAAGAAATAATAATACTTCAGAAAAATTAACAAAGGACAGGACAAAAGTAATTTCAATCCCGAAGCTTGTGCTGTTTATGGGTTCGCCAAACTATTATAATTTTTATTTATTTATTCTCCTATTAAGTTATATCAAAATTTAAACGAGAACTTGGATTCAAAAAAATACAAAATATCTGTTGCCTGTCAATGGCAAACAAGCATTACGTAAAAAACATTGAGCTAGTCAGACACAGAATATCATACTTTTACAAGTTTCTTAGTTTTAAGTTAAGAGTTTAAGTTCTATATAAGAATAATTTTCCTAAATCATTCGATCATAGATTATCATTTAAATTATTTTAAAATACTTATTTTAAAAGTTATCTAATTTACTATAAGTAAGTGATAAATTATAATTAAATTAATTATAAAATATTTTATACAATCAATATATAACTTTTTTTCTCTTAATTTAATATCAATAAAAAAAGAGCACAGTAAACAACTAGTGACAAACATGATGGAACACAGAATGAAAATTGCAAGAATAATGGAGACAATTAGTTAATCAATCACTGATACGAAAAGCAGCAATGTTACTGATTTGAAAGTAATTACACTTCTACAAACAATTCCTCAACTGAATCCCTTCACTTCACCACCTATGCACAAGACACAATGCCCAAACCAATATTTCCAAACAAGTAAAAAAAAAAAAACTGAAAAACCAATACCACCCCGCACTATGCCACAAAAACGAACAAATCAAACGACCTTTATATCCTCCCGTCACCACCGCGCGCCGCCGCGTCCCACCGGCGCTCCAAGCTCCGAATGCGAAACCGGACCGGGCGCGTGAACCAGATAAACCGGCTGCCCAACCGGTCCAGTCACGGGCCGAACCGCTTGAAACACTCCAGAAGGCGTGTGAATGAGATAAATCTCATTCCCCGTAGTAGGAACCGCCAACGAATAACCCGCGTTATTACTCCTCTCCTGCATAAACGACACCGTTCCTGTTCCAGTTCCAGTAACCGAACCAGGATGAACGAATTGCGCGTGTGTGTGTGCATGCGAATGCGCCACTAACGGCGTCACTTTCTCCGCGTTCTTCTGAACAAAACAGTCCCCGCCGTTAACACCGTAAACCCTACCGTTATCATTATCTTCCTCTGTCTTCATTTTCCGTTGCTCATTGTTATTCTCATTCTGAATCTCAGGTTCGGCTTCACGATCCTCGGGAAAACACTCCGAATCCTTCGCCGGAGCATCCTCCGCCGGTGGCTTCTCGAGGCCGAACAGAAAATCCGGATTCGCCGTCGGCGGCGGAGCCGGAGAATCTTCTGGAACGTGAACGGAATTGAGAGCGTCGACGAACCACTGGCGCTCGGATTTCAATTCGGTTGGAGCGAAATTGTTGTTGTTGTTGTTGTGGAGGGGGAAGAGGAAGAGGCGGAGGCGCGCAGGTCTAGATGAGGAGCGGGAGAGGCGATCGTACTCGATCATCATGTGGTGGAGGTCGTCGTCGTTGGTGACGGAGATTAAGGCGTCAAGGTCTTCGCCGGGGAGCTGGTACTTGAAGAAGGAATGGTTGGAGAGGGCGTTGTTGGCGAGGGAGGAAAGCTTGGCGATGAGGGAGGGGAACTTGACGTGGCGGTCGACGGAGAGGATCTTGGTGTCGCCGGCGACGTAGGTGAGGTGGTTGTCGTGGGGGCGGGGCTGGATGCGGCCGCCGAAGCTGCACATGAGCTTGACCTTGGGAGGGGCGTCGTCGAAGGAAGGGCGGCGGTGGTGGTGGTGGTTGTCGGCGGCGTCGGGGTCGCGGGAGCAAGGGGAGGAGTCGCGAGAATCCATGGAGATGGAGGTGTTAGGGTTTGGGAGGGAATTGAATTTCAAGAGTGTGGGAGTGGACTCAGTGTGGAGAGTGGTTGGAAGAGTGTGGGTTTATATATTATGGTGGGGGTGGTGGGGAGCAAGGGGGACGAAGAAAGAAAAAAAGAAAAAAAAAAAAAGTGATAGATTCACCCAATCACCTGAGTTGGATGCCCATTAATTATGTTCCGCGTGAGCTACTTTAATGCTTATATCTATATTTGTTCTCCATCTGTATATAAGTCTAAAGTCTTGCTAGTTGTGTTCTTAAAGATATGGTTTAGGAATTAAAACACAAAAATATTTACTTTATAAATTATAAGAGTGAAAAAAGAAATATCATGAATAGTATTTTTTTTTCTCTTAGTAAAAGTATTTTTAATTTAAATTTCTTCATCAATACTTTTATAACATTAGTCATGATTTGTCTTATATATAAATGTATTAAAAAATGGCGTATGACACAGGTTAACAAAACTTTTATTTTATGTTATTTGAAAAAAATATAAATGAAAAAAATATGAACTCTTTATCGTATCATATTAATTAATAATGGAAAATGAATACAAACATGTATAATATATTTGTTTTTTTTAATTCCTATTAAAGTTATTTTATTCCTTGTAAAACTGTAAAATTTAAATATTAGGATTTTTTATGAAATAATTTAGTTCCATAAGGTCGTAAACTTTTGATATTGGTCTCCTTTAGAGTATATTTATTCTACTCTCTATTAATATTTAAGAAATGTCAAGTTTATTTTCTAATATATTGTTGACAAGTCAACAATGAATAGTAATAAGGACTAAAATTTTGAAATAAAATTTTATAAGGACCAAAATCATAAAAAAGTTGTGAGAACTAAAAGTATAAAATGAATATATATATTATAAGATTAAAAATATATTTAAGTTTTTATATTATATTATTTTATTGTAATGTGCACCAAATATTGAATAGGTTATAACTTATCATACTCTAATCATATACCTTTTTATTTGATCATATCATATTTCATCCATTAAATGAGTCCTTAAAATAGTTGTATTAAAGTAGTAAAAAAAAAGGTAAGTTAGTAAAAATTAACAAATTTATCATATATGTTGATTTCTTTTCTTTAGTTATGTTGATTTGTCATTAAATGATCATATAAAGATATAATTTAGTTTGTTTAGCATAATGAGTAAGCTGTTGTAAATCTATACGTGTCTTCGATTGGTACGGATATACAACATATAAAATTTTTATATTATTATTTAATTTTAAAGTCATAAGTTTGCTATGTTTTTAATAATTATCTTAAATCATTTAATTAGTTAATAATATAAAAGTAAAAATACATAATTTAGTTTGAGTTTAATAGGTGTATACAATAGTGTAATTTTTTTTTATTATTTCATCAAAAATTAATTATGGTATGACTTTTAAAGTAATAATTAATTTAAAAGTCAATAAATTTATCATATAAGTTGACTTATGATTAGATGATAATATTTTTTTATATTTTTACTGTTTATAAATTATTGTGTATAATAAATTTATGAATTTTTAATAATCATATTAAAAATAAAATATTTTTTTAATTAATTAATTAATTAATAAAACTTACACTGATAATGCAAATTCTATAATAATACTTTTTTACGGATATAATAATACGTTTCTACCCAATACATTAGGTGTATAAGTTAATGACCTAAAAACATAGAATGCTTTTTATTAAAAAAATAAAAAGGTTTTATTTTAGATTTGATTCATTTTATTTAGGCGGAGTAAACTTATTTAGAAAATAAAATAAAAAATCCTTTTAAGTTGCAGCATAAATGCATTTTAAAGATTTAAATTTGACAATACTAATTATGGTATAATGGTCTTTTTTTGTGACAAAGTTATAATGATCCTATGCGAGTTAATTTGTAATTTCAATATAATAAAACGTTTTCATTTTTAACTCGTATCTATGCATAAGAAAAAAGGTACCTGGACAATAAAAATGTTGTGGGCAGAAATCGCAAGCCATCCCTATCTAATTCATCCTTTAAGATAGGTTTTGTGGGGGAGACAAATCAGTTCTCTGAATGGATTTAGTTCAATTGATATGAATTATTGTAAATTTTTTGATATTATTTTAATTTTTACCGATAAAAAAATAAATGAGTTGCTCATGTTCTTGGAAGGTGGCTCCATCTTATCTAAGTTACGTTTGATCAAAGTGCTCTATGTATTGTTGAATTACGTATGGTTGATTTGATTATGAATAAAATTTCTTGAGTTTGTTTCCGTAAAATAAAAAACTATAAAAGATTTAAGAAATGTATTGAAAGACTTATTTTGTATACTCATGTAAAAAATTAGTTTAAAATGTATTTGATTTAAAATTTTGATAAAATTAATTTAAATTATTAATATTAAAATTTCGTATTTATAGTTAAAATAGTTAAATATGTTTAAAATCTCTAAAATATATTCAAAGTTTGTAATTAGTTTCTATTTTTTTTTTAAACTTCAAAAGTTTCGTTCTATCTTTGTTCTCCGTCCAAAATGTTATCCATTCATGAGGACCATTAATTTTAATGACTAGATTTATCTTATTATCATAGGTCATGTTACACTAGATTCTTACAACCCCACCTAGAAAATCATTCTGATCCTTTGCCGTCGGGAGTGGAAATTTCTGAAGGCGGCTCCCTCCTCTCCGGCGAACGACCGCCTCTCTTCTCATCACCTTCCCTCTCCTAACAATCTCATGATCACGTTTGTACCTACTTCAAACTCAGGAACTTTCTCTCAGTAACTTCAAGTAAAATGAAAAAAAAAAATCAAAATAAATATGATGTTCATGAGTTATACATCTTGAGACAATTTTATTTAATAAAAATTAAAATCTTTTTTATAGAAAAAAAAACTTGCTATTTTAAGATGAGGTTAGTGGTTACTTTCAAAATCAACGGCACTTGTGAAAATATCCACATAATATATGACATTCCTTCACCGTGATTCATTCCAAAGCATGCATGACAGAAGTTAACAAAAGGATTGATTAAAGAAATTAAATATTTTCAATGATATATTAACATTTAAATCACTATTTTCACATTTTAATAATACTCCATCCACTTTAATCACAACCTTTTTTAATTGATCACATAGATGAATTTAAAATATTTTTTATATTATTATTTAATTACTAGAAAAAAGTGAATTGGATGCGTGATTTATTATAACTTATTGATACTTGGCTTTGATATCTATGAACTATGATATCTATCCATAAAAAATATTATCATTTAATGAATTATAATTTATCATGTATTAAAATTCATATTTAAGATAATTTAAAGTAAGGCTTATTTCAATTCGCATATCACAAAAAATGAATTTCCTTATTAAATCACATATTGTCAATCTTTGAGTTATGTCATTGCCTCAATAAGAGGTTTATTAAACAACAAAAAAATAAAATATAAGAGATTTGTATTGACAGTGGGATAAGAGGTCAGCTATTTAAGAAATTATATATAGATTTTTTTTATAAAAAAAAATAAAAAAGAAAGTTAAGTAATAAATGGAAGTTTAATAAGCATATATTAACAGTATAAATTTTTTATATTCTAAATCAGTAAAAATTAATCATATATGACTTTTGAATAATTGTTATAAAGATAAACAAATTTTTCATGCATCATGATTCATGAATGAAAATATGAAAGACTGTTTTTCTAACAGTAAAAAGAAAAAAAAAATGAAAGACTTCTAATAATATGCATTATTTATTGAATAATAATAATAATTCAACGCAAAGAAGACTGAAGAAAACTTTAGAAATTAGAAGAAACCATAAAAAAAAATTCTGTATTCTAAATGGTTTTATTGAAAATTTGGTTCTTGGTCGATCCAAAAGGCGTCATACATGTAGCAGGCCCCATCCAGTTAGATAAGGCTACCTTATTGAAAATTTTGTTGATGTTGTATTTTAATACAAATTAAGAGGAACTATTGTTAATAGAAATGCTACCCTGAAACACATTCATACTTTTGTAGTATTAGAGAACCATGCTAGCTATGCGTAAATATTGCACGCTTATGGTAATTAAATTAAAACGACATATTAATAATGTACTACACACGGTAATATTGTAGTGGTCTAGCACGAATAGAAAAGGACTTTAATTTTAACTATTTGTTTACCGTAATATAAAAGGACTTTAGTTTTAAGTATTTTAAAAACTATGTTTACATTTAATAATATGTTATCATATTATTCGTTTCATATTTGAATGATAATATTTTGTCATAATATACAATAAATTTAATATTTTACAGTTTATATTTTAAAATTATGAAGTATAATTCAAATCATTAAAAGCAATGGTATAATATATATACTAGATACACGAAACCAGGTGTGGTCTTAGGGTAAGAGCCAAAAATTAATTAAACTATATATAATCCGTTCCTTAAAGAAATATATTATATTAATATTTTAGTTTGTACATCCCATATAATAATTATTTTTTATATACAAAAAATTAATCATTAAATATATTCATTATATTTTAGATTTATGCTACAATTAAAATTTTAACATATATAAGATTATTTTTAATTATTATTTTTTAAAATGAAATTGAATTTTAATTTAGAAAAGATAAAAGATGATAAATTAAAACATATATTTGATTAAGAAAATTAAGTATACAAATAAAGACAGAGGAAAGGTAATTCATGATGGAGATGGCTTAGACTTTGGGAGAGATTTTTAACTAGTTTGGGAGAGTATATGAAATATATCTTTAAAGAAAACAAAGAAATAAAATATTAAAAATGTCTAATTAAGATACTTTCAAAATCATGTATTAAAAGTGATAGAAAGAAGTGACACTCAAAGTATGACAAGATATAAGTGTCAATGGAATTTGGAAAGAGGCATGCTAGCCTATCATTTTGTTAATGTATATTCACCATGTGACATTGCACTCAACAGAAGACTATGGGAGGAGTTGAAAGCTAAAAACAAGGAAACCTCATTGATCTTTGGTGTTTTATTGGAGATTTCAATAGCACTAGAAATTTCAATGAAAGAAAAGGAGAAAGTGATTTGTATAATGGAGCAAGCCAATATAGGGAATTCAATAATTTTGCGTTGGATGTGGAGATAGAGGAAGTTCCAATTATGGGTAGGAAATTCACTTGGTTCTAATGAGAGAGCTATGAGTAGGTTGGATAAAGCATTGGTCTCTAAGGAGTGATTTGACACATGGAATAAAAGCACTTTATTCATCTTGGAGCGAAAATTTTCCAATCATTGCCCAATATTATTGAAGACATCCACACAAGATTGAGGACCAAAGCCTTTTAGGGTGTTGGATTGTTGACTTCAAAGACCATAACATTGCACGTGTTGTGGAAGAAGCTTGGGGAGGACTACATGTGGAGGGTTGGGGAGCGTTCATCTTGAAGGAGAAATTAAAGGGATTGAAAGGGAAACTAAAAGAATGGAACAAAATTTCTTTTGATGACCTTGATCAAAAGCACCTAAACCTTGAGAAGGAAATGAACTATCTTGATAAAAAAAAAAGGTGAGGAGCAAGGATTAGTGAAGGAGGAAAGGCTTCATAGAATAATAATCCAACAAAGTTTGTGGGAAGTGGCCATGCATAGAGAGTCTTTGTTGAGACAAAAAGCTAGATTGAAATGGATCAAGGAAGGTGACTCAAATTCAAAGTTCTTTAATTCGGTAGTGAACTTGAAAAGGAGGAAAAGTATGCTTAGAGGGGTGGTTGTTGATGGGGTTTGGGAGGAGAACCCTACTCTTGTTAAGGAGAAAATGAGAAAATTCTTCCTTAACTGATTTATGGAGGGGGAGGAGGTGAAGCTTAACTTTGATGGGATTGAATTCTCTCGAATTTCTATGGAGGATAACCTAATGTTGACTTCACCTTTTGAGGAATTGGAATTTAAGGAGGCTACTTGGGATAGTGGAGGATCAAAAAGCCCGAGATCAAACGGATGCAACTTCAATTTCTTAAAAGCTTTTTGGGGTACTTTGAAAGGTGACATACTCGGATTTGTCCAAGGATTTTATGCTAATGGTGTGTTTCCTAAAGGCACCAATGCGTCTTTCGTCTCCTTCATTCCAAAGGTGGATGAACCCCAAGGGTTAGGTGAATATAGACCTATATCCTTGGTGGCGGTGCATGTATAAAATCATCACCCAATTGTTGGCCAAAAGACTCCAAAAGTTTTGTAGGTGTTATTGATCAACGCCAAAGTACTTTTTTGGGAGGTAGGAATTTGCTTCATAATGTTATGACAACCAATGAGGTGGTGGATGAGGTGAGAAAAAAAGAAGAAATGTTTGGTATTTAAGGTGGACTACAAGAAAGCATATGATTCTGCAAATTTGGAATTCTTGCTCTATATGTTGGGAAGATTGAGTTTTAATGCGAGATGGATAAAGTGGATCAAAGGGTGTCTTGAATTTGAATTTCTATTCAAATTTCACTTGAATTTGAAATTGAATTTGTGGAGACAAATTTTGGAGCCAAAATTTCACTAATTATGATTAGTGAATTTTAGTTATGGTTTAGCCCACTAATCCAAGATCAAATCCAAGATTCTCCACTAAGTGTGTTTAAGTGTCATGAGGCATGTAAAACATAAATGACATGCACAAAGTATGACTATATGATGTGACAATGGGGTGTAGCAAGCAAATGTTCACCTCCTCTTCTAAAATTTAATTGGATTGGGCTTCTCCCAATTCAATTAAATTTATTTCCCAACACACATCAAATATTCACTTAATGCATGTGAAATTATAAAACTACACCTAATACAAAAACTAGTCTAGGTGTCCTAAAATACAAGGGTTGAAAAATCCTACATTTCTAGAGTATCCTACCTACATTATGAAGCCCTAAATACAAGGCCCAAAAATAATAAAACTTTAATCTAATATCTACAAAGATGAGTGTCTTCAATCTTGTTCTATATTTGTGTTGGTTAATGGAAGCCCCTCAAATGAGTTTGTGCCACAAAAAGGTTTGATACAAGGTGACCACTTGCACCTTTTTTCTTCACTATTGTAGCAGAAGGGCTTGTGGGGGTTTGATTAGAGAAGCCTTGAAGAATTCGTTATTTAAAGGTGTCTCTAATGGGAGGGATGAGGTGAAGGTTGACTTGCTACAATTTGCAGACGACACCATCTTTTTTGGAGAAGCATCTATCAATAATGTGGTTAGCATCAAGGCTATCATGCGATATTTTGAGCTAGCATCATGCCTTAAAGTTAATTTTAGCAAGAGTTGCTTTGGTGGGGTTGGAGGAAAAAGAAAGAATGGCTGAGATTTTGAATTATAGGCTGATGAACATTCCTTTTGTGTACCTAGGGGTTCCTATTGGTGCTAATCCGTGCATAGCTAGCACTTGGGATCGTATTCTTGCTAAGGTAAAAAATAGGCTATCTAAGTGGAAACAAAAACAATTTTCCTTTGCGCGTAGATATGCTTAATTAACTTAGTGTTAACTTCTCTCCCACTATACTTTCTTTCATTCTTTAAAATCCCGTCAATGGTCACACGGAAAATTATTGGTCTTCAAAGACAATATCTTTGGGGTGGGGAGAAAGGGAAGAGGAGAATTGCATGGGTTATTTGGGAGAAATTGTGTTGGCCAAAACAATAAGGAAGGTTAGGGATAAAGAATATTTGTGCGTTTAATGATGCTTTGCTAGGCAAGTGAAGATGGGCTTTGTTTCATGAGGATCATGCTTTGTGGAGGAAGATATTGTTCTCAAAATATGGTGGATGGTGAAGGAGCTACAAATGTATCAATGTGGTGGAGAGACTTAGTCAAGGTGTGTGGGTTTGGAAACTTTTCACAATGGTTTGATTCGAATATGAAGTGGAAGATTGGTAGGGGCACTAAAGTTCACTTTTGACTAGATGATTGGACCAGTGAAGGGCTACTAGCCCACACTCATTCGAGACTACTCTTGAATTCAACATAAAAGGAGGAGACCATATACAACATGGTTTGTGGGTGGAGGAGCAATGGTGATGAAATTTATCTTGGCGAAGAGGGTGATTTGGTTGGGAGGAGGATCTTGTAGCTGATTTGGAAGGTAGAATTGGTGGAATTACACCATCATTCTCACAAGAAGATCTATAGGACTGGCTAATGGATAACCATGGTGAATATTAAAGTTACCATCCAAGGCTATCTATAACACCATTGTGGAGGGCCACAAAGATGATACTTTCTCTCTTATGTGGAAATTAAAGTTACCATCCAAGGCTTCATGTTTTGTGTGGAGATTTCTCTTAGATAGATTACCAATGACATACAACTTTGGAAGAAGAAATATTGATTTATCTAACAATGACACTATGTGTCTTTTTATGTTTTTTGCAGGTGGAAACTTCTAGCCATGTCTTCTTTACATGTCCGAAAGTTATGGATATATGGCAAGACTGGTATGGTGGAGAGAGCGTTGCAATGGTACTTCCAAATGATGCTAAGCAACATTTTTGGCAACACTGTATGGTGGGAATATAGTGCCGAATTACTTGAGGTTGGTGGTGTGGTTTGTTGTAGTATATTACATATGGCAGTATTGAAACTTGTGTGTTTTTGAAGGAAAGGAGTTTGGTAAAGAAACCTTGAAGCAAAAGTACTTGTTTATGGCTTGGTCATGGTTGAATACCAAACAAAAATCCTTTGATTATTCATATCTTTTATGGTCTCTGAATCCTGGTAGATGTTAATCTTAGTATCTATAGGATGTTAAATTGCATAGGATTTTTGTTGTGGCCATGATCGATTGTGGATATAAGCTAGGCTGGACATGGTTGCAGGAAGGGTCATATGTTAACTTGATGATTAAGGCCATGTAGTTTCCATTAACTTTTTTTGTATGAGTTTATGGATTATAAAAGCTATATAGTTGTTAGAATGCTTATTAGAGAATGGTTGGGTGAAGGTGGGTGATGTAACTCCATGTGGAGCTTGTAGGCCTTGGATCTTCTTCATCAATGAAGTCCTTTGCTTCTTGAAAATTAATGGTAGCGAAATGAAGAAGAAAGAAAGATGATTGAAGATGCCACTTCAAGGAGAAGATGAGTCAAGAAGAAGCTCACCATCACAGGAAGTCATGGATAAGAGCTTGAAGGTAGGAGAAGATGAGTGGAGGGAGAGAGAGAGAAGGAACACGAAATTTTGTGTCTCAAATGAGATATGAACTTTGAAGTGTAATTCTCAAATGATCAAAGTTAAAAAAATGCACACACATGACCTCTATTTATAGCCTAAGTGTCACACAAAATTGGAGAAAAATTTAAATTTCTATTCAAATTTCACTTGAATTTGAAATTGAATTTGTGGAGACAAATTTTGGAGCCAAAATTTCACTAATTATGATTAGTGAATTTTAGTTATGATTTAGCCCACTAATCCAAGATCAAATCAAAGATTCTCCACTAAGTGTGTTTAAGTGTCATGAGGCATGTAAAACATAAATGACATGCACAAAGTATGACTATATGATGTGACAATGGGGTGTAGCAAGCAAATGTTCACCTCCCCCTCTAAAATTTAATTGGATTGGGCTTCTCCCAATTCAATTAAATTTATTTCCCAACACACATCAAATATTCACTTAATGCATGTGAAATTACAAAACTACCCCTAATACAAAAACTAGTCTAGGTGTCCTAAAATACAATGGCTGAAAAATCCTACATTTCTAGAGTACCCTACCTACATTATGAAGCCCTAAATACAAGGTCGAAAAATAATAAAACTTTAATCTAATATGTACAAAGATGAATGGGTTCATACTTAGCCCATGAGCTCGAAATTTATCCTAAGACTCATGAGAACCCTAACGCCTTCTCTTGTATCTTTGGACCAATCTTTTAGGAGTCTTCTATCTAATATCCTTGGAGGGTAGGATTACATCAATGGAGGATAGATGACATATTGGTTTCGGAGGGTGGAGGATACTAGTTTTTTTTTTAGATATAAATTTATTGTGATATGTCATATTTGTTGGCTTGGTTAGTTTTCTATTTATGCATGGTTGCAATAAAGCCCTTAAATAGAGTCTAACCAATGTTAATTGATAGATGCTGTATATGTTGGTTTACTTGTATAATGGTTATGGTACCCTTCCATCATCAATATATTTTTTGTTGATAAAAAAAATAGTGTCAATTACATGTTGCATTTGTTAGCAAAGCCCCACCTAAGTCAAGAGAATTAATGTATAAACCTAAACTACAAACAATTTCCCCCAATTATAGCTATTCAATTAGTCTTAGGCATTAGAGGATCTCATTATAAAGAATTGTCTAACAAAAAAAGTGAAATTAGGAAGATTCGAATCCACAGCGGTAAAGAATGTGAGAGTTCTCACCAAATTTTTGACTATTTATCACAAACATACGTATTGAATCTAAATTATGTATCATACGTATTGAATCTAAATTATGTATTCTAATTTATAATGTAAAAGTAAATATAATAGCATGTTAAAGTAAATATTATTTAAATTTTTCAACTGTTGCATCATGAATTAGAACGTGCATCATGAGATTAAATAAATATATTTGAAGTGTCGGACACTTTTTTTAAGTAAAAAAATTAGTACATTACTCTCATCTCTCCTTTATATCTACCTCTCTATCCTGAACAAGAGAGGATACACACTTTATGTATTGAACCACATGTCTTTTATACACTGAAAGGATCCAGTTTCAAGATGAGAGAAGTAAATATAGAAGATTGAATCAATGGAGGAATTAATCACCGGTCACCATTTAATTATATTTAAATTAAATATATGTTTTAATATTATGTCATATAGAGTAATAAATCAACATAATATTATAAAAAAGAAATGTTTTAAAATAGCATAGAAATATTATCACATATTTTGTAAAATATAATAATAATAATAATAATAATAATAATAATAATATTAATAATAATAATAATAATAATAATAATAATAATAATAATAATAATTTATATGAGATCTTCAAATTTGTAGCATTAGGTAGGAAAAAATCAAACCAGTAAAACAGCCCAAAATGTAATATATGATTACATGAAACATACATTGAACATTTAAACACTAGTATTGTGTTTGCATAGGAGTTGAATCCAACGCAACCGCATTCAGACCAAAGCTTCATAGAATGTTTGTATGAGCGTTTCAACATTCGTCAATGACATTTCACACTTTTGGAGACAACTCTATGTGAGGGAAGCTTTAGAATGAACATCTCTTATGTACCATTCAACGTTTTCGCAAACACACACTCAATATACTTGTTTTGGTGTTTTTGCTTTGGAAACTGTAATTTTCTTGTTGAACGTGGATGCAACGCGTATACAAGATATACACTCTAAATAAAGGTGCATCGAACGGGATTATAATAAATTCTACATTTTATTTATCAAAATATTTATTATATACTTGTTAAATTTATTGAATAGTTTCTAATTCTTTTATATTCATTGATGCATATTAACAATACACTTTTTTCTATCAAAGTAATCTAGCTAAGTTGAATGAGATATGTATGAGTGTGATAAATTTCTTGATACGTTGATTCCTAAAAAAAAATAATACACTTTTTCTATTCTTATTTATCATTGATTGATTATTTTTTTATTCTATTAATTTACTCTTATAGTATAGCTTTTTCTTCTTTCTCAACTATTTTTTCTTCGTTAATAAGACTCATTTCACGGTGATCTACACACATAACTTAGAGTTTTTAAAATGACATTACTACTTATGATGGTCTTCAAATTTAAATTGAACTAGCACCCGTGTCTTTGCACGGATGACTCAATGCTTTTGCATGTATAATAGGAAATAAATAATTTAATACACATTCAATTTATTAAGGTCATTATTGTAAAGGAATCAATATTTATGTGGTAAGTATATTGTTTATAAAAGTATAAACTATATACTTTTTGTGGCCAGCACACACATAGCAATAATGGATCAAAGTATTTTAATTTAGAAAATAAAATTAAAATCCAAAAATAAAATAAATACAAGACTAAAAAATATTTAAATCTTATCTAAATCTATAACTATTTAAAATAAAAAATATGTAAGTAACGATAGTAAATAAACATGATAATAGGACAAGGCAGATATGTATGTTGTTCTCTATATCCATCCTCATCGCCACTTAACAAAATAAATAACCAAAAAATGAATAATTCAAATATTAAAAGGTATTTTAGTCTTATCCAAATTTATAATTATATAAGTGATATTTATGAATAGACATGAAAACATGACAAGATGAGGATTGAAATGTTGTTGCTCGCCTCCATTCTCACTTCTATTTTCATCCCTAATCTCTATGAGGGATAAAAATTTGTACTCACTCCCTTTCTCGTCGTTTGGGTTAGGTATACATATTATGTTCTCATACAAAAAGAGTATGAGTATTTAAATAGACAAAATATATTTCATTATCGTCACACAATTATTTCTTATTTTATTTAAAATATTTATATAATAGTATGAGAAATTAAAGTTTTTTTACTGCATGAGAATTGTTTTTTTTAATATTTAACTTACGCTAAATTTAAATATTTTTTTGAATTTTAAATGTAAAAAAATAAAAGCATTGATTTATTTAATAGTTATACTTTAAAAAAGATATTGATTTTTATACTATTTGTAGTTTATACATTATAACTAAAATTAAAATTAATTTAATTTATGATATTATTTGGTAAGTAATTTAAAATTTTTTTTTGTATATTTATAAAAAAATTAACATTATTTTTTAAGAGAGAGAAAAATTGAAAAGAGAGAAGTTTTGGTGGATTTTTTTAAAGAAAATTACATGGTTTGCTAGCCAAATCTTCTTTTATTGATAAAAAATAATAAAAGTCATAGATAATAGGTAGATAATAGAAGTTATTGTTAGTTTTGAGATACTCTCTTCGATTCCAATGGATAAATAAAATTAAGCTCAGAAATGAATAAATAAAATTAATTTTAAGCTTAGAAAATGACATAAAAAGAATACAAGAAAAATATAAAAAAGAAAGAAAATAACTTAAAAAATAAAAAATAGAAAATGAAAATGGAATAAATATATTAAAAGAGAGAAGGAAATATAGAGGAAAGGAAAGAAAAGAAAGAAAGAAAAAACATAAAAGAAAAAATGTTCAAAAAATATCTAAAAAAAAAAGACAAAAAATAGTAAAATAGATAATAAAACATTTTTTTCTATATAAAATAGATATCTAGTAGTAATAAAACTGAAAAATAAATACAAAAAGTAAAAAGAAAAAGTTGAATAGAAAGATAGTGTTTGCTGGAAAACTTCTTACAAAATGTTTACTTGTGTCCAACGAGGACAATGTTTTATGTAGTACATTATATATATATATATATATATATATATATATATATATATATTGAATTCAGAAATATATTTTTTTATTATAGAAATTATAGATAAATAGGAAGGAAAAATGAAAGAGAAAACATTAAAAGAAAAAATAACACAAAAAGAAATAAAAAGGATAGAAAAAAATGTAAAATAAAAAAGAAAACAAAAAGAAGGAAATAATAAATGTTAAAAGAAAATAATTGAAAATGAAGAAATAAAAAAAATTGAGTAGGATAGGTAATAATTTTTTTTCCTATATAGAATAGATAGATGATAAAAAAGGAAGACAAAAAAGAAAAAAACAAAAAAGTTACAAAAGAAAAGTGGAAATAAGAGACAAAATGAAAGAGAAAGTTTTTGGAGGAAATTTTTTTCACCAAAAGGTAACATGTATTCAAGGAGGACCTTGTTTTATGATAGTAAATAGTTATAGATATAGAATATAAATTACATTTTTAATTGATAATTATTACTGTTATTTATAAATTTAAATAAGATAAATTTTATTTTTGTATCAATTTGATTCATTAAAATAATATACTGAATACATTATAATTAAAATAATTAAATAATGTAACTTTGTATATGTAAATGATTGAATCTAAAAAATATCATTTTTTTTAGAGAAATAGAAGTTTTTAAAAACAACCCAAAAAGTACTTGTACCAAATATACATCGAACATTTAACCACTAGATATTATGGAGCTGCGTCGAGGGGATTTATAATAAATTTCAAGTTTTATTTGTTAAAATATTAATTTTATACTTATTAATTCGATGGAATAGTTTCCAATTCTTTTATAATCGCCGTAAAATGCATCTATACAAAAAAAAGTCATTAACGCATAATAATACAATAATAGTACGCTTTTTATGTTTTTTATTATCATCGAAGTTTCTTATAATTCCACTAATAAAGAATAAATCCAAATTATTCAATGAGATTCATATAACTTTTTAAACAGTTAATAATCAAGTTTCATGAGAAAGTTGGGTACATTTTGATTCCTTAGAATTCATTTTTTTTGTTGACAAATTTTTAGGAAATTATTTTGCTGACTTTCACCGAAAAAATTTAATTCAATTGATTGAATAATTTGGATGAATTATTGTAAACTCGATCTATGACATGCCTTTGATTTCTTAAGGGATAAAAAAATATTGCTGCCTTCCACACAAAATTTTTATGCGTAATAAGTGGGCCTTTGTGGTTTACATTTTTCATACACAACGTAATTGTTCTCCACTAGAGAGGCTCCCACATAATAAAAAGGCATGGAGGCTCTAGTGGATATTCTCTGAAGACAACTAAAACTAACTCTCAGCAGACACTTCAGATGCTTCCATGCCACACATCACAAATACAACTCTCATGTCACAAAGTTCAAAATAGAATCTGTCTTTTAATAAGAAATTTAAGATATGGAATAGAATTAGAGTGGGCCATTTGTGTTTTCATAAGGAACTTATAGTAGAAGGAGCGGGAGTTTCTTTCAACGACTTTATGAATAGCTTGAAAGGGATAACTTAATACTCTGTCTTAACTGAAATATAAGAGAGACACAAAAAAACCGAATCACATTCATTAAAAAAATTAGTTAACGTAATTTAATTTTCATACTCTCAATAAAAAAATAATTTATTTTTTTAAATATCATTTATATTAATTGCATAGGACAAAAAAAAATTATTGGAAATAAAATTCTAATTAAATAAAAGTTATTTTGGAGATAGTATCATTAGATAGGAGAAAATTAATTAAAATTTATTTATATTTTATTTTAATACACATTGGATTTTGCTTATATTTTAGTTCGAATAGAATATAACTTATTAAATTTTTAAAATTAGAAATATTATATTCAAAAAGATACTAGTGATTGACCTTTTTTTCCTTACTATCATATTGGTACGAGGTTGTTTTTCTTAAAAGTAATGATAAATCTTCATTGCAAATTATGAATATACAAAGGTGAATATGATTTTCTCAACACAAATTATTCCATATTCAAGGATCAATCATGATTTAAATCTTAAATTACTTGATTAAAAGATACAAATTCCGCTTATGTTAATCCATGTTGATTGTGATAGATGGAAAATTGAAGTATAAAAATATAGATATTAAAGATTTTCTATTTCGTAAACTCCTTATTATCTTTAAAAAATATTACATTTTTGTAAATATGACTATTCTAAAATAAGAAATAAAATACATGTACATATATAAATTATAATTTTTATCAATTTTCAATATGTAGTATCTTAATTAAAAATTATAATAGTAATTTATGAAACTTCCTGATTAACTTTAATATAAAATTATTGAGAATCTACGAAAATAGCATGTTACTTTACCGGGAAGGAGTTGGACATGCTATTAAAGAAATTTGCTTTAAAGAAATTTTTATAACTTTTACTATAAATATTTTTCAAATATCAGATATCTCAAAGAACACTTTAATATTACATATAAAGACTCAACAACAAAATCATTACTTCTATCTTAAGTACAAATTCAAGTTGATGACATAGAGATTTTTACTAATAATAGTTTTAATTTCACATTTGATTTCTCCACTATTGTGATCATAAGAATTAGATCCTTGAAGTATTACAATTATATTATTTTGGTCTCCCAACTATAAGAATTAGATCCTTCAAATATTACAATTATATTATTTTAATTTTCCAACTAATTTTTACTTAACATATTATATTGATGTGACATTTGTAACAGATGATATATCTATAATGTAAAGATAGACATATCTAATGCTATCACATATTCTGATGTGATTTAATTATAATTTTTATTTTTTTATTAAAATTATAAGTAACTAATGTAATTAAGTTATTTTAACATATATTTCAATTAATGTATTAATTATTACATCTTCATTTAACATTACGTCAATAAAATGTATTAAAGATTTAACGAAAGACTCATGAAAAAACCAATTATTTATAATACCATAGAAATAAAAAATGTAATCAAATATTTTTTTTATTAAATAAAATTAATTTAAATTATTGACAACCACAATTTCATGTGGAGTTTCCTTTAGTTTAATCCGCAACCACCTTTCTATTCAATACCTAAAAATGGTAAAACTGTAACATAAAGGATGAGATAAAAACTTAGTGATAATATTAAAGTGTAAAGACAAAAGCGAAAACGCAAGAAGGGTGATGAGTTGTATTTCGAAAATCTATTCGCAAATGTTTTTCAAAACAAAAAATTTTGAGGCACATGAGCAAAAAACACAAGGTGTTCGTTGGAACAAGACGAAACTTTGTCATAGAGAGTATCTGACGATGCAAAACATAGTATTTATAAATCCTAAAACTTTTGTTCTAAAAAATAACCTTTATAAACACAGTCTGCATTTCCTTTAAATTTATAAAATAAACCAAAAACTCTAAAAATGGTTTAAATCGTCTAAATTAACATGATTAGTCCCAAAACAACTAGTCAGTCTAATGTGATTCAAATTTTAAAACTGTCATAACCATAAATTTAAAATGGATGAAGTCTCAAATTGGTTCTTGATGCAATAGTTCCTCTCAGCAAAATAAATAAAGGAATGGTAAACTAGATAAGTAAATAATTCGATAAGGTCAAATAGGATACCTGCATCTAACCTGATACATATATAAGTGTATACATTCACCAAGTGATATGGCTTATGCAGTGGCGGAGCCAGAAAAATTATAAAGCCTGGGCAAAAATTTAAAGAAGATAACGCAGTCTCTGAACACCATCACAGATCCCATATATTTCCCACGATACATGCTTTAAGCACTAATAGGCTTAAAAAAAACTAAACACATAGGAACACAAATCTAAATAGAATAAATATACAAAATACACAACAGAACTCTGCAGCTGGTAAAATCCATAGCTGATACAAACAATATTCAATACCCATTCAAAGCTTAAAACAAGTTTTTTTAAAAAATGGTGTGCGACCTTGATTTAGGCCACAATGTCAATGTTTGTACAACAAAATCGCAACAACCATAATTTAGAACCTCGAACTGAAGCTCTACCAGTGGAAGAAACCAAACCATATCAAATAAAAAAAATGCAGTCATAGTAGGGGCAAAGGATGTTTATCAGGCTCAATCATATAGATTCACATCACATTGAAATAACGTGGTTTATTAAAAAAAAAAACATAAATCCAATAAGAACATCAATGGATCTCAGCAATATATGGTTATCTTCAATTCCTTTGGGAAGATTCGGATAGATAACGCAGTTTAAAATAAACATCACCGATCCATAAATCCAACCAACTAAAATGCAAAAAAAAAAAAATCAAAATTTTCGGGTGCGAATAGGTCAAAAAGCTGAAATTTTTAGAAAAAGAATAAAGAGAGAGATTGCAGAAAGAGCATCTCAGAGTAACCATTCCCCATTAGCTTCTTCACTGGTAATCAAAGTGCAAGGATAACATTGGAATTGCTCATCACTGATGCTCGCAAAAACAGAGACGTGTTGTGCAAAGGAATTTGGGCCAGAGCCTGGGCAATTGCCCAGGGTAGCCGGGCCTTGAAACCGCCTGTGGGCTTATGGCGTGGTGATGCGTGGCACTGTGGGCCGTGGTGGTATGTGAAATTGATAATTTGATATCAATAAATAAAGATACGTGGAGAAAACGAAAGTGATATTTGAACTCTTGTTCTGTTCATTCTCATCACAGCTCCTAGACAGGATAAATTTGATTTAATTAACTCAACTACATAGCATTACTCTGGCAAACATAGAATACATGTTTATAATATACTTGGTTAAAGTGGAAAGACAAATGTCAATTCATGCATGAATTTGGAATTAACTAAACTTGGTATATATAATCATTGTTGGCATCCTTTTTACCATTTAAAATTTGGCAGCTACATATGTTTCCAATCTACTTTATGCTACTAACAGGAATTTTGAAACTGCTCCTATGGATGTAGTGTGTTTGGGTAAAACAAAAAATTGAACCCTTGCCTAATTAAGAAATAACCATATTGTACCAATGAAAATTCCAATATACGACCAATGATCATGAGGAGGAGCTATTATTTGGTCAGCCTAATCCCTGAATGTTTTTAGTCAGCAGAATAGTTGGTAGTTGATTCACTTGATCCAATCATACTGCATATATAATATAGCTCAAATGAATTTTCTGCATAACATTGAATATAAGTTGTGTTCTGAGTGTAAAATTCTCACCCTCTATCAATGATGACGATAGAACGCAGCTCACAATTAGCAAAGCTGTAGAACAAAATTTTGTCAATTAGTCTTATGAAAGAGTAACACAACAATTAGTTTATAGTTAGCACATTTACACCATATTATTATTACATACAAGAGTTTTTCCTGAACATCCAAAGTCTTTCGACTTGTTTCCATTTGTTCTATGTAACAGAATAATATTCTATAAGGGTGAAGGTAATCGTCAAATTAACTTCACGATGAAGTCAGAAAATTCAAGTTAAATAATAAATGCAGAAGAAAAAGGTACATATTTGAAGATCTGATAAGATATCAGAAGTTACAAGGTATCTATGAGTACTTTATTTAATCTATTGTAAAACAACATAAGATGAAGTCATGAAGGTTTTTTTTTTTTTTTTTTTACCTTGAAGGATTCGTTGAGATTGATCCTTAGTGTTCGTGAGACATTTTCAAAAAGCAGCTTTTGAGGTTAAGTCCAAATACTAATAATCTCATTATTTATAATTTCAAGCATTATACAAGGCAATCTTTCAGGAGAAATGTTTACTGTGTGCATATTTCACTCTTTACATCTGGGTGACAATCATTTCCAAAAGCACGGAGCCTATTAAAAAGAAAACTGTTGTGGGTAAAAACAATTATCTCCAGTTGAAATTTTCTATTTTAATAATTAATGTGAACTAATATTATAAGATAATTATATTAATTATTTTTGTAACAGATCCTAATTCTAATAATTAATGTAGGTTAATATTATAAGATAATAATATTAATTATTTTTGTAATATATCCTAAAAAGAATACATAGATCAAAAATCATGTACAGATTCAGATTCCACGACATTTGTTTGATCAATTATTATGAATGCAAATATTGCTAAAACTCTTCTTGACAATCTAACGTAATGTGTTCCTGGTGCTTATATTGGTATTTTATAAGGATGCTTTAAAATTTCAATATCACCTTCTCTTTACATGTCCATAACCTGACCAACAGCAATATTTGGGGAAAATATGTCAAATCTTTGGCTGTAGCCATTCGGCCACTAGATAACATTTGCAAGGCATAGTCTAAATGGCATTATTGTCAAAGTTACCTTACATTTTTTAGAATCTAAAGCCACAGAAACCGGAAATTAGTGCTTCAAATGCAATGCAAAAACACCGGCAAAAATATGTGCAAAAACTTGAAGTGATTAAATCCATTAAATTTTTTCTTTTTGAACTTCAATTTATGCAAATATGAAGCTTAATTTCAGTATGCTCAGGCCTCTTTGGCTATGCCTACTTTTTTGTTTAACATGATTTTTCTACATGCTAAATATGCATAGTCATTGGCAAGAAATATAGATAATATTATTTAATATCACTCACCATTCCAAAAACTTCATGCCCCTTGTAGAAACTTCATCTGTCTTTTCTTTGACATCAGCTTCCCATGAAATGTCCTCATCACTTTCAATTTAAACAGATTTTATATTAAGAATGAATCTCATTCAACCAAATTCTAGTTATCTTCTGGCAACCAGTTCATTAGAACAAACTTGATTACAGTAGCTGCTAGACCATATTATGAGATGACAGTAAAAGAATCACTTACCAGTGAAAAATCAATTGCTGGAAAAATATTTCGGTACTCGCTGACAGTTCTTCTCTTATCAACAGGATGAATTCCCTACATTAAAAAAATAAAGCATTACATAAAAGCATATTCATTTTATAGCTAATGAAATTTAAAACAATAGGAGGGTGTTGGTTCTTTGTATAAGTTCTGTTACTCTTAAACCTGCACAAGATAAAAAAAAACAAACAAGCACAATAGAGCAAGACCCAAAGATTTACGTGGTTCGACAATGTACCTACATTCACGGGAAAGTGCAGCTCATCATCATCATCATATTGATCATGAAATTACAAGTTCAATACAAACAGCAGCTAGCTTTGATCTTTCTTGTTTTCTCTTTTCAAAACCTCTCTCAATCACCTAGCTCACTACCTCCTTTATGAACTCTCTGAATTTTCTGCTACTCGTCTATTTTATAGTCTATAAAACTCTCTTTCTGCTTTACATGATCAAGAGTATATATACACTCTAAAAGCTAGTCCTAGGAACAAAGGCTATACTTTGGTGCCAAAACCAATTCAGTTATAATAACTGAAAACAGTTATGACAACACCACTTTAAAGCCTTCTCACTTGTGCCAATTGTGATTTTGAGTCACACACCACAAATCTCCACCTTGACTCCAAATCAGCAAGTGTCTACCTTGTGATTCAGGGCTGCATTTCTACCAATCTGCTTTAGGCATCTTCGAAATTGATCAAGTCTAGGCAGTGCTTGAACTTGACACTAGAGAGGGACTTTGTGAACATACCAGCCGGGTTTTCTTCTGTTGAAACATTCTCCACCTTCACCTTCTCAGATTCAATCACATCTCTGATGAAGTGTAGTTTCACATCTATGTACTTTGTCCTCTCATGGTACATTTGATGATTTGCTAAGTGAATGACACTTTGACTGTCACAATGAATTGTGACACATGACTATGCTATTCCAAGTTCATTTACCATACCTTTAAGCCAAATTGCTTCCTTCACTCCTTTAGCTAGGGCCATGTATTCTGCTTCAGTTGTTTAAAGAACAACAACTGATTGTTGATTTGCTTTCCAACTGATTGTTGTACCAAACAAAGTAAACACATATCCTATTAAGGATTTCCTTGTGTCTACATTTCCTGCAAAATCTACATCTACATAGCCTGTGATTGCTGCCTCGTGTGTTGTTTGCTTGTACCTTAATCCAGCTTTCAAAGATCCATTTAGATACCTTAGTGTCCACTTCACAGCTTCCCAATGTGCACTGCCAGGATCTCCCATGAATCTGCTTATAATACTTACAACATGAGCCAAGTTAGGTCTGCTGCAAACCATTCCATACATTATGCTTCCAACACCACTGACATAGGGTGTTTGATCCATTTTAGACCTTTCTTCAGCTGTTTCTGGTGCTTGAATAACATATAACTTTGTATGATGGCCAAGTGGTGTGCTAACAGGTTTGCTTAGATGCATCCTTAACCTTTCCACCACTTTCTTGAGGTAATTGCTTTGGGACAAGAATAGTTCACCCTTTGCCCTATCCCTATGAATATCAATCCCGAGTATCCTTCTAGCTGACCCTAGATCTTTCATCTCAAATTCTGTGTTCAAGCTTTCTTTGAGTTTCCCAATCTCTTCTTTATTAGCACTCGCTATGAGGGTGTCATCCACATACAAGAGAAGGTAAAAAACACACACTTTCCCATTTTTCAGGATATATACACAGCTTATCAAATTTTAGGTACTATATTCGAGGGCTTTGTTTCAGTCCATACAAAGATTTTTTCAGCAAGAACACCTTGTTCTCCCCTTCTTCAAAACCTTCAGGCTGGTTCATGTAAATGGTTTCCTTCAGATTTCCATGGAGAAAAGTTGTTTTAACATCTAGCTGTTCAAGTTCCAAATCATATTGATTTACCAGACCAAGTATGATTCTAATTGAACAATGCTTCACAACTGGTGAAAAAATCTCACTGTAATCAATTCCTTCAACCTGTGTAAAGCCTTTTGCTACCAATCTTTCCTTGAATCTAGGCCTTTCTACTCCTGAAATGCCTTCTTTCGTCTTGAAAATCCACTTACATCCAACAGCCTTCTGCTTCTTGGGTTGATCCACAAGTATCCAGGTCTTGTTCTTTCTCAAAGATTCCATTTCTTTACTCATTGCCTGAAGCCATAGCTGGTTGTCTTCACTTTTAATTGCTTCCCTCCAGATCTTTGGTTCTGAATTTTGAATCTCCTCAAGAACACTCAAGGCATAGCAGATAATATCAGCATGACCATACCTCTTTGTGGGCTTTATCACCCTTTTTTTCTCTATCTCTAGTCAATTGATAATTGGACAAGTCATGCTGAGTAGCCAGCTCTTCATTATCTCCAGTTTCTCCTTGATCAGTGAGATCAATAGCATCTCCACTGCCATGATCTAAAATCTCAGAATGCTCCACCTCAAAATTGGTACTCTCACCACTTTAGCTATTATCCTTCTGCTCCTTATTTAGCATTGTCATTCTGCTCTCATCAAAGGTTACATCCCTGCTGATGATGCATCTTGTCTCACCAGGTTCAAATTTCCACAGCTTGTACCCTTTAACTCCTTCAGGATAGCCAATGAACACACACTTTACAGCCCTTGCATCCAGCTTTCCTTATTTAACATGAGCAAAGGTCAGCGATCCAAACACCTTTAATCCTAAATAATCAGGTGGTTCACCACTCCAAGCTTCCCAGTTCCCACAGACAACGCCACTTGCTGGTTCTTTGTATAAGTTTTGCTACTCTTAAACCTGCACAAGATAAAAAAAAAAAACAAACAAGAAAACACAGCAAACAAGCACAGCAGAGCAAGACCCAAAGATCTATGTGGTTCGGCAATGTGCCTACATCCACGGGAAAGTGCAGCTCATCATCATCACATTGATCATGAAATTACAAGTTCAATGCAAGCAGCAACTAGCTTTGATCTTTCTTGGTTTCTTTATCTCTCTCAATCACCTAGCTCACTACCTCCTTTATGAACTCTCTGAATTTTCTGTTAGTCCTCTGTTTTGTAGTCTCTAAAACTCTCTTTCTATATTACATGATCAAGAGTATATATACACTCTAAAAGCTAGTCCTAGGAACAAAGACTATACTTTGATGCCAAAACCAATTCAGTTATAATAACTGAAAACAGTTATGACAACACCACTTTAAAGCCTTCTCACTTGTGCCAATTGTGATTTTGAGTCACACACCACAAAGGGAGATATTCAAATTTTGTTCCTCCTCATGTTAATTTAATCTTGTCACTAGCTACAAGTTCATAGGACACACACACACGTACATAAACAAGTAGCCTCTAATAATTGTTTAGTGAAGAGAAAGGGATATTGAAAAAGCTTATGCAGTGCAAACAGCAAAATATAAAATAATTCAAAAGAAGCTATACCCACAGCATACTACAATGCACCAACCAACTTTGGACAGTTTAAAAGGATTCAGATATCTCAGTTAAACATGTAATAATCACAATGTGAGAAAGAACAGTACTGGGCAATGTTTGGACTAGCAAGTATTGTCTTATAGCCATTCTAAGCCCACAGAAAGCTGATACAACAACGATTTGAAGTTAATTCCGTTAAGGTCACAGACAAATAATGCACAAAAATGAGACTGGAACACATTACTTATATCAGTTTACTTTAGCAGTGTTACAGCTCAAGATGACAGTATGCAGATGCAGGGCCATCTCAAGAATTTTAGGAACTAGGAGAGTTTAAGAAACCAAGGGAAAGATTCATGTAAATTAGTTGATTCAGTCATCCAAACTCCAAAGCAAAACAATACTTATCATGTAACATTTGTTCGTCATCATTACAAAATTACGTACTATTTGCTCTCGGCAAAGCTCCACTGCTATGAATGGAGGGCAGTTCAGACTAGAAACTGCAGGATGATCACTGTATCTGACATTTTCCATCATAAGAGGTTCACTAATCCCATCAGTGTATGCTTCACCACCAAAGACTCCAACTGCTGTTTGCATGGTCCTGTGATGTAATTATTAACAATTTCAACTAACAATAGCTCCTAACACATAAGGACTCTTATTTTCTCACTAAATGAAAGACATTTAAAAATGATTTCTTCACACATACCGGCAATATCATGGTCTACAAGATCAAGTTCAAATAATTCCTATCACCAACTAAGGTCTGATTCTATCTCATTATCAATACTTAATAATCCTCACATTAAACATAAAAAACATGGTTGATACTATTTCCAACTTTTCTTCCCTTTTCAAAATTTAAAAGGATATTAGAAACCACTTCTTAAAAGCCATATGTGATCATGATTTAAACTAAAGTAGTACTTGAAAGACATTACAATAACAGGAGTAGAGAAATAAGAAATACACGCATCAATAGACCAGCAGACACAATGTTAAAATTCAAAAACTAATTTCAGATAGTTTCCCTAATTATCCCAATATTTGTATTCTATAGGTTTCAAGTCAAGGGTCATAAAAGATGTTGCAGGAGAAAACATAACAATCAGTATCCATGAACAATCAATAAGACATTTAAGTTTTCAGAAACGACATCCTAATATTCAGTAATTCTAGCCAATTTCTGGCATTTCATCCACAATGGTCAGATGCAGCCTATCTGGTCCATGCTTTGTGAAGGAGTTTTCACGCATTACCAATAAATATCATTGTCAGGTATGGCTAATTATACATTGCAAGCTTATTCAGATATACATTTTAAAAAAGTCAGTAAAAGAAATGACAGACTCAAAGTGATATTTGATTCTGATACATGTCTTAGCAAAATTCCAAATAACAACGAAATTATACCTTAACAACGGGGAAATGACAACAAGTTCAATATTTTTGGAAAGTCCACATGCCTTCATGTGCTTTGGCAGATTATTAACCTGTCACAGAGCCACAAAACACAAGCATTTCAACATGAGATTTAAAGCACAAAAGTTCGCCAAGGAAAGAATTAGCCAACTAGGCAGAGATAGATCTATGCTACAAGATTGTTATTGACTCGTTGATTTCTTTGATGAAGAATCAACTAATGGAAATACCATGGCAGAATACATATACCAATATCTTTGAAATATTCATCATGATATTTGTGATCACTTTGAGGAGGAATTTCATGTAAATCCATCCAGAAATACATGACAACATGACATTCAGGTAAATCTGACTAGTAATTACCTGGTCGAGGGGGGTTAAGTGTGCATCAAAAAGCTCATAAGAATTGATGCAATCCTACCCCGCAAGGGCATTGGATAGAAAATTCCAAGTAGATTGGGCCAGAGATGCAAGAGAAGGCCGTAGGGTTCTTATGAGCCTTAGGGTAGATTTCGGGCCCATGGGTTAAGTACGAGCCCACTTATCTTTGTAAATATTAGATTAAGGTTTCATTATTTTTGGGCCTTGTATTTAGGGCTCCATAATGTAGGTAGGGTACCCTAGAAATATAGGATTTTTCAGCCCTTGTATTTTAGGGCACCTAGACTAGTTTTTGTATTAGGGGTAATTTTGTAATTTCACATGCACTAAGTGGATATTTGATGTGTGTGGTTGGAAATAAATTTAATTGAATTGGTTGAAGCCCAATCTAATTAAATTTTAGAGGGGGAGGTGAGCATTTGCTTACTACACCCCATTGCCACATCATATAGTCACACTTTGTGCATGTCCTTCATGCTTTTCATGCCTCATGACACCTAAGCACACTTAGTGGAGAATCTTGGAATTGATCTTGGATTAGTGGGCTGAACCATAACTAAAATTCACTAATCATAATTAGTGAAATTTTGGCTCCACAAATTCAATTTCAAATTCAAGTGAAATTTGAATTTCCCTTCAATTTTGTGTGACACTTAGGCTATAAATAGAGGTCATGTGTGTGCATTTTTTTCAACTTTGATTATTTGAATATTAAACTTCAAAGTTCAGAGCTCTCTTAGAGCACAAAATTTCGTGCTCTTCTCTCCCTCTCCCTTCATTCATCTCCTTCTTCCTCCAAGCTCTTATCCATGGCCTCCTATGGTGGTGAGCTTCTTCTAGACTCATCTTCTCCTTGAAGTGGCGTCTCCTCTCTCTCTTCCTTTCTTTATTCCGCTGTCATTCATCTTCCAAGAAGCAAATGAATCCATTGATAAAGAAGATCCTAGGCCTACAAGCTCCAATGGAGCTTACATCAAGAATTGTATGCATCATGGTTCTTCTCTCCTGCTAAATATGAACTCCTTGGGCATGCCAAACCTATATACAAATTTATACAAGACATGAATGCTATAAAAAGTAATGCAGATGATGAATGATCTCAAGAATCACAATACAACATGTACAACACATAAGCTATGAATTTCTTTACATGTAGTGACTAGTGACTGAAATACGAAGTTTATGGAATTTAGTCTGTATCAACTGAATTCCATGCACTTCCTAATTTTTTTGAAAGATTACACAGGTCAGTATGTAATATAAGGAAATGTAAGCATTAAAAAACTGGAACGGGTCATGGAAAATCTGTGAATGAGTAAGTCAAGAATTAAAATAACTTGGAATGAGGAGGTGTGAAAATTCCAAGAATCAGTTAAAAACTTATGGCAAAGAACTAGTTTGAACTTATGAAGTACGGACATGGACATCGGACACATGGACACCTGTAGTGTCCAAAATATATAGAACGTACGGGTGTCGTGTCGGTATCGGACACTAACACACGGACTCGTGTCGGACACCGGACACGGCAAGGGACTGGAGTGTCCGTGCTTCATAAATTTGAACCCCTTTGTTTTAAATTCATTTATTATTTATTTATTTAACGGTTGGCAGTTAGCTTGATTAGGAACAATAGGACATCGACGTAGCACTGTAGCAGCCTTGGGTCTGATTTCTCGAATATCTTTAGCATCTTAAAACCAACGTCCTAAAAATTCTTACTACAAAATTGTTTTTTTCTTTTTTTCATTAAAAGCTATTGTAACAGTGGCGCAATGATATTATTGCAGATAAAAGTGGGTTAATGATAGGTAAGTCTATTTAAATTTTAAACTTTACAAAATAATTTTTAAAATATATTTTTTAAGAAGCATATAAGATTTTTTTTATAAAAAAATATAGAAAATTACTTTTTTTAGAAAACAACAATTTAGACACATTAAAAAAATTTCTTATTTTGTCATTGATATGGTGTTTGTGTCATTGTGTGTGTTTAGTGTTTGAGGCGCAGTAAAAATTAGAAAGGTAATGTAGTAAACTGGTTTTTTTTTTTTCTTTCTGAATCTGTAGTAAACTGGTAGCAATGTTTAGTATATCGCATTATTTGTATAATATGTTAAATTTAATTTAGGATAGTTACAGATACGTACAAATAGTAATGTTACACACATTCAAAATTGGCACTTGTATATACATGCATCACAAATAAAGCAAATAATATAATAGCTTCAAATAATTTCATAAACACATAATTAATAATGAAGTGAAGTCATGCGCACGTGACTTCAAGGACGCTTAACTGGTGTACATCTTCTTTCAATAAAAAAAAGTTGTTTTTTTAATCGGGATATCTCAACTAAAAATTAAAAATTAATCTTCTATTGATATTTATTTAAGGAATTAATTTTTTAGCAGAAATTTTTTCATAAACACAAGTTAAAAATTGAATCCACAATCATATATAAATAAAAGCAACAAGATTATCCGTCAATCATGTCATTATCATGCGAGTAATAAAATACATATCTCAAAGAAAATATGATTTGTATATTATTTTTAATAATTAATAAAATACATAATTAAATATATACCAAAATTTTTATAAAGATCGAAAGAAAAAGGCCAATATATTATAAAATTAAAAATATATTTAAGTTTAATATAATTATAACAAAGTATAACTTTGAAAAAGCTAGTAAAGGCCAGGGTTGGATGTTTGTCCTTCCATTTCATGTCTCACTTTATCATTGATTATTTTACTTGATTAATTGAAATTTTTTAAGAAAATATAATGAATTACATTATTTCATACGTTTTTAAAATATATATTTTTTTTATTTCTTTTGATCATATTAATTTATTTTATATTTTTTTATCTATCTCTTTTAAAATAATTGGCTGGGGCTGGATAATGGATTGTTAGAACAAATTTTTAAATAATAATAATAATATGATGATGATCAGAGGATGGATCCATGTATATAATCTTTAAATAAATGATATGTTATTTATTTTAATCACACATTTTATAATCTTATCTTATTTTTGTTTTGTAATATAAGCAGTTTTATTCGAGACACGATCAAAATTAAATATGAATACCTCTTTAAAAAGATTTGAACCATGGTTTATGATATTGTGGGAAACAAATTAGTCCCTTTTGTTCGAGACATGATTGTCTTTATATTTTATTGTAATATTTTTTTTTGAACATCCTAATATTTATTTTATTTCATATTTTTATTGTTTGTATCACTTTATTATTAAGAAGTATTACAAAAAAAATTGTATTCGGATTTGGGAATAAGGTTTTTCTTATTTTTAAAGAGAGAGGGAAACTGTGGGCGACTCAAATGGTTTTAGACTTTTAGGACATTGCCAAACCTTTTTCCTTTACATATTCTTCTACCTCTTCTCTGTCTAATTGTCTATTCGCTTCAACACAACACCTTCTCTGGTGAAAATTCCCTTCTTCTTTTTTCTCTGTTGACAGACACCACTTCAACTTGCCTCATGCCTCACTTCAACTTGTATTCATATTTTGAAGGCATCGCAAGGTTCCAATTTTAATTCTATTTAGTTTCTTTGAAATTTGAATTACGTTGTTACTTTTGGTTCTAATTTTGCAAGAACAATTCAAATTACTTTTCTATTGTGTTTTTTCCTTTCTCGATTACTTTTCTTTAAAATCAAATTACTTTCTATTGTATTTTTCCATCCTTAAAATATGAAGTGTATATAGCACGCTGGTTCTGTTCATTGTCCATGGTTGAAAGGCATGGCTTAGGTAGGAAACACTATGATGCATCTCTCGTAACTTAATACATACTTAGGATTTAGGAAATTAATCTATATTGAAGGAAATGTTTCTTTATTAGATTTTTATCTTTGAATATCTTTTTTCCCATTTCGTGATGTCAGATGAGTCAGTTGTTGCACTAAGTACACCGTGTATCTATACAGAACTAGATTGGTAGCTTAGTATAGGCAAGCATTCGATAATCTATTTAGAAGAAGCGTTGAAATTTGTTATTGAGCAGTTTGCACATAATAGTAGTAACACATTTCCTAATATAATTATTTTCTCTTATTTAGTGAAATTTATTGAAAATTATAAAACTTTGTAAGTCTCATTTCTTATTTAATGAGTTTCATGATTTTATAAATTTTAACCAATAATAAAAAATAGGTTAGAAAGTATCACTTAATTTTCCTCTTGCATATGCTAGACTTTTAAGGGAAGAATTAGAAAGTGACCCGTGCAATGCATGATTTTTGGGGAAAAAACTAAGAGGAAAAGAAAAGGTGAAATTAAAAAAAAATCTGACAGCATTGTCCAACCGACACATGGTGACGATCAGACAATTTTCATATAGTTATTGATTATTGGATATGATATGAACCAGACTTTTCATCTCATTTTTCTCAAGAAAATGCTATTTGTTTGTTTTTTTTAAATTGGTGGTGCCTGTTGATATTAGTGTTTTACCTAGTTTTATTTATTGTTTTTCATGGTTTCATTTTTATTTGTGAATAACTACATTTACTATTGCAGTAAAAAAAAAAACCTACTTTTATTATTATCGCCCTTGGATTTATACAAAAAGATGACTAGGGAGCAAAGCAAAAGTGCTGGGGAATCGGTGCTAAAAATCCAATTGGAAATTGGGAATTTGGTGACGGTTGGAAGAAGTCAAGCCTATCAACCATGCTTGATGTGCGTTAATATCGACTGAAATTACATGAAATGGTTTTTTAATCAGTACTTTTATAAGGTGTATATAATGCCCTTTAAGAAACAAAATTTAGATTTTGAAGTCTTCTGCTCTTGTTGAAAATTATGTCTATCATGAGCAATTCTTTCATATAGGCATCAACAAGGATTGGTTTATGTACATAGAGTCTATTTGGTGGCTAGGATATGATAGGAGAACTATCTTATCCTACTGTAATCAATTGATTGGTGCACCGACAGAATAGGATTTACTTATTTTATTGTCTATCATGTTCTACTGATGTTATGTATTTCTACTCTGGAAGGAGTTGGATTAGAAAACATGATAGAATAGTCCTTCTTTATCCCTCCCTTCGTCTCACCCCCATTTCCCCATTATTCATAATCACTATCACTGTTACAGTCATCATTAAAAAATGAGTACTTAGTATCTTTCCTATTATATATATGTTTGATTTTTGTTGATCGAGGAATAAATTATTACACACTATTACCATTGTCATTATAATTTTTATTGTCACCACCATCACTATTTCCTATCACTGCATTGCAACAATCATCATTTTCATCTTTATTGTAACAATCACCACTGCATTATTACTATTAATTCCACCACTCACACCATCATCATTGCTACCGCCACAATAACAATCATTATCATTTCTACCATTATCGTCACAATTTAATCATTACTATTATCACTCTCGTCATCGCCTCATTGCCTCCACAAGCACCACCACCACTATTATGGTCCCTGACACTACCACTTATTATTATCTGTTTTGTACTATGGTGAGCAATAAACATTGGATATAATTATGTTTATCTTGCTCTTAACATATCATATCTTATCATATTTTGATCATGAATTGAGCCTGTAATAGATACGTGGTATTGACATGTTGCTTCAAACATTTATGTTAACCCTTGATTTAGTATTTGCTTACTTTGCTAATAATTTTTCTCTTCATTTGCGTTATATTTGTCTCGTTATTTTTCCATTATGTTATGTTTTATCTTTGCTTTTAATGCCTTGAATTGTTTTGTAAGTGCAGAAATTATCCAAATTTTTTATGTTGATTTGGTCAGGTTTTATGTGAAATTGATGGTCTATATTTATTTCCTCAACAAAATAATCAGAAATGGACTCTGTAGAAATGCATGCGTTTTCTGATATTGTGTTTCCGTGTCCAGATTGTGGAGTTGGGATAATATGTTTTCCATTTACATAACTTAGGTGTTGTGATGTTGTCACACTATTTTCGAACATAAGATCCCAACAATTTAGAATTGAGATTCTTTTTTTTTTTTTTACATTTTTTTCTTGTAAGCAAAATTCATTCATATGAAGTACAAGGAGTAATTTTGCCTATTTACAATGAATGATGAAACATTGAAACCAGTCTACACAAAATCAGGTTACAAGATAGCTAAATAACAGATTCTTTTACAATAGGAGCCTAGACATACATACCAGGACTTTTTTACCCATTCATGGAATGAGATGTAACCTTGAGTACATTTGTCATTGATCCAAGGCCAAGATCTGATCCTTCATTCGTTCATATTGCATTTTGATTCACTGAAATGATATATTTCTTGTCAATCCAAATAAACCAGACCATTATTGCCATCGTAATAACTAACCAGAAATTCCTATAGCTCTTGTTGCTAATATATATGGGCATGAAAAGATCAGATGTTGAGGAGATTTATCCTTTTCTTTGCACAAAGGAAAACACTTAGATACTAGTACTTTAGGTGTTGTTCTTCAATAAGAATTGGAGTTCGATCTACCCCAATAATTCGCATAATAGAGGTTAATTTACATTAAAGAATTATAGAGATTATTATTACCAAGGTAAAATCTAAATTTTGATTGAAAAATAGAAAAAAATTACACCTAAGATAATGTATCTAAGTTTTTTGTCCTTGCACTAAACACATTTCATATTGTGACTATTGAACAAGATTATTATTATTTTATTTTATTTGCATATTTAGTTATTTACTTTTTATCGAATTCTATCAAGGAGCGTTGCCAACAAATTTTTTTTTTTTATCCAGGAGCACCTTCCAAGCTAAAGTAATTGTTTAAGGGGATTTGGAAGTCCAAAGCTGCATGAACACTTAATTATCACACTGATCTTACATTCTTACCCCTTCTACAACATTTGATAAGCTAATTTAACTGTATAAAACCCTGATGAATCGAACGTCCATTTTCAGCTATCTTGTTCTGCAGTATTTTTTTTTGGGTCTTTCTAGGAACGGGATAATTAAGGAATTAAAAGATGAAAATATTTTGTTGTAAAAATTTTATATGAGCATAAAAAAAATCATGAGCGGCACAATTTTATGCATTTCAACGAAAATATTTTTTCTTTTGATTCTTTAGCCAATGTTTCAAGAAAACGTTCATTAACCTTTATCTTTTTTTTTTTAATCAACAACTAAAGTATGCATATATATATATATATATATATATATATATATATATATATATATATATATATATTCCAACTCATAAAACACATGGCATGCATCTCAACTAAAAATCCCTACTGCCTACATTAACCACAAGGTCCTGTGAAAGTGTAACTCTTGCAACAATACTAAATAGAGATTCTGCTTGATCTTTTCTCCCAAACTTGCAGCTTCCTTCTCTACATAGGATGATATGTAATGTCCAGAATTTATTATTGCTTCAATATTTCATCACTCAACTAACGTTTATCCCAGAAATTTATATTTCTCCCATAACCTAAATATCTAATGGTACCCTTAAACCACTCTTTTTAGCCCGATATATAGGCCTCAACACCTCCCAAATCCCTCTAACAAATAGAAGATGACCTTCTCGTCCTAATGCACCTATTGTTTTCATCCCCAAACACCTTCCTCCTCTATATATATTTTGACACTAGCTAGAATTTTACATCAAAAGAATCTCCATTTGTTTGGATCTTCCATTTTCATTTACCTAGCAGTGCAATATATTGAATTTTTTTAGATCTTTAATACGCAACCCACCCTAATCTCAGAATCGAAATTAAACTCTACGTTCCAGTTTACATAATTTATATTCTATTTTAATTATTTTTATAAGCCAAGTATTATTAATTATTAATAAGAAATAAAGAGAGCATGAGGAATGCCCCTTTGCTGCCAAAAGTACTATCTGTTTGCCAGTATATAATATTCTATTTTTAATTATAGTTCCAAAATATAATTAAAAGTACAATATAGAAAAAATGATAAAAACTATGCCAGTAAAGTATATTTAAATGACACGTTTTCTTTACTTTCTTAAGAAATTTCACAAGTTATTTTTTTTTTTTTGTATCTATAACATTGGTACAAAGTATCAATCATATTTTTTTTTATTCCTCGACCCAATCATTTATTAGTAATTTTATACTTTAATTTGAATGAACAATGATTAAACAATGTCTACGTACGTTTCAAATTAATGCAATCGAGGCTTCCCCTTAATTTTAACATTTTTATGCTTTAATTTCAAATCCTTAGAGTACTTCTTTCCTTCTTTTTATTTGTGTCTTCAACCTAGGCTAATAGTTTGCTTATTGCAATACCATATTCATGGTCTTAGATTCGAGACATGATAAATCCTTCAAAATCAAACCAACAACACGACAACAACAGCATCAATCCTTCTTTCTATTTGTGATTTTTTTAAAAGAAAAAAAGTACTCAAAGGATTTATATATATAGCAATTTTTCATTTATTAACCCAACACAATTGGATCCCTACCTATGATACCGATTGCCGCAGTTTATTTTCTTGTATTTAAATGCCAGAAAAACAATTTCCTTTTCATTTTACCTACAAAATTTCAATCATATCATAACATTGAAGTTGATCAAAGCAACCGAATTAATATGATACTTTTTTTGGGGTACAATAACGACAACGAGAATTAAACTTAAGTCTTTACGCATACTAACCAAACTTTTCACTGCTAAACTTACTCTAATGATACAATATGATACTTTTATGATATTGTGAGTTTTCATTTTTAACATTTATTAACGGTTTCATAACAAATATTGAGAATCTATGTAATATTAGTAATAGTAGCCAACATCTATCTATATAAGCAAGATTCACTTGAAATTTTGACAATCATTAAATCAAAACTTAAATTTTATAATAGTCGATGAATTGAGAAAACAATCTCAAATTAAAACTTGATCGTTGATCTCATTAGTAGTATTTATTAACGGTTTCATAACAATATTGAGAATCTATGTAATAATTAGTAGCCAACATCTATATATATATATATATATATATATATATATATATATATATATATATATATATATATATATATATATATAAAAGATTCACTTGAATTTTTTTACAACCATTAGATCAAAATTAAATTCCATAATAATCATTGATTTGAGAAAATAATATGAAACTAAAACTTGACCGTTGATGAAAACTTTAACTCTATAATAATTGTTGATTTGAATCAATTCTACCAAATATTATTGGAAGATTAAATAGCTCAATTAGTACTCTTTCTTATATAATTTATGCACATATTTAAAATATTTATTTATATATGTATTAACAGCATTTATTATTATTATCATTATCTTTCCTTACACAATTTAATGAATTTTAATATAATAACAATAATATAGTTTGAAACTGAGAAAAAATAACATCTTTATAAACACAAATGTATTAGGTACCTCTTTATATATATATATATATATATATATAAATATATATATATATATATTAATAAGATTAAAATTTATTTTTTGAAAATATATATTTTTTAATTTTACTTACTCATGCTTAAATTTTAAAATAGTGTAAAATTTCATGAATATCTCATAATAATAATATTGATTATATAACTTATGCAAAAATTTAAATTTATTTATAAAATAAAATTAAAATAACACGCACACCCATTTAAATATTAAATACTGATATAGATATATATAATAATAATAATATTTAATGTTATATTAATATTTATTCTCACTTTTATTAAAATTTTAAAATTAGTTACTTAAATTATATTTTATAAAAAATAATAATTAAAACGAATAATTTTATATATATGTAGTTAAATTTAAGGTAATTCATATTATTTTATTTTAATTAATAACCAAGGACATAAATTTTTATATATATATATATATATATATATATATATATATATATATATAGAGAGAGAGAGAGAGAGAGAGAGAGAGAGAGAGAGAGAAATAGGAGGGATCAACTTAATAGTGTAAAGTTATACCAGTAATCGTTATTCAAATATATTTTATGAACAAATGTAATTACAAATAAAGAGTTTTTTTTTTAGATGATTACAAATAAGAAGTTTATAGATATTGAATTAATTATTAAAATATATTTTATGAATAATTTTAATTAGAAATAAGGATTTTATAGATATTAAATTAATTTTAAAATAATATTTAAAATTAAAAATAATAGAAAAATTATAATAATCTTCATTTTTTACAGCATATATTAAAAATAGAATTAATTATATTTCTTGATTTTAATATAGTTTTATTTAATATATTTCTAAATATTTAAAAATTAATATAAATACTAAATAAAAATATAAAAAAATAGGTAATTTAATCGAACCCGGTTTAAAATCTAGTGTGTTTAATAACCCACTGCGAATTCTGTCCAAAAAAAATAAACACTACGAATGTTTATGAAAACAATAATGGCTATTCGACAGCAGTGTAAAAAACAAGAAAAAAAATGTATTTTAGTCTTTATACTTTTGTTAAACGTGATTAACGTTTTTGCATTTTCATATAGGAATTTGATTTTCAAATTTTTAAAAGTGTACGAATTTAGTAATATCTAACTCTAAAAAACATGATAAATTCTTAAAGATGAATGAGTAAATCTACATGATTTTTAAAATTTGAGAACTAAATTCATCCATAAAAAAATATAAGGACTTTGATCATATTTAGTTGGAAAAAAAATAAGAATCTTGATCACATTTAATCAAAAGTATTTAGATTAAAAACACGTTTTTTTCTTATCAAAAGAAAAAACATATTTTTCCTAAAAACAATAAGTTACTATGTTTAAAATAGTTTTCTAATTCATTTTTCAATTCAATGTTTTATAGGTAAACGTTGGTTATTAATTTGTTAGTTATTAGTAATACTACTAAAGCGTGTTTTTGAAAGAATTCACTTAGCTTAGCAGAAGCAAAGCATCAGCGTGTTTAAGTGTTTTTTTTTTTTTTTTGCTGGCCTGTCATGTGTTCATATTAAATTATTAATCCAGAAATCATTTTTGAAACTTAAAATCAACATTTTTAAATAACTTTTATCCAATCTTTTCTCAACCCAACTAATTCCAAATCCTAACCAAATTAAGCAGTTAATTATATCTGGAGACAGCAATAAATACATTATAACCTGTCATACTAATTAAAGACTAGCATATGTAGTTAATCCTTTTCTTCCTTTATTCTTCGAGAAAGACTTGCTAGAAATATATACAGCTAGATAATTGTTAAAGTGGAGATTACACCTTTTTTTTAACAACTTTTCAATAACAGCTAGCATGATCATTAGGCTTCCATAATTTCCCGACTGAAAACATAAACTTAAATTTATAGAATATATATCCGTACTACTAATCATTCTTAACACGGTTACCAATTTTTGTCAAAAAGAAAACACGGTTAACCAGTTAATAATTAACTAAAACACAGATTACGTGTGAGAAAATCTTATACACTGATCCTTGCTTCATTAGAAAAGGAAAGAAAAAGTCTTACTGATCATTGCCTTGAGAGATAGTGCATCATAACCTTCGTTTTCCATAAACAGTACCCAAAATAATTTAACAATCTCTCTTCAACAAGAACAAAATCAAATGAAGAAGTAGCATATAATGGTTTATATATAAGTAAATTCTGAAGATTTGTTTTGCTAGTTTATTTCAGCTATATATGAATAAGTTTTGTCTTTAGTGCTCCTTATAATTAGTTTGAAAGTGCTTGCTTTTTTTCCTCTAAAAAAATCAGTTGCCAACTTGCAAACCTGATGCCTTATGTATCTTTTATTGAAATTATGGTTTCCATCGCTGAATTATATTTTTTCTGGTCAATGAATTAGATAGTCAAATTTCTCAAAAGTAATGACAATAGCCTCACCAATAAGTTAACAATTGTTGTGGTTAATTCAAACAGCTAATGAATTGATCTTCTGCCCTAATCAAAATTCAAAACTATATATAACGTACTTGAAAAAAAGAACTAGCTAGTGGAGCTTCCCTACAGCTAAGCTATATAGTTTACAGCCACAAATTTTGTCCATGAAAGAAAGAAGAAAATCATTAAATAATTAGTAGCATGTTTCTATTTACTTACCAAGACTATTGGACCCTTAATATTGTCCATAATCTTTATTTATTTTTCTTACTTTGTTTTTGTCAAGTGCCACCACGCAAATTTGACTTGAAGATATCAATATGATCAAGGCTAGCTTAAACGAATATGCTTTCCTAGTATCGAAAACGACAAAATGAATAATTGGGTATAGCCCAATTTTAAGTGAGAGGCTTATAGATTTATTTATTTGTTTGTTTATTTTTCCTTAAAGAGGAACATGTTTTTTTCCGAGAGGTTTGCGTATGCAGTTGCAATTCCCTTTATGAGCAAATATTGTACATTTCTTTCTCCCCCACAAATCTCGTTTGCCAGTGCTGCAATTAATTCTATATTTCTATTTGCAGCAGTATATTTAAAAAAAAAATCTTATTCAATTCCTCTTAATTTGAAGTGGGTATTTTGAAAACCCAACCAAATAACTGTTAGATTTCTTTTATACTTCCTTCTCTAAGTCTCTAATACAAGTTAAAAAAAATCATATATAAGCAAATTTTAATTAATTTCATCATATTCAATAAAATTGTTATCAAAATATTTTATTTAATTATAATTGTATTTCCACTGACCCCTTTTTAAGGGAAAAAATATTTTATACATGAAATTAATAAAATTAAATGATGTCAATTAATTTTTTAATCAACATAAATTGGCGTTTTTTTTACTTATATTCAAAATTGAAAGAAATACGTATATTAGGGGTGGTGATCAAAATAAGTTAAACATAATCATGATTTGGTAATCAATCAAATGTCAAATATAAATTAGATTATAAATTTAGGCATGCATGAAATATTTTAATCTAATTTTTCATAGTTTGAAATTTTATTAGTCTCGCTCACTCGCGCGGATTAACTTATGACGGATCGGGCTAACTTGCTGTCTTGAATTTTAAAGAATAAAAAAATATTTCATACTTATTGTAACACATACTTTATCATTTTTGTGTCGTTATTTTAGTTTTGATTATGAGTGCTGCATAAGCTTTTTTATTTATTTATCAATTTCTCATTTTTTTTAACTACCAGTGATATTCAAAGGTCATAAACCCTCATTATTTGGTGATCTAGGAAAAATATAGTGATATATTCATTATTCCAATCAACACAGTGACGTCTGAGTCTGCTTTTATCATTAAAAGTTGTATTTAGAGTAATTTTAGAAGTTGTATACTTTTAAATTAAAATTACAAACTCTTATTTGTACTTTTAATTGGTTCCTTGAACTTTTACAAAATGGTAATAATTTTTTTGAGTTGTACAATATTTTTTTAATTATTACTTGTATATATATTAACCAATCATGATTGATACAAGTGATAATAATTTTTGACGGTTAACTTTCTATTAATATCATAATCATATTTTTTTTTACTTTTATATATCATTATTATGGTTAATTGTATATTTTAGGATGATTGATGATGCAAATAAAATGATCACCAAAATTAATTGATGATAACGGTCGGATGTGAAAAAAGAAGGGAGATGTTTCAGAAGAATCAGAATGATGAAGATGACAAATTTCAATGTTTTATGTTTTAGAATCTTTTGTTAATATGTGACAAGGTGTATTTTCTTTGTGATGGAATCTTTTTTTTTTTTTTGATAAACTCTTATGTTATTTTTATAATAAGCTTTCTAATTTTTATTTTATTGATAATTTTTTTATTACCAAACAAAAAAAACTTTATTATGTAAGAGGAAATAGGGTAAAGGGGTACCCTTTCCATACCGCCTTTATAATGATGAACTTATTATTTCTTGTGTTAAACACTTGGACTTCACCAAGTTGTGATATGTGAATGTATTATCTATTAATTAATTAAATAGTTTACATAATCATCTAATTAATCACACCTTATTACATATGTTAAGTTTATTAATTTTTATAATAATTATCTTAAAAATTATATAAATAATTATTTATGATTAGTCATAATGTAAAATTGTTTTATACTATCAATGCATAGTCATGAAACTCTAATAATATTTATTGTTTATTTAAAAGTATGACAATGTTATTAGTCACTAAAATGATATAATGCGTTAGGAAAGTAATTATTTTACTTAAAGTTAAGAAATAAAAACTGTATAGAAAAAAAATGCAGATTCATGGGTTAGCCCATTTTGGCCTTTAACTTATAGCTAGAAGGTTAGACTAGCCTAGAAAATTTATTCTGAGTCAAATTCATAGTTGTACACACAGTAGAAAATAATTCTAAATTCTCTTATAATTATTTTATTTCATTTATCAATTTTGTTACATCATTCTGTCTCAAAATAGAAGTCATTTTAAGTTATTTTATAGAAATTAAGAAAAAAAAATAATAGATGAAAGAGAAAAATAATTTTATAAAATTAACCTTTTATCATTATTAATTCATTTATAGATTTTATTATCCATCATGAATATTATAAAGAATATAAGTGGAAAAACTTAATTAATGTTACATTAAAAAGTTAAAATGGCAATTATTTTTGGACAATTTTTTTCTCTTACATAATAATTATAATGGAACTGAAGGAGTATAATCTGTTGCCACAAATTAAATTTACTTTGCAAAAGAAAAATAATTAACAATTAACATCTTTCTAATTTTTTGGGTGAAAATTAGGGTTAACCGCCCATAATAGAAACTTCTATAAAAAGAGATAATAGCAAAGTCAGCCAAAATTAGCAAACAACAAAATCGGGCACAAAATAAAAAAAAAATGATAATCATTACTGATAGATAACCCATGTTTGGCTAAAGCATCTGCTGACTGTTTTGCTTCTCTAAAAATGTGAGAGAAAGTGATGGAACCATAATTTAGGGATCCAATTTTTGGCATCAGCAAACTAGAAAACTTATTAGGGACTCTATGAAATTGGGAAAAATAAAAAGGAAAAAGCAGAATTAGAAAAGGAGATGAAAAGAACGATGTCACAATCTTAAAAGATTGATAAGTTCAGGATGATTTGACACACAAATAATATAATTTTTTGATAAAAACCTAAAATTTCACACCAGAATCAAGAAAGGCACTCTCTTAACTGTGTCTAATATGAAAATTCATCAAAAACTCCACAAAGTGTTTAAGGAAACTATTTATAACTCCTACTAATAATCTTAAATTAGGTCAAAGGTCCAATAACTAATCTAATAATTAAAAGACTTAAAAATAATAATAAAAGGTTGTGGCAGTCCATTACAACTCCAAAAATAGACCCAAAATACAATTAAAATGAAAATAAATTTTATTCTAAAAGTTCGCTAAAATTTATGAGTTTCACTTCTTCGTTTCTTTCTTCCATGAGGGAATTTAGCCTCTTGTCAAGTTCTTCTTTAAATCTCTTATTCCTTGTTCTAATGATTGGTGCTTCCATGTTGAGCCCACCCAAGCCAAACTTTTAACCTTTGGATAGTCCTCTATCAAAAAGTAACTTTAGTTATAGAATTTGCCAACATCTTGATTTGATGAACTAGCAGATAACAATCTTGCAAACTGGAACAACCTTCCTTAATGAATTTGATGGCTAATTATGAATCAGATTCCACTATAATATGAGTAAATCCTCTTTTACAAGCAATGGCCAACCCTTTAAGAATGTCCCATAATTTTGCTTGAATAATAGAACATCCCCCCAAGGGTGCCAAATAAGCAAAGACAACTACACTTAAACCATTTCTCACCAATCACCACAAGAAGCATGAACCGAAGCATGAGCCCCATTCAAGTTAAGTTTGATAAAAGGAGAACTTGGAGGAATCCACCCGATGTTACTAATTAACTCTTGATTGTGCACTTGAGCCCCAAACTGATGAGTAATATATTCATTCGTAACCACCTAATGAGACAAAACCATGATTCTCTCAAACAAAACATTTTCACTATGTCAAATGCCTCTAAACACAAAATAATTATATCTCTGCCAAATGATATCAAGAGCAACTGCAAATTTAACATCCCACTCACTTGGATAGCCATAAATTGGATTCGAATTAAGAGTTAGCCAATCCAATATGTTACCTTCCCAGAAAGAATCAGAAATATGACTACCCCACAATCTATCCTATATACTAGAGATGCTAGGACAATCACAAAAGAGATGAATCAAAGATTCAACACCAGTCTTAAACATAGGACACATCGCATCAGACACAATATTTCTATTAAATCTTACTTCATTTATTAAGAGTAAGTTCCCAGTCACCTTCAAAAGATGCACTCACACTCGTTCAGTAGTGGACAAACTTTAAATCACCTTTAGTAATATTGCAATAGGATGGGGAGTTGAGATACCAACAATTAGAGGAATATGTTGTCTTCGTTGAAAAAGAGCCATTAGAAGAGCCTTTCAAAACATCACATTATCTTCCATTAATAATTGGTGGGCTAGATCCTCTTATAGATTTAATAATTCTTTCCGAGAGGAGCTCATATAAACAAGCCAAATCCCATCTATTATTAGCAAAAGCATAATAGATCACAGGAACAATTTTCTCAAAGTCAAAAGTAAAACCTTGGGCCTGCTCAATTAATTTTCCTTCCCCTAGAATCCATTGATAAACCTAGAATCTCGAAGACCTCCCATTAATAAGTCTCCAACCCAGGTTATTAGAGAAATTTAGCCAAACTTCCTTGATACCCTGTTAACTCGTTGGCAAGTGTACCAAATCGTTACAAGTAGTAAAGTTCTCGGAAGTTCGAGTGTCGAATCCACAAGGACTTTGTTTGTACTTAAATTAATGCAAACCCAATTTAAAAGTAAGAGATAAGAATTTAAAATAAAAGATAAAGAAAGATAGAAGATAAGGTAAAGAAAATATAAGATATTTAAAGATAAAATTAGAAGATAAAAGAAAAGGATAAAAGATTGAAAGATCAAAATAGAAGATAAAATATTTAAATTGCGATAAAGATAACTACTTCTACGAAATTCAAATAAAGTCTAAATCTACTAAGTCTAACTACTTACTCCTAATAAAACCCAACGGTAAAATAAGGAATAACTACTTCTAAGAAAAACCAACAATAGAAAAATAGGGAATAAAATCTATATATTAAAATCGCTAAAGCCTAACAAGTCTAATTAGCCTAGATATATGGATTCAGGATTTGTCTGTTATCAATACCAGTGAACTAATTCTGCCCCACATCTATCAATCTACTTGCCCCTACTGCCTCACGATGACAAGCCTACCTTAATTACCTATCTTCCAAATGCCCTTTGCGAAGACTCAATAACTAAGATGCGTTAAGATTACATTCTAGATGTTTTGCTAAAGCATGGGCATTGGGGCATTAGGTCATGCTAACCCAATGATTTCTTTCTTTTATTGTTCTATTAAGCGTTACCCTCTCCCCCGAGTGGCCTAACCCTTAAAATCGATTCACGCATTCATTCCTTATCCCTAATTAGGCTTTACCCTCTCCCGAGTGGCCTAAAGACTAACAGAAAATAAAGTCTGAGATGCAGAATAAATAAGAAAGAAAAGCAGATAAAAGAACCTGAAAGGAAAACCCTCTAAAAGATACCCCGATAATTTCTTCCTTTTAGTGTTCAATTAAGCGTTACCCTCTCCCGAGTGGCCTAACCCTTAAAACAGATTCAAGTATTCAGTCATTACCCCTAATTAGGCTTAACCCTCTCCCGAGTGGACTAAACCCTAACAGAAAGTAAGTTCCGAGATACAGGATGTAAAAAGAAAAAACGGTAAATAAATAAAACACCCGGAGGGAATTCTTCTTCTTATTGATAACTCTTGAAATGCTCCATACATCATTGGCTTTTTAGGCCTGTCAGGCCCTAGCTAGGGGATTAGCCACTCATGGCCATTAGGGCTTTACAATGAGAAAGGGGGTGAAAGAAAGAAAGGGAGTAAATGAAACCCCTAGGAGAGGGGGTTCTGTTGTGGTGTCCCTGTCCCTTGGACTGGCTCTCTATTTATAGTTGCTGAAGTGGGCTTTGGGCCTTCGTAAGCGCGCTTAGCGCGACACCCCGCGCTTAGCGCGTGTACTTCCTGGCCCACTTAGCCTGTGACGCGCGCTAAGCGCGCGTGTTGGGCTGGGCCTTCTTCAAATTTTCTTCTTTTCTTCAATTTTCTGCCTTTTTTGCTTGTTACACCTCCAATTTTTATATCTGCAACCAAAAATTTAATTTAATTAATTTTCTAACTTTTAATCATAAATAACTGCTAAATAATTAATTTCAGGCCAATATTTGACTAATTTTCTACTATCAAAATACAATTATTTAGCAATTATCAAAATCCCCCAAATTAAACTTTGCTTGTCCCCAAGCAAATAAAATTATTCCATTCTTAAGCAAAAATTTTCTCAAGTAAGTTCCAAGCATTCCAACACTCTCCATGACTTCAATTCCTTGATCCTTTGACTGGTCTCTTTGCATCTGTCATGATCTTAAAATAAAAGCATAAACACAAGAGTAGAAACAAGTCAATTATCTGGAATTCCAACAGGTCCGACTTGCCTTACTTCCTTACAAAGTTGGTGTTTCTCTCTGCTCACAAGTGTCTGGTCAAGTGTTTGCAATTTTAACAACCTGTAAATAAAACTCAAGAGTTTTGTACTTCATCTCGGTTAAGGTTAGCCTTAATCACCTTCGGTGGATCACTAAGGACTTTTATGGCTTGTAATGGGGCCTGGCTAAAAAAGAATCATAGTTTTTCTTGGAAATTCAAAATATAAGATTATAAGAGAGCATACATTCCAAAAGTTTAATTTCTTGCCAAGACCTATTTTCCACTTTAAGCCCCTTTTTGCCTTTAGCACTTTCCACTGACACCTCTCTTTTTCATTCTTGCCCTTTTTATTTATTATTATATATATATATATATATATATATATATATATATATAAATATTTTTTCTTTTTCTTTTTCGCTTTTTTTTCTTTTTTTTTTCAATAATAAGCATAATAATAACAATGGGCTCACAATTATTTAGAGGTGTTCTAGTGTGTGCTATTTCCTTGGCTACTTTACCCATTTGTTCAAAATCCCCCAAATTAAGGCCTTATTATCATTTGGAACCCTACTGCTCTCTTAGAATCCTACACAAGGTTAGGAATATCAATTTCTTGGCTTAGGGTTCTACTTAGAATAAATCATTATAATTCTTTTGGCTCAATATGGGTGCAAGGGATAAAATTATGTTGGGTTGGCTTTTTGGCTGAGTGGGTGAAATAAGGCAAACATGGCCTTGATCAGATCCACCTTAAGTAACTAATTTTAACAGTCCAAGAATGATGCAAAACTAAGAGTTTAAAAATAAGCGTTTTCTCTCACAATTAAGGTCACACTCTCACCGGGATAAATTCAGTATTAGCGTACCAGATGTGTCTTCATTCCATCAAGCTAACCTTTCCTTTTTCGTGAATCATGTTTCATTCATTGATCTGACTTTTGCTTCCAAGACTAGTGTTTTCCAATGATTAGTAGCATTTCAAGTGTTGGACCTTTCAGAACAAACTCAGAATTGTCATTTCTCAAGTTATCATGCAATTTATTTATTCACGCATAAATTTAAACTACTGAAATTAAATTTCTGAAATCAAAATGCATAAAATCAAAATAAAGAAAAGAAATAACACAACTATCCTAACAAAATGCGATTAACTATAAGAGAGATAAAGTAAGAAATCCTGGGTTGCCTCCCAGTAAGCGCTTCTTTAACGTCATTAGCTTGACGAGTCAAATACCTTCAAGGTGGCATGAAAGTCACGTAGAACACATCTTCCTTGCATTTTCGCCTCTTAGTTAGAGACGCCATGAAACTCGTGTATTCTGGAAGCACCTTCCACATTATTGCAAGAGAAGTGGTGGTGATCAAGGAAAGAATGACACTTAAGGCTTTCTCATGTTTTCCACGCCTTTCTTCCTTGACAATCAGTTGATGAGGAGGGGTATTGACTTGGAGAATACTTTCTTGTTGAATTTCTACTTGTGAGTACTTCTCCCATTGTTATGCCTTCTCCTCATTTCTTTCTCTTTCTTCCGTCTTTTCTCCTTCCTCATCACGCACATCTTCCTTAGTTTTCTTTTCTTCCTCTTCTCTCTCAGTGAAAATTACCTTGCAATCCTCTTTGGGCTTCATCTCAACGTTTACCGCAAAGGTTTCAGTGGGCTTTTCAGCAATTGACTCAGCTAGTTGGCCTATTTGTATCTCCAGGTTTCTGATGGCTGCATCTGTGCTCTTTTGGTGTGATCTCGTCTCCTGGATGAATGCCTTTGTTTCCTGAGTGTTTGCCCTTGTTTCTTAGATGAATTCCCTTATCTCCTGAGTGTTTGCCCTTGTTTCTTGGATGAATGCCCTTGTCTCCCTTGTTTCTTGGATGAGGCTTAATAGCATTTCCTCTATACTGATAGGCGGCTTCTCTTGCTGACTCTGACCCTGGCTAAGATGCTAATAGGGTGAACCCCCTTGGTTGAAGTTATTACTTGGATAATATCTCCAATCGTGGTCCTACAAAAAATTATCGCTCTGATAGAATCCTGGTGGTCCTCTTTGATGGAATCCTTGATGATTATGACTGCCCATGTAGTTAACTTCATTGGATGCGTCATCTTGGACCATGCATAAGCCTGACTCATGTGTTCCTCCACATATGTGACATCCCTTTACCTGCATAATAGAAGAGTGAGAATGACTTACCGCTTGTAATTACTGTGGAAGCTTGTTGAGGGTCTCTGTCAGGGCTTCTATTTGTTGGGACAACAACTTATTTTGAGCCAAGGTTGCATCTTGAGTGGTGAGTTCTAGAAGGCTTCTCTTTGTTGGGACATATGTGCGATCACGAAGGATGACGTGATCACTAGCCGCCATGTTTTCTATGAGTTCCATTACCTCCTTCGGTGTCTTTAGCTTGATCTTCCCTCCTGCGGATGCATCTAGTAATTGCTTTGATTGTGGCCGCAGGCCATCTATGAAGATATTTAGTTGCACCGGTTCACTGTACCCATGTGTAGGCGTCTTCCTGAGTCATTGGTGGAAACAGTCGAGCGCCTCACTGAGGGATTCGTCAGGATATTGATGGAATGAAGAGATTTCCATCTTCCCTTCAACGGTCTTTGATTCTGGGAAGTATTTCTTCAAGAATTTCTCCATCACCTCATCCCATGTCCGCAGGCTATTCCCCTTAAATGAGCAAAGCCATATTTTTGCTTTACCTGCTAGTGAAAAAGAGAAAAGATTGAGGCGTGTTGCATTTTCAGGAACCCCGGCTATCTTCACCGTATTGCAAATGTCGATGTATGTGGCCAGGTGTGCGTATGGATCTTCACTTGGTAGGCCGTGAAATAGATTCCCTTGAATCAGCTGGATCAAGGAATATGGATATGAGAAGTTGGCCACTTGCACCTCTGGTACGACTATGCTGGTGAAGTATTGAGGTATAATAGGACTAGAGTAATCCTCTAGCGTCATCCTCTTTGGACGATCTTCTGCCATGATGCGTTTTCTAGAGAAGGAATGTGCACTGTTCACAAAAGAAACAACTACCGTGCACGTTATCACAGAATAAAAATTAAACTTAAATATCTTTTTTTTTATATAAAAAAATAAAATAAGAATGAATAAAGACAAAAAAATTGAAAAATAAAATGAAGCACTAAAAAAAATAATAATAGAAAAAAAAAGAAGTTAAAATAAAAAAATAGAAAGTGAAAACTAATTGCTTTAAAATTGGAATATGCAAATAATCAAGTACGAAAAATAAAGTCCCCGGCAACGGCGCCAAAAACTTGTTAACTCGTTGGCAAGTGTACCAAATCGTCACAAATAGTAAAGTTATCGGAAGTCCGAGTGTCGAATCCACAGGGACTTTGTTTGTACTTAGATTAATGCAAACCCAATTTAAAAGCAAGAGATAAAAATTTAAAAAGAAAGATAGAAGATAAGGTAAAGAAAAGATAAGATATTTAAAGATAAAAAGAAAAGATAAAAGAAATGATAAGATATTTAAAGATAAAATTAGAAGATAAAAGAAAAAGATAAGAGATTGAAAGATCAAAATAGAAGATAAAATATTTAAATTGCGATAAAGATAACTACTTCTACGAAATTCAAATAAAGTCTAAATCTACTAAGCCTAACTACTTACTCCTAATAAAACCCAACGGTAAAATAAGGAATAACTACTTCTAAGAAAAACCAACAATAGAAAAATAGGGAATAAAATCTATATATTAAAATCGCTAAAACCTAACAAGTCTAATCAGCCTAGATATATGGATTCAGGATTTGTCAGTTATCAATACCAGTGAACTAATTCTGCCCCACATCTATCCATCTACTTGCCCCTGATGCCTCACGATGACAAGCCTACCTTAATTACCTATCTTCCAAATGCCCTTTGCGAAGACTCAATAACTAAGATGCGTTAAGATTATATTCCAAATGTTTTGCTAAAGCATGGGCATTGGGGCATTAGGTCATGCTAACCCAATGATTTCTTTCTTTTATTGTTTTATTAAGTGTTACCCTTTCCCGAGTGGCCTAACCCTTAAAACTGATTCACGCATTCATTCCTTATCCCTAATTAGGCTTTACCCTCTCCCGAGTGGCCTAAAGACTAACAGAAAATAAAGTCTAAGATGCAGAATAAGTAAGAAAGAAAAGCAGATAAAAGAACCTGGAAGGAAAACCCTCTAAAAGATACCCCGATAATTTATTCCTTTTAGTGTTCTATTAAGTGTTACCCTCTCCCGAGTGGCCTAACCCTTAAAACAGATTCAAGTATTCATTCCTTACCCCTAATTAGGCTTTACCCTCTCCCGAGTGGGCTAAACCCTAACAGAAAGTAAGTTCCGTGATACAGGATGTAAAAAGAAAAAACAGTAAATAAATAAAAGAACCTGAAGGGAATTTCTCTTTTTATTGATAACTCTTAAAATGCTCCATACATCATTGGCTTTTTAGGCCTGTCAGGCCCTAGCTAGGGGATTAGCCACTCATGGCCATTAGGGCTTTACAATGAGAAGGGGGTGAAAGAAAGGGAGTAAATGAAACCCCTAGGAGAGGGGGTTCTGTTGTGGTGTCTCTGTCCCTTAGATTGGCTCTCTATTTATAGTTGTTGAAGTGGGCTTTGGGCCTTCGTAGGCGCGCTTAGCGTGTGTACTTCCTGGCCCGCTTAGCCCGTGACACGCGCTGAGCGTGCGTGTTGGGCTGGACCTTTTTCAAAATTTCTTCTTTTCTTCATTTTTTCTGCCTTTTTTGCTTGTTACACTTCCAATTTTTATATTTGCAATCAAAAATTTAATTTAATTAATTTTCTAACTTTTAATCACAAATAACTGCTAAATAATTAATTTCAGGCCAATATTTGACTAATTTTCTACTATCAAAATACAATTATTTAGCAGTTATCATACTCTACTAAATGTTGGATCCTTGGCGTCTTGAATCAATTATTGGAACCAAGTCACTACCACATTTTTTACTTACTGCGTAAAGTTTGCACACATAGATCCTTTCTATTACTTATCATCTTCCAACCAATTTTGAAGAAAAAGGCCTGATTAACCATCCTAGCCGAACTTATTCCTAGCCCACCCTGCAACTTAGGTAAACCAAAAGAACCTCAAACAACAATATCAATTTTGTTGTCATCCACCGTATCACCCCAAACAAAATCCATGCACTTCTTATTTATGGCATCACAAGTTTTCTTTTAAAGTGATACAAACTACATTACATAAGTCGAAAGAGCTTGAAAGACTAATTTTGTTAAAGTCACTCTCTCAACGAAGGATAAATTCCTAGCCTTCCACGAACTCAATCTTTGATTAATCTTGTCAAGCATAAACTAGTAAGTTTGATGATTGACTCTCTTTTGTATAACTGGAACCCCAAGATACTTCCCCATATCATCTATTCTTTGGAATCCTGAAGTATCACATATTTGAACCTTAACCTGCCAAGAAACATTATTCGAGAAGTAAAGTTGAGTTTTGTCATTACTCACCTTTTGCCCAGAACTCTTGCAGAGATGGTCAAAATAGATGTAATGACTTCCACTTGATGAATATCAACCTTAGCAAACAACAACAGATCATTTGCAAAAGCTAGATGAGACAAGATTGGACCTCCCATTGTTAACTAAATAGGCATCCAAAGCTTCTAATCTACCGACATATTGATTAATGGGAAAAACCTCTCAATCTCCAAGATAAACAAATAAGGAGATATGGGATCTCTTTGACAAATTCCTTAAGGGAGAAAAATCATCAAGAGCATCCCCATTCCACAACACCCTTATATAAGTAGTAGAATATAGGTCCAAACAACCTCTATAAATTTTTTAGGTATCCCAATATGCAACAAGGTACTTTAATGAAAAACCAATTTAATATGTCATAGGCCTTTTCAAGGTCTATTTTGATGGCCATCCACCCCACACTACCCTTCTTAGTATGCATTGAATGAAAGACTTCTTGGGCCACAACGATGTTATTCGCACTTTGTCTGTTAGGCACAAATCCACTCTTACAGGATTCACTAACTCTTGAATGATCTCACGGAGTCACTCAACAAAAATCTTAGTAACAACTTTATATGTCACGAAACACAAACTAATAGGCCTAAAGAACTTTATATGTTGTACTATATTTGTCTTAGGAATCAGAGAAATTAAAGTTCCATTAACAACAACCACCTTAGAAGGATCATCATAAATACCTTGAATCAACTTAAGGACTAAGAATGCCCCCACAACTGACCACTGTGATTGATAAAAGGCAGCCTGGAAACCGTCTAGACCTAGTGCCTTCAATGTCCCTATCCTAAACATAATTCTTGCTATTTCATGCAATGTAAACTCTTTTCCAAGCACAGACATCCTTCACAATTTTAAAAAAATCCCTATGCAGATAGTATGGTTCAAAATTACCTGCATCACGAAACAAAGACTTGTAGATATTTGAAACCATAGTTTTCGATTCTGCTACATCTGTCACACAAACACCTTTCATCATTTTGGAGAGTATCATAAACATTTCACCTTCTCCAAATAATAGTTTGGCCATGGAAATAAGAGGTATTGCTATCTTCATAAGCGATCCACTTTGCTCTTGACTTTTGCATCCATAAGAGCTCTTCTTGAGCTAAAACCTCCTCATATTGCTTCCACATATTCATTTGAGTCTCTTGAAGGTAATGATTGTCATTGCTCATTCTGCTTAAGGCTATATCATTAATTCGCTACATAAGCCTCTTATTCTTCCTATGAACATCACCAAAGTCTTGATGATTCCTAGTGCAAAGAGAAAACAACAACCCTTTTATGTTAACATTCCAATCTCTTCACCCCTCCAATTTTGAGTCATCACATTTTTTAAATCCTTATGGAGAAACCAAGCCACTAGAAATCTAAAGAGATGACGATAATGATTCTTAGTTACAGGTTTATTAAAATTAACCCAGAGCGGAGAATAATCAAATTTCATCATTGCGAGATGTTGAACATAAATTTTAGAGAAACAAATTCTCCAACTCAAGTTAACCAACATCTTGTCTAATCACTCCTTCAAACTCCCTCGTTTCCTAGTAAAAGGCACCCCCTGAAAGCTTACATCCATAAGCTCATTATCTTGAACAAACTATTGAAACTTCTCCATTCCATGAAGAGAGGGTAACTCAGCTCCCCCTTCCCTTTCATCAAGAGACTAAATCATGTTAAAGTCACCTATAGTTTCCAAAAATTTATTCATATCCTCTGTAATTTCCCCATGCTTCTTTCATAGTTGTTGCCTTCTACAAAAGAAGGTGAACCATAGACAATTGAGAGACAGCAAGGTGTTTCAAATTTACAGGCCACCCTCATATGGACACAGTGATGAGAATGTGCTAGAATATTCACTTTCCAAACATCAGCATTCCATAAGCACCAAATACCCCCCGAAGCACCAACTGCTTCTTGCCCAAAATTGTTTGAAAAATTCATCTCTTTTTGTAATCCCTTTAGCCCTCACCCCACTCGAGAGTTTCTAGAAAAATAATTAAGTTAGCTCCAAAGTTGAGTCATAAGTCACAGACCAAGCCAAGGAAGCCTCAGCTTGATGTTCCCCTATAATTCCATATGATGAAATTCATTGGGACCCCTTTAGATTGTGCATGGAATTAAAAACCCACTAACCTCACCAAGTGGATGAAGATCCACCACCATATCATTTGTTGGGCAAATGTCCCACTTCTGTCAAGACCATCTTGCCTCTTAGGAGGTTCAATCAACAATGACAATGTTGTCCCCCCAATACGCACCCCAAGAATGAAATTTTCATTCTTCACCGCCTTAAGATTTGGATCTCTTAGAAAACCCCCTTCCATCTCAAGATACTTCATTTCTGCCCAAACATGAGTGTCAATCTCCTTAGTAGTCTTCACAATGTTATGTTCTCCCTCCTTTAGAGTCACCTTATTTTTTCCCAAACTGCTATTAGTGGTTGTAAAAGTCTTTTTACCCATACCTTGCTTCCCCATCCCAAATTATGGAATAATCAAGCCTGAATTCCTTTTACCTACTAGCCCATTTTGGGGAATTTTTCCCCCAAACACATTTCAGACTTTTTTAATGACATGTTGTTTGGGTTAGGCCTTGCCTTTATTAACTTCCTGTTGGATCAAGTGGCCTCGGAATAATTAAGAAGGGGGGGGGGTTGAATTAATTAATGATAAACCTTTACTAATTAAAAATCTATCCTTCTTAATGTTACTAGATTCAATTAGGCTTTTACTATAATGTTAAGAAAGTAAAGAACAGAAATAAAAACTTAACCAAAAGTAAAAGCGATAATTAAAGTGCACAGCAGAAATTAAAAAGTGTAGGGAAGAAGAAGACAAACACAAGAGTTTTATATTGGTTCGGAAACAACTCGTGCCTACATCCAGTCCCCAAGCGACCTGCGGTCCTTGAGATTTCTTTCAACCTTGTAAAAACCTTTACAAGCAAAGATCCACAAGGGATGTACCCTCCCTTGTTCTCTTTGAACAACCAAGTGGATGTACCCTCCACTTGAACTGATCCACAAGAGATGTACCTTCTCTTGTTCTCAGTTACAACAACCCAAGTAGATGTACCCTTTACTTGTACCACAAAGGATGTACCCTCCAATGTGTTAAGACAAAGTTCTTAGGCGATTAGTCTTTTGAATCTTTGTGAAGGGGAAACAAAAGATATCTCAGGCGGTTAGTCCTTTGAAATCTTTTGTTTAAGGGAAAGGGAAAAATCAAAAGAATTCACAGACTATGTCATTTTGAATTCTTTGAAAAGGGACAAGCGAGACACAAAAGAATTTAGACGATTAGTCCTTCGTTTTTTTGGAAAAGGGAGAAGAGAGACACAAAAAGAATTCAGGCGGTTAGTCCTTGGCGAATTATTTTTGGCAAAGGGAGAAGGGAATGAAAAAGATGAATAACACACTTTTGTTTTCTTTGAAAGAACAAAGTTTGGAAACCAGAAAACTCAGAAAGCTTTTGGCAAAGGAAGAAGAAGAAGTAGAAGTTCAAAAGTTAATTGGAAAAGTTGTAATGATTGTTCATTCTTAAAATGCAACTCAAGGTATTGCTTTTATAGACTCTTCATGTCTGGTCAAGAAAACCATTAGAAGAGTTATAACCTTTAGAAAAACCTGAAAACCATTGGAAGAGTTATATCTCTTGATTTTTATTCAAAACTTGTCACTAGTAATCGATTACCAAAACCATGTAATCGATTACACAAAGCTTTTTATGAAAGGATATGACTCTTCACAATTGATTTTGAATTTCAACGTTCAGATACACTGGTAATCGATTACCAATATCTTGTAATCAATTATCAATATTTTGTAATCGATTACTCCATTTTGAAATCAATTGGAACGTTGTAAATTCAGTTGAAAACTTTTGAAATCAAACTTTGCCACTGGTAATCGATTACAGGAAACTGGTAATCGATTACCAGAGAGTAAAAAATCTGGTAACTTAGAAAATTTTGAGAAAAACTCTTTTGAAAAACAAAATTGTGCTATGTTTGTTTTTTAAAAAATCTTTTCAATACTTCCCTTGTGAAGTCTTCTTGATTTCTTCTCTTGAATCTTGAATTCATCTTCTCTTGAATCTTGAATTCATCTTCTCTTGAATCTTGAAATCAAACTTCTCTTGATTCTTGAATCTTCTTGATTTCTTCTCATGAAACTTGAAATTAATCTTGATCTTGAACTTGTTGACTCAATCTTGAAATCATTCTTTGAGCTTTTTGTCATCATCTTTGTCATTATCAAAACTACTTGAATCAACTTGATTCATCATCATGAAGCTTGCTTCTACACTTTCTTCTTTTTAGAATCTTGAGTGAATGTGAGGCCCTCATCTTGATTTTGTTCTAGAATATGCTCTTCTAATAAATAGAGAATTTCAAAATGTAATAGCTCGCTTTTGTCACTTCTGTTTGGATTCTATTTTATCCATATTTGATTTGCCCCAAATTTGGACGTCTTAGCACGATTTCTAATTGGCCTCTTCACCAAATTCCCTGAGCCAAAAATATCTGCCAAATCTGGGTCATGATTCTTCTTTGTAAATGACTCCACTAATTTTGTTTGACCCTTTTCCACATCCACTTCAACCTTAGTATGGTAGTTTGTCGTCACTGGCATTTACTTTTCCCTCCTCATAATGCCACCATGTAGATTGGGATGTTGTGAATCAGAAACTCCGACCTCTGGACATCTTTCCTTCTTATGCCCGTAGTGACCAAATTTGAAACAAACTGAGTGTAATCCCTTGTACTCAAGGTTAAGCTTCACTCCCCTAACAATGATATGAGGAATCAATCTTTTGGACAGGTTGATTTCCACACACATTTGAGCAAAATGGCCTCGAGAATGAATAGAGGTCAATTTGTCAATCTTCAATGGCCTCCCTTGTTTACACCCCACTCTCCAAAGAAAATGATCATTATATAGCTCCAAGGGAAGTTGGAGAATACAAATCCATGCAGCGATTTTAGTCACTTCCTGAACATTGGTCAAAAAGAATGGCCTCTATCTCCTAACCAAAAGATAATGATCTGTTATCATCCTGGGGCCTTCATGAAGAGCATGCTTGCAATCTTCCTCTACAGAAAAAGATATCATAAAGTAATTCTTTGGCATATCAATGATCTAAATGCTTCCCACCTTGGCCTAGTCCTTCTTCAACCTAGCCTCTTAAACCCTAAAACTGACACTTGTTTAGTAGATGGACCACTAAGAAATTACGACATGGGATGCTCCATGCTTCTTGCTCCTCATCTGAGATCCTATTCTTAGGATATGGATCAAACACCCCTTCATCTTCCTTATGACTCGAAGGATCATTTTACTCTACATCCGAAAAACCTTCCGTATATTACTGGCCTTCTTCACCCATTCCCACAATGAGCAATAGCTTTTCCTTATATGGATCACCATGTTCCTTTTCTTTGAAGGTCACTCCCTCCACCTCCACCTCCATAGACAAAGCATCAGGATTGATGTCTCTTGTTTTGATTTTTTTTAGGGCTCTTGTCTAATAAGTCTTCTTCCTTGTTAGATGATTTTCTTCCAGCTCCCGAAACCCTAGCAACACTCTCCATCTATTTAATTACTTATTTAGAGAATTGGATCATTAATTGTCCCTATATTGACTTTTATCAATTTGTTTTTCTCCGAGTACGCCATGCAAATTTGACTTGAAGATATTAGTTTGATCAAGGCTAGCTCAAACGAAGATCCGTTTCTTTTATCGAAAACGACAAAATGAAGAGTGAGGTACAGCCCAATTTAAGTTGGAAGCTTATTGATTTATTAATTTATTTATTCCTTATGTGGAATATGTTAGCCCAAATTTCTTTTCGAAACATTATCCAAAAAAAGGTTTGCGCGTACAGTTTGCAATATTCCCTTAATTAATGAGCAAATATTATATTAAAAGAAGAAGCTTAATGCAAAATTATGTTGTTAATGCTGAGATGAATTTTTATTTTTCTATTTGCAGCAATATATGGACTATTAAAAAAAAAACATGTTCAATTCCTCTTAAATTAGATCTGAGAATTTTGGAAACCCAACAACCAAATGATTACTAATTTTGTTTTGTATACATGTACATCATCAGGTCATATATGTGTGGAGGATATATATAATTTCAAATCCTCTAGCAACATATATATAGTAATATAATTTTACAAGGATTAAATATATTTTTTAAGTCTTTCAAATTTACAGGATATTGTTTTTTTAATTTCTCAAGTGAATTTAGTGGACTAAAAAGAACCATTTATAAATTAGAAGACCAAAATAAAAAATATCCAAATTTGAAAGTCTAAAAATATTTTAAACTTTTTTATAATCTCTTTATTATCAAATAAAAAATTAGTTTTTATTTTTTAAAATATGAAAATGATTTATTTTTTGTAATCGTATTTATTTATTTTATGTAATATGTTCTATATCTTGTCAATATCAACTTTTAAGACTAATGTTAAAGACACAAATATATGTATATAAAATTTATGTAGAAAATGTATTTATTATAACAAAAATATTTTTTTTATTTTAAACATTTTTTTTTTACTTTTTTCGTTAACATTGGCTTTAACAAAATCACTTCTTTGTTTTAATTTAAAAAATGCGTAGACTTATTAAGTATAGAAGGCATTTCTCCATTAATTTGCCTATTTATATATATCAATGAATTTGTATGTGTGCCTATTTATATATTTCTTTTTTTAACAAACCAAACTGTTTTAAATAAAGGACAAAACTTATGTACAATTTCTTAAATGTTCTTGGTGTTGTTTTTTTTAGTTAGAATCAATGTTTTATCTCGATAATTTATATTAACCTTTAATATAAACTGCTATGTTATCCTCACTCATAAAAAAAATATGAACTGCCATTACGTTGATTACTGAAATAAAACTTTAATTTTAATTAAAAAAACAATACTAAAAGTACTTTTATTAAGTGGGTCTAAGTTTTATCCTTAATAAAGAAATCCATTCTTTTCATAACTAGTCTTTCATAACGCAAAACCAACCAGGTAGTGTTGTATTTAAAATTTTCAATTGGTTCTACTCATAAAAAGACAAAAGTTAGATAACACTGGTGTGAACACCCTATAACAGCCGTTTAATATGCATGGAGCTGAACCCATGAGAAGATCACAAATCACAAACACGTGCACGCGGTTGTATGGGAAGATTTAATTGATGATTATTGGGCAGAACTGAAGTTGAGATTGATCTTATGGAGAACCATATATCATCGGTCTTCATGGGAATATGAGATAACACATTAACCACTTGCAAATCCCATTTTATTTTTTCCCTAATAATATTCTTGAAGGATCGATGGACCACTACTCCAATTAGTTTTGTCCCATACAAAGTGTTCTCCGTTCCTTTTTTTTTTTTAAATGATCTCTGCACTAAATAATGTTCCCAAGATATGGTACATAAATATTAATGCCATTAGGTAGTAAACAATTTCAAAAATATTCCTCGTCCATCAATTAGAACGCAGAATTAATTTTGAAGTTCCAACATAGAGGCAAGATATAGACAAGTGGGTTTACCAAGTTATCACGTAATATGTTTGAAATAAAAGATTCGGTATCCTTGTATAAGCAAATTGATTTAACAAAAGTTTATTTGTATCATTCACTAACACATTACATATTAATCTTTAGTTACTACGTAGTAAGTATACATATATTATGGGTGGGAATCAATGGAAAGTGAAGGCATAGAAGAAATAATAATTTTTTTTTTATTTTCATTAACAGTATTGAAAGTGTTTATAGATGTAATTTAAGGTTAGTGGAAAGATTGTTTTATGGAGGCTTTTTTGGGGTTATATTATGTTTTGTTTCTTCTTTGATTTGTGGGTTATAGATGTAATTCAATTCCAAAAAATTAACTTTGAAGGTAAGATTTACATCTCATTTATATAATCTATTTTAGTAATATGGGAACTTTAACATCCACTCCCCTCATGCCGACAACTAGATACCTTAAGCATGGAGTTTGCAAAGACTAACCAACATATGTGGGTGATCCAATAATGATTCAATAGCATGTGACATGATAGGTCTATCAACATATTATTAGGATAAATTTTAATATCATTTTAAAATGTGTGTTATGAGTAACTGATCAATCCTACAAAATCAATTTATAAAAGAATTATTTTTTACTTATATATTTTAATTTGATCATATTTCTAGTTGATATGGGAATAATTTACCATTCTTGAGATTACAATTCAATCAACCCCTAAGAGACCACAACTAAGATGAGCTAAAGGGATCCCCATATAAGGTGGCTTTCCAACACTATCTAGTTGAGGTTGGAAGAGGATAAAACAATTTCTACAAAATTAGGGAGTTATCATATGCTCAGAGAGGCAGAGCTAGCTTAATTTTTATAAGGGGTCATATATAAAGAGTAAATAAATAAATAAATAAATTTTAAAAATTAATATAAATTAAAATTAATCAATAAACAAAATATGCACAATGACTTATACAAAACATAAATTAAAGCCACAAGTTAAAGGAAAGAAAAACTTCCAATAGCTATTTAGGAAAGTTGAGTTCAACTATGCTTCAAGGTAATTTGGTCATTATGAAAACAGATTTTGATTTATAGGAAATCCCAAAATCATGGGTTGCAATACGATATCTAGTTCAATGTTCAAAATCTCGGATGTTTTGGCTCACTTTGCTCTCTTGTTCATGAGATGAAAAGTTGAGGTTGGATGTCTCAAACATACAAGAATCCCTTGAGGCATTTGTATATCTTTTAAAAAATTTGCATTTCTAAAAAGTTGAGGTTGGATTGTCAATTGTTTTCTTTTAAAAAATTTGCATCTCAAACATACAAGAATCCCTTGAGGCATTTGTATATCTTTTTTTATAATAACCAACCATAGCAGAACCAGTGGATTGAAAGGAATGGGATATAAACAAACAAGCTCAATTTGTTGTAAAAAAAAAAAAAAAGCTCAAGGTTGTAGTTCTAATATAATGAAAAAAAAAATTGCAGGAGCTAATTTTAATAGAATGAAAAACTAATCATAATCAGCTTAAACTTTTTTGTTTTCTAGAGTATCACTTTCACGTGCCCATGAAAAACAAAAACTAATCTTTTAAGTATACTCATGCGTTAAAACAAGAATCCCTTTAAAAATCACGTTAAATAAAAAGTCCCTTCCAATCAATACATATTAATTAACAAGTACCAACAACCTATTTAAAGGGTATTCCTTATATTATATGTACGTGAAGTAACCACAGTAAATTGTTCCTGAAACTAAAAACTAAAAAAAAGTCAAACAAAATGACATAAAATCTAAGATGTATAAAGAAATGCATATTCTATGTTGAAAAATCTGGAATGCATGTAGAATGCTTAATGCTTTGATAGTTTATTAAAAACAAAGTAAAGTTTTTTGAACATTTGGATAACATGAAAAAACAAAAAAGCTAAGTTTTTTTTCCCCCTTTTATTTACTTAATGAAAAGTTAACAAATGGGGGTGGGGGGCAAAACACTAATATATATATACATATTTTATAATAATCGGGGGTAGTCACGGCCCCCTCATTGCTATGAAAGGATCGGCCCCTGCATATGCATGTCCTAAGATTGTAAGGATTGGGGTACCCCTTGTATGTTTATCTTCTTTCTCTCTCTCATAATTTATTATGCAATAAATAATAGTTTGGTTTAAATTAATTAAATTCTAATTGTATTAATTATAGTCAAAATAACAAATAAGTTGCAAAATTATATTTGAAAGTTATACAAACTCATAACAAGTCGTTGGATTATACAAACTCAACCGCATTAAATTTTTCTCCTTTCCAAACTCATGCAACCATATGAAATTTCTACGTTTTTGGCCACTTCTTGAATTGTAAATTCGTTGTTTATTAGAGTGAAAATCACTAAACCGGCATGATTCAATGTTTCTGTCAACATTAGCCTGCTGCCACTGACGTTGATTCTTAAACCAGGACACAACTTCTTATATCAGCAAACTCTCCTATGATCAAAACGACAAAAGCCTAATACAAACATGGTTTGTCGACACAAATCCTAAGCATATGTCACAAAGTCACTGACCATAACATTGTTCTTTTGCAAAATCAACAATGCTTCGGTAGAGCCACATAATTATGTGTGTGTATATATATATATATATATAATGTCTGTTTGCGTATCTTGGCTTTGCGGGAGCATATAGAAGTGCGAAAACGATGACTCAACCCAAGAAAAAAGAAACCTAAATTTTCAAATACTAATATTAATTATAACGTACAGCTCTTCTATTTTTAGTTTTTCAGAGTGATTGCCTGTAGTGTTAGAAGTGGTATGTAAGCAGGTTGCGAGAGATTAAATGATTATTCTGGTCACTTAAATAATATTATTATTACTAGAATTCACAGTACAAAATGTGTGGCATTAAGCACTTATATCTAAGTTTAAAATTACTATGTTTTCTGGGGAATCAAACCCTATATATCTTGATTCTAACATAGTTTTTCTAATGAAACACTAATCACTATACCAAAAGGCAAAAGCAATAATGCTTGTTTGATTTTTTTTAATTTTTTTTTATACAAAACGTACAGTTAGCCAAAAGCAATTTTTGTTTTGAGATATATAGTGCTGCATTGGAAAGTCTGATTTTATATGGAAAAGAGTGATCAAGTTGTGACTGTAATTACCCATAAATCCATAATCGTTAGTCTAACTTTAAGTCTATTTATTTGTAATCATCAACAAGTTCTTACTAATTGCCATGGAAAAATAAAGGAAAAATGAAGTGAGTAATGTATAGGGTCACTACCATGACTTTCTGACGATGGAAGGGTGAAAATATGTGGTGGCATTGTGGGGTTGCGCTGCTCCTTCCTGGTTTTCTTTGGGCAGGAAATGACTCGTGATCATTGATCAAGAAACAAAACTGCCCCTAATGCATTTGCATTCACCTTTTCTGGTTCCCCCTAAGCATTATTTTACACACATATATAGTTACCTCACACGTCATTAAATATGTAAGAACCACTCGCAATCAATTTATACACACACATATATCTAGGAATAAACAATTAGCCAAACCTATACTTAAAAGTTATTTTATTTTTGTAATATATGTTTATAATATTTTCTTATAGTTCGTTTTTCATCCCATTACTCATTTTATATAGTTTCTCTTTCCTTCTTATTTCCCCCGAATTGTATAAAAAGATATGAAAAATGAGTGAAGGTAAACTTTCTCTAGTTTTTATTTTTAAAAAAAGAGGGACAACAACTTGGGAATAAAATAAATTTTTGGGTAATTATTGTCAATTTGGGAATATATATATATATATATATATATATATATATATATATATATATATATATATATATATATATATATATATATATATATTACTGAATGAAAAAAGAAAACATACTTAAGGGAAAATATTTAGCATATTAAACGAATAAAAAATATTTAATATTTACTTTTAAATTAATTTAAAATATTTAATAAAATATGCTGACTATTTCTTATCAGTATTTTAATAAAATATATATATTCTACTCAATATCCTTAAACATATTTAATGTTGAAGAGAAGGTGGATTTCTCAGTACTCAATTCTTTTTTAGTATCATTTAAATAATAACATACAAATTAAAAAAATATGAACAATATCTATTAAAATTATTTTTTATTTTGTAATATATATGACTTTTAACTATGCCATTTCACTTAATAATTATAATCGTTACTAGTGTGTCAAAGTAAACATGTGAGATTATAAATACTTAAAGACATGAGCAGTTCATATTAGATTTTTTTAAAACTTTTAATAATTTATTATATGCGTTTTGTGATAAATGTGTAAGATAATTAAAAACTATGGTAAGATAATATGTTGTACTTGAAAAATAATAATTAATATTATATCTTATTAGAATTATAAAATAACGTATATATAAAGAAGAAGAAGAATTTTTATTTATCAAAATGTTACTAGTAATTAGCATGCAGAAAGAAAATCTAGTAGCATCTAAAAACTGAAATAAAAATTAGTGTGAATGACTTGTGACATTTGGTCTTTTGGAATGAAACCGCTATTTTATTATTGCTCACTAACAAATAAAGTGCTAGCAGACAAGAACGGCAGATGGAGAAAGATCACTACTGGTTTTGGTTGAGGCGAGAACTACAAAATGTATATTGTGGGCTGTAAAGCTGGTATTATTTTTATGAATCAATGTTTTTTATGAATAAAAAAAAAATATTCATGATCAATGAGTGAGTGAAGCCAAAACTGCTTTTGATAATACCACTTTTTATGTCGGGCTGGTACGAGGAAACTGCCGCGGTTTTCTTCCAACCATGCACCTTAACCTATTCATTTTCAGCCACATATATATTTTTGCCCTGTACACCTCGTGGTCATTTCATGTTCTTTGTTTGCCTTTTGTAATTTGGTTTGTTTTGCTACATGTTGATCATTAATTTTTAACCACATGAAATGAAACGTGATTTCATTTAATTTGAATCAAGCAAACTCAAATGTAATTCAAAGTTCTAATCCTTTTTACAAAAAAAAAAATAAAAAAAATATCACTGTTGGGTACAACTAGCAAGAACCACTACGATAATGCAATAATAGAATGCATTTAATGATAGATCGTTAACCCAATTTAAGCTTATAGAGCAGCCCCATTACTACTTGCTAGATACAGAATATGTGATAATTTAATCTTAGTTCCATAAGAATAACGTAATAAAAAAAATGGAAAACAAACAAACGAACCAAAGTGTATTTAATGGAAGGTTTTGAATTTCTATGTGCTGCTACTTGCGACCAGTGGTTCTGTGTAATGACAAAGTACACAGCGTGTACATGTATATGTCTTTACATTGAGCTATAATATTTTTGGCTAACAACGCCAAAATCTTTCTTTTCTAAGGGTTAAAATTATTGTAGTTACATTATACTAATCAAACAACGATGAAAGAGGAACTGGTTCTAATGTAGTTAAATGGTTGAATGATAGATAAGTCCTTGTCCGGGTAGTTTACAAATTCTTCGCTATTTGTTAGTGTTTGGCAGGATGTGGCTAATGCGTGTAGAATTTTTATTATTTAATCATTAGAATAATTTTTAGTATTCTCTAGTCTCTATATAAATTACAATAATTACTTTGAATGAGAGTGTTTTCATGATTATTCTTCAACAATAACATTTATAAAAGTTATTCTTCAGTAACAGTATTTTTAAGAGTTTTTCTTATACAAGATCATTTTATTATATTTTTCTTAAACTCTTATTTCTTTTAATCTACCCTTTTTTTCTAAATTTAATTTCAACATTTTTAAAAGAAATATATTTATTATAAGTTTTATGTATATGAAATAAACATTTATCTATTACATTGTACATGCTAAAATACTAGTATAAAATAATATTGTTATATAAATTAATATTTTTTTGTTTTAATTATAATAATGATTATTTGTTATTTGAACTTTTGATTTATAAGAATGGTTCATAATGAGTTAGATACTTATTTTGAGCAACATAAAGGCTTTTTGCTCTTATTTAATCTCTATTTACTTATTACATGATTTAATGTGCACAAAGGTGGGGAAACTCTAGTCATTGAATTTATCTTTTTTTATGGCATTACTCTTAGAAAGTGAAATATTAGTCTAACTCAATCCTACAAAATCGACTTATAAGATAAGGATTGTTCCCCCCCCCCCCCCCCCCTCCTCTCTTATATGCACTTAATAGACCTTGTCACTAGTTGATGTGGGATTACCAATACACATCCCTCACAGCGAGGACTGGACATCTCAAGGGTGAAGTTTATAGGACTGAACATTTGTGGATGCTTCGATAACTGGCTTGTAAGGTAACCCACCTGCTAATCCAAGGTTGCATAACTCGAATTCATGTAACGACAATAAAAACAAAATAACAAAGGCAACATGGGGAACATTGAAACCAAATCCATGGGAAAACAAAAGCCCTCCAAATATGAACATATAAGAGGATAAATCCTGCCTATCATTTACAAAAAGAAAAAAACTTGGATATGAATGATGGGGTAACAAAAAGAAAAAAACTTGGATATGAATGATGGGGTGAAGTCCCACCAGTAAAATCCAACTAAAGAAGTGCTATGGAAAGCCAACCTACATGCACAATTAAGTATTGCCTTCACTACTAGAAATAATGTTTTAACATTGCCATTGACATATGTTTATTAATTGTGTAGGATAAACATGTACTAAAGGAATCGATGAAGTCTGTTGATAGGCCGGAACTTGATGACGATCCCATATACCAAATGACATTGATGATCCCGTAACTTTTCCCCAAGCCTATGCAGGTGTTGTGGGGTGTAACTATGTTTGGGGTGTACAATTAAAATGTCCCCTTGTACATAAAACATGAAGATCTTGGAGGAATAACACACGGTGTTCAATGTCTGAACATCGTTGTTATACAATTGTAGATTATGTAAATAAATTTAAATTACAATCCTTTACCTAATTGATTGTCTTAAATTGTTGCATAATTTACTATATTTCAACAATAAGCATATGAATGAGTTAAGTCTGTGATCGAGGAATACCTCTGTGTATGGATTCTTTGAGCCACAGTCCATACAGAGATCTGAGCAATCGCAATTTGAATCTGAGGATTATATTAAGAAATAGATGCATAATTCATAGAGAGATGTCTATCTAGGAGCCTACTTGAATGGGTAAGTAAAACTGAACAAATCAATTTAAATAATATATGCATTATAATAACTTAATATTCTCCAATGCAATGGGCATTGACAATTGGTGGTTATATGTCCTAAGGACAATATTGTTGTCTGGTTTTGTTCCTTGTACAATAAGTCTAACAACTATTTAAAATGAATGGTTAACAGATCAATTCTAATTTGTAACACATTTACTTTATCATTAATATTTGACATCAATTTTTTGAATTTTATAATATACATGCATGTTTCTCTTAAACAGTACTTTGAAGGGATTCAATGATAATCACGAAAGTAAATCCAAGGCAACTGCTAAATGGATTCCAATTAAAGTAAGTCATTTAAACAATGCTTGATCTCTTCAAAATGACATTTTATTGCTTTGTACACTAATTTTGGGATAACTTTGAATATCATATTGAATTTAGTGTAATAAGCAAAGAGGAAACACTGAGTGTGGCTATTACGCCATGCATTGGATGTAGTTGGAAAATGGTAATTGTTTACTTCAAAACTAATTTCATTTGTTATAGTTGCTATTATTTACACTGGTTAAATTAAGTCTTATTATATCATGAAGTATTTTACTAATCCAAGACTATTGGAACCAGAAAGAATAAAGATTAGTCGCATTCAATGGAAAAGATGTTTACTAAGAGTTAAAAATGAAGCACTAAGTAGTGTTTAAGAATTTTTGCAAATGTTAGACTTATGTAAATCTTAGGTTATAAATGATATTTATGTATTGAAATTATTGTATTTATGAGTATTTATTAAATATTAATTTGAATATAATATATACTACCTAGATTGATTTGGTTTTGGCCTGGATTGGTTCTCTTTTCAATTTATAGATTTGGGTTCATTTAATAAATAAACAAAATATTAAAAAAATGAAAAAAAAAAACATTAGTTCTCCCTAAAACCGATGTTGTATTGTGCTATACAACATCGGTTCTACCAAACAAAAGACATAATTGACATTGGTTCTTGAAAAATTGATGTTGTGTAGCACAATACAACGTCAGTTTTGCCCAAAACCAATGTTGTAAATACTATACAACATTGATTTTGATAGAGTCAATGTCATTTATGCCTTTTTTTTTTTACTATTTGCTACTACTATACCATATTGGTTTTGGGGAGAACAGATGTTGTATAATAGATTTCAACATCGATTTTTATAACTAATGTTAAAAATAATTTACTTTTAATGACCGTTATTTCAACATTGGTTCAAAATCAATGTTGAATGTCTAAAATAATCAATGTTAAAAGCACTTTTTCTAATAGTGTTTCTTGGTAAATATGACTAAATAAGGGACATTGACTTAGATTACTCAAGGATATTCATCCATCTATTCCTAATTTGCCAAGGCACACTACTAACATTTTCAAAAGCTTCAATCACCAACATAGAATCACATTCAAGCCAAAGATGCTTCCAACCACGCTGGTGAGCCATCTCAATAGTTGTTACTATCATTTGAGAAGGCAATAAAATTATAAAATTTGTCTTTAATTCTCTTGCACAAAGTGTTATCATTCTCACTTTTTACATCAAATTTAATTGTTTGTGATCCCCTCAATATTTAGGGAGTTAATTTGATTTATTTATTTTTGTAGTTGATTATAGATTTAACCATACAATTGGTCTCTTAATTATAATTAAAAATTCAATTGGATTTCTCAATTATTAAAAAAGTTCAATCAACTCCTTCAATTATATAAAAACACTTAAATTGGGTCCTTCAATTATTAAAAATTTCAATCATGTTTTCCAATTAATTATTTAAAAATATTACAATCGTATAATTTTCCGTTAACTATGTCGGTTTAATTGACAAAAATATATATTTTTACATCATTTTTTAATACAGTTGATGTAAAACAATAAATTTTTACATCAATTTTCAATGCAATTAATGTAAAAATGGAATCCTTGTTAAGATCTATCACTGATGTAAATAAATATTTTTACACTTGTTGTTAATACAATCGATGTAAAAATATATATTTACACAACTTTATGTTAATCAAATTAATGAAGTTGACGAAAATGATAAGATTGTAGTGTTTTTAAATAATTTGAAGACCTAATTGAACTTTTTGAAAGGGTGGGAGAACTTGTGTGGTAGGGTGTATTACAACAAAATTGATTTTACTATTTAAATCCATGATTTATGGTGCACCACCTATTAAGTGGTCCATCCTAACCTTTGCCCTAGAGGTAATCGTAAACCATGGTATATTTGATCCATGTCAACAAGGGCACAGAATAAAATCTTCTCTTTATGGTGTTTATTAATGCTTAAATTTTATGTTTTATAGGGGTATTAGGCTTAACTCAAGTCGTTAGTCAAATTATGATTGTAAGGTACATTTTTCAGTACTAAAATATTCGAAGTTGCTCCAAATATGCAGCATTTGTTCAATCATGTTGCAAGCCAGGAGGAAAAAAGAATAAAAGCAATCGCAAATTACTAATATATAAAATTAAAGTCGATTGTCAATAAACTGTAGTATAATGCTTGCAAGAAAAGAATACATACGTCAAAATTTCAAAGTTACAGTAGCAAAATTTGTTTGAAAACTATAGTGGACAAACAATCGAATATAAGCATGTAAAATCTTTGAAAGTATATTACACGCAAGGTTATAGATGAGGATAGTTTAGACTTAAGTTGAAGCTCTAATTGACTTCGTAATATGGTTTTGATGCATAACTCTTTAAAAGAAAAAAAATCAGCTTAATTAAGTACTATATTCGTTCAACTTTTAAATCTGTTGACGTAAATGATTGATTTCCTTGCTTAATCATTTGGTTCATAGAAAAGAGATCACAACCGGGCACAGAGAAAACACCATATCTATCTAAATTTCAAACTGATCATGAAAGTCGAAATCATGAAACAAAGACAAATCGATCGAGGCCCACCCCTCCTTTCATTATTTTTTTTAATTAATTATTTTCTGAATTTTGATCGTATCTACTCTTAAAATTTAATAAATCTTGCTCAAAATTATTTCATTTTTTTTTCTAAATATAAAAGGGAGAGAGAGAGAGATCATATACTAGCTGTTTTATAGTTTTATCTCCTAATGGTGTCACTCCTTTATTTATTTGCTTATTGCGTAGCCTATGTAACACCATCCAACGTAGAACGTTCGTACTTCATATTTTTTACGACTTATTTCAATGATAATTAACCGTAACATAAAATTATAAATTGTCAAAAATTTTATAAATACAAAAAATCAGCCCATTAGATAATTGCATACAAATTCATATAAATAGAATTCTAAATTTCAGGATATAGAATGCGTGAGTAAAACAAAAAGGATATAGAACGCGTGAAATTACTTTTATATGAAAGTTTAGATGTTATTAAATGTTGTTGCATTTTACACACAAAAATTTATGACAATAATCTATTGACTGATTAACCGTTCCAGCTCGTGTACATTTGATCAAGAAATGATTGCCATGCAATAAACATCCAAACATTGTTATTTTAAGTAATATGGAATATAAAACCAATTCTGTGGGCTTGGGATAGGGATCCCAAATTCTCTACAGCGGCCACACGCAAAGTAGGAGAATGGAGATTATAAGCAACAATAATATTAGTCATATCTGATATATTTTTATATATTTTTTATTTTGGGTTAATTTTTTAAAAATTATAAATTTTTGTGTGTTCACTTCTTGTTTAATAAAATTTTAAATTTACTTATAATTTTATAATTTTTAATAAATTTAAATCAAACTAACATATCATTAATTTGAATGAAACTTGAATTTAATATCCTTAAGTAGTGGTGTTTAAATTCAAATCAATTTAAAATAAAAGTAAAATAACCATTAAAAATAAAAAATTAAACCAAATCGATATATTTTGGATTTGTACTCAAAATGGTCTACAAGATTTGATTTGTGATTTATGACTTTCAAATCAATCCAAACTGAACCACCATGGTACTTATATTATTTTAATTAATGTTATGCATTTTATAAAGTGTATACTACTTCCATTTTCCAATATTGTATAATATTATATGTATGACACTTATATAGTATATTTCACTTTTTTAGACGATTTTTTTTAGGATACATTTGGTTTAAGATGGAAATTTAAAAGAATTGTATCATAAAATATTTAATATATTAATTAGTTTTGTAGATAGTTATTAGACAAAGTTTTAATATAATTTGATATAAAAGATAAAAAGAAAGTAAAAAAATAATAATTAAATGAATATTTTACTAAAAACCGTATAAATCGAATCAAATCAATTCGTAAAAGATTGATTTGATTTGATTCAAATTTAAAAATAAATTAAGATCAAACCAAATTAAATCGTAGGTAATTTTAAGTTTGGTTCAAATAATTTTTTAATAAAAATATTGAACCACTCTTATTTTTAAGCAAGATCTCGCGTTTAAATCTGTGAATAAAAAATATGATTAAGATAAGAGATCTTATTAAAAATATCCCATTAGATCTTCTGATAAAAATTAATTATCAATAAAAATGATAGATATTGCATACTAATGTTAATATTTTTTATCTATAGAAATTAAAAAGAAAATTTACAACATTCATACAGTGCTGAATCAATTGAACTAAATTTCATTTGTAATGTAATACTTGCTAGTATTCTTCAACGAGAATTAGAATTTTGCTATTTTTAACTAATTCTTATTAGTTGAGATCTTTGCCTTCAAATTTTATACTTCTCTTATATATACGTACGTATTTATTTATTTATTCTATGAGGATTTACTTAGCCATTGGGTTAATGGACTGAAATGATTGATCAAATGGACTATTACGTATAAATATAATTAAGGCTACCACCGTAACCTAAATTGATCAAATGGACTATTATTTGTTTGTATTCTACTGGTACTGCTCGTACCAACATCAATATATATTCACTTTGCCTATTAAGAAAAAGAAAATGTCACTATTTCTTTTGTAGACTAGCTTGTCTGTTACATATCAATGGCATGTTCTTAGATTCTTCACAGGATGATAAAAACTTAAAAATGACTTATTAATTACTTGAGTGGCGTTTTCACAAGTGTTTTTATATATAATTGATATGATCCCTTTTTTTCTTCAAAGAAAAATAAATACATAAGCATATATACATATTATCACAATGGTAATAATATCTTCATAACCTTACACTTTTTAAATGCACTTCCTCAACCTGGACAATACATTATTGAAACTCCCTAACCATGGTCGACTTCTATATGACAATGAGAATTCTCAACAACCTTGCTATTCAGAAGGAACCCTTCATCAAGGGACAATTAAGCATCAACTTTTTTTATAAAAAAAATTGTTGGACAAGCTTCAACTTTAATGAGTTACGAAAATTTGAGTTCATAGGTATCGCAATTTGGACAGGCTGTCTCCTACTGCATAGTAACGTGCTGAATCTGCTGATATGTTTAATTACCACAAACGATTCTTATTCATGGCAGAAGAACCATTTCTTGTATCATGTACATATAATCTACTAGGTTGCAATTTCAAATATCTAGCTACTTGCAAGCTGTGAATCAGTGCATGTATTGCGGTAGCTAGATTAATTGTTAGGCTTATAGGTTACTAACATAGAAGCTACTAGTTAAAAAACATGTACGTGGACCTTGTGTTATAAATGGATATACATGCATAATCACCAATAAAAGCCGCTATAGTATTAGTATTACATAGCGACAATAACAACAATAATGAATTTTATCCAAAGTATAACTATGTGGAGCATGATCAAGTAATAGAGCCAAAACTGGAAGAATGACGAATAGGGAATCCCTACATACAAACAATTTCCATATAGGGAACAGGTCAGTAGTGTGTAGAAGACAGGATAAGTCAAAAGGGGAAGCAAATATTTGCATATTCGTAAAGTAGCTAAAAATCAAATACATAAGCCAAAGAAGTTCCGTTAAAAAAATAGTACGTGGTTGCATTCACACTGCTATTATTGTATTCATGTACGTAAATATATTGTTATAGACATACATAAATGTCTACAATTGCCAGGTGTGGGTAAGAATAGAGGTTCTACACTTCTATATGCTATTAGAAAATGAAAGTTAAATAGATACATAGTGTAATTTATTATTTTACTAGTAGACAAGTTGTATTAACTATTAAGTGTACATATTGGACAGGAAATTAGAGCCGTGGAGCAGAAAAGAACAAAAAAAGATCACCAACCAATTTGAATTTATGAGCTAAGGCAAAGTTTGGAAGCATTTGGGGAGTGGGACCCAACTCTGAAATCTTCTTCAAGGAGGGAAATAGAGAGCGATGCAGGGTTGGTTTTTTTTGTTGAACTTTTTAACATGCTAAGAACCTGAGAAGGTTTTATGATGTTAACTCCCATTCTTTTTGGTTTCAAGACAGAATACAGATCTGAGGGTCAAAGTTTGCCAAAAATTCCTATTAAATATTTTATGTGGTTCTGGTTGTAGAAATTTCGGTGAAAAAGACATAAATGGCACCCTCTATTTGCGGGGGGAAGATCTAGAGAGAGAGAGATGTGTAATGTGAAAAGCAGATTCCATTTTGGTCTTAGGGTATTATAGGTGTAAATGATATATATTATAATACGTGTACTATAATGCATATAATAAGCAATTTGCAAGAAGCTTTTCTATGTACCCTTATAAATATGCGCAACTTAGTACTCTATTTTCTCAAGGTAGTATTTCCTAAACAATTAGCAGCAATCTCACAACAGAGAAAGCGATCGAGAGAGAAAAAGAGAGAGAAATGGAGCTTCATGACCATGATTTCTTGGAGGAATTAATGTCTCTAAGAAGAGAAACATGGGATACAAATCCATGTTCACAAGAAAACCAGCTTTTCTCTAATGGCTGGAGTTTTGATTGTTTTGATCAAAACTATCATCAAGCTTTTCCTCCAAACTCTTTCTCTTGCCAACAAGTTCCTCAAAGTTACAACCACGACTACACCTACAATGAAATCTATAGTTCCTTACTTCACGAATTCTCTGCACCACAAGTTATAGATTCATCATCCTATAACACCCTTGATAGTACTCCACATAATACCCCTCCTTTTCTTGCTCAAGAAGATTATCCATTGTCCATGATGGAAGAAGAAGATCCGGGTTTTCTCGGGGAAGAGCTTCAATGCTTGGACCTTCAAACCACATGCAAAATGGAGTCAAGCCATTCCCCTGAAATGCCTATTTTCAACACAACTTCATCATGTGTGGAGAGAAAGAATAGAGCAAAGAAGCTTCAGGGGCAGCCTTCAAAGAACCTAATGGCAGAGAGGAGAAGAAGAAAGAGATTAAATGACAGGCTCTCCATGCTAAGATCAATTGTGCCTAAGATAAGTAAGGTATGAAGTTAGAATGAGTCATTATGAGAAATACTAGAATGTTAAACCACATAGAACTACTATGGTTTGTGTCATATATGCAGCATAAGTGCTAATTTGCTTGTTGTAAATTAATGCTTCTCACAGATGGACAGAACAGCTATACTTGGAGACACTATCGATTATATGAAGGAGCTCTTGGAAAAGATTAATAATTTGAAGCAAGAAATAGAAGTTGATTCCAACATGGCTAGCATTTTCAAGGATGTAAAGCCAAATGAAATCATAGTGAGGAATTCTCCAAAGGTATGTGTACTTTTTAAGTTTGTGGGATTTGAATTCTGGCCTAACTCAACCTTAAAGTTAATTCATGAGGTGAGAGTTGTTAGCTAATTATATACACTACTTTGACCATATCACTCTGATTAATGTGAAATCTCCAACACAACTAGAATTTTCTTCCAAGATTCTTTTAAAGTCAAAATAAATCATCATTGAAAGATCCCAATTGTGATTTTGTGCAGTTTGATGTGGAGAGGAGAAATGTCACTACAAGGGTGGAGATCTGCTGTGCAGGGAAGCCAGGCTTGTTGCTGTCTACAGTAAACACCTTGGAAACGTTAGGCCTCGAGATCCAACAATGTGTTATTAGCTGTTTCAATGATTTCACAGTGCAAGCTTCTTGTTCAGAGGTATATTAGATAGTGATAAAATGAATAGAGAATATATGTTCTATTCTATATTGAGTGCATTCTAAAATGAAATACTAGATAAGAACATGAGGACTAACCTGGGTATTCTCTTGTTGGAGAGTTAAAAACTAATCTCACAAGTTACCAAGATAAGAGATTGATTTTTCTCTAGGGTTTGATTTTAAACAAAACATAATGATCAAATCCTTTAATTGATCATATACTTAAAGAAGATGATTATTTCTCAACTGTATTACACCATATTAGTAAAACAACATGAGAATAAAAGTATATTTCGGTTTTCACTAAAAGGTGGAATTGAAGAGATTAAGAGAGCATACCAGAATTTTTAATTTTGTCTACTCAGCAGACCCCACCATAGTGTGATGGTTTTTTGGTACTGTCTAAAAATTCCCTACTTTTTAGATTTTGGGTTCAACCCATATGGTCATTTTTGTTGAGCAATTGAGTAATCAACTTTATTATTCAATATGTTATTTAATAGGAATTGCAGCAGAAGACAATTCTGAGTTCCGAAGATATAAAACAAGCACTATTTAGAAGCGCAGGATATGGTGGACGATGTTTGTGAAAATAAAAGAGAGATGCAAAACAACACAGCAAGTGCACCATAGCTGGGGAGAGTTTTTGAGTTTCTGATCATAGTGCTATCCATTGATTTAGAAGCCAATCTAGCCGAATTTCTTTTTTCTCAATGCATGACAGTAATTGATTTCTTCAACATGATGCCTATTGTAACATTCAAATGGAATCGTCAAAAAATCAAATGGAAATGCCTATTAATCTTGGTGATTGGCTTTGTTCCCTAACATTTCTTTTTTGGATAAATGTTCCCCTAACATATTCTCAACACAAAAGCCATGCCAATTAGATTGAATTGCCAGTATGTGATGAACTCATGCTTAATTATGATTATTAGGCGCATTTCATCTAATCTAATTACAAAGTAGGGAACATTTACAAAGCTTTCTTGCTGAGGGGCTGCATCGTTTATGGCATAAACCACACACACACACAATGAGTTACATAATAATAAGCGTATTAAGTGACAGATTAAAGTGTGTGAGAAGCAAATATTAACCAATAATTTAAAAAACAGTAAAGTTAAAATAAATTAAATAATTTTAACACTGCATTTATACAGTGAAGATATACATATATGGAGGGTCAGGCCAAAGTGCAATTGCAACATAAGAGACTAAAGTTCCAGAGTTTTGTCTCTATTCCTTTCGCATATGCCTTTTCAGTTTCTTTTTTTGTACAACTTCTATTTATAGGGTGCATACATTTTTAGCATAAAAAAGTAGTACAGACTTTTTTTTCTATAGAATGATTTAACAACAATAATTGTGCACTGAACCGGTACAGTTACGTATCTAAAGGTTTAAAATTTTAAACTCTCTTTTTAAGTGTTTATTTGTCATTGAATTTAATTTGCACGTATCATCAGTATACATTTTTTTTATAGATATATTTAATGAAAAAGATTACTTTATTATCACTACATCCTATATGATAGGGTGATAGGATCAATTTATATTAAATGCTCATGTAAAATAAATTTGCATAAAAAATAGAAAACCTGTATAATTATATATTCATTATTAATTTTATATAATATCGATCAAATGAATATCATTATTATTTTAATATAACAATATTAATTTGAAGGGATAAAATCTGTACAGTTAAAATTTAATCGGCAGAAGATCACAAGTCTTGAATGTGTAACTCTTTGTTTTAATTCCAAAAACGTCTTGCATGACAAATTTTTTAGTATGTGTTCGATCAATTTATTTATAAAAAAATATTATTAAAAATAATTATTTTTTTTAGAATTATTCTCTTCAAACGAAGCCCTATCAAATGTATGTACTAATTAAGTAATGCAAAATCTAAATCATTAATATACTGTAAAAAACACTAATTTTTTTTAAAAATAAATTGGACCAAACACCCAAGTAGAACTCATTAATTATTGCAATTGCACGATCAAAATAATTATCTCACAGAATGTGAAAAACCTACAAAATTTATTCATTTTGTGATATTTTCCTTATGATAAGAAAATGATATTGAAAAGAAGGAAAGGAAATGAAGTTTTAGTTTTAGGTCTTTATATAAGAAAAGTTTATTGGGAAGGCAGATAAAAATAACCGTTGTTCTCCTTAGTACTAGAGAAATAAAGAAAATAGAATCATCAACGACTTAAATTAAATATGCATAAAAAAATTCCTCTGAAAATAAATATACAAAATGAATAAGCTTATACGAAGCATTAAAAAGGTTATAGGCTTAGAAAACAAAATGTATAGAAAAAGTAATGAAAATCATTTTTTTAATTTTATTTTAATATTTTATATTTTTATTGTCAATTCATATAAATCAATGTTACATTATACCTCTATTATTGCATTCTATAAAAAAACACCCTCTATTATTGCATTGATGTTAATTATTAGACAGGATTTGGAATAGGGAGTCTAATTAAACAATTAGAACAAAATCTATCAAAATCACACGCAAATTAAAGTATTGAGAATTAAAAGTACAATTAAGCAAAAAATTACATCCAAAATCGTGGGAGGATTCTGACTTGAGATTTTGAAGGGGCAAAGAAGAACAAACCGGAATCGCAGGAAAATAATACGCGCGTTTGGTGATTCTCTAAAGAGGAAGTATATGATAATGGAAAACATTGGGATGTTTGGTTTGGTTGTTTTCTGTTTTTATTTTCATTGAAAACAGAAAATGGTGATGAAAATGTGTTTGATTAGATTTTTGAAAACATTTTTAGTGAAAATGAGAACAGGATACAATCACGAAATGAAAACAATAAAAATTTCATTTTTAGTGTTTTCAGATGAGAACATAAACTTCATTTCGGATAAAATGAAATTACGGTGACAATTAATGTAATTTTAAACAAATCTAAAAATTCAAAAAGATAAGAAGTCAATATATCATAAATTTTAATATTTTTATTTCATGAAAATAGAAAACAAGAAGTTAAATAAAACATGTTTTCAGAATTTTAATCTTTTGAAAATGAAAACAGTCAGAAAAACAATAAATGAAAATAGAAAAAAAAATGCAAACTAAACCCACCCTAAACCAATCACATTGTTATTTATCACAAAAAGATGGTGATTGCTTTGAATAGATAGACAAAATAAAAATTAGCCACGTAATTTTAGTATCAATTTATGCAGTTGTCTTTCCTAATATCCAGCAGCTCGCTTCTCTAAATCCATGTCATTGAATAATCGAGTTTTTAGAAATGAACAAAATAATTAGTCAAAAAAATGAACTTAATAACATTATTATTTAAAGGATAGATGCTGATAATTTAGAGTTTTCATTGAATTTTTATTTTAGTTATTAAAAACTTGGATTGGGTTAGCACTAAAAAAACTCCGCAGTGATCATCTATAACATTCACTGAGTTCATAAATGACACTGTTAGGAGTTTAAGTTTAATATTATTTTTTTTCAATTTTGTTTTCAACTTCAATTCATCGACGATCTTGCTTCAGAAATATGGATTTTTCATATCATTAGATATATGGATTTTAATTTTTAAGTAACATATAATTATGAGTATTAAATGCAATAAATTACCACTCCATCAAGTCATCAACATACCATCATTATTGAGGCATTATTTTGAACCGACAAAAGAAACATCAATTCTAAAATTTCTTGTCTGCCAATTGTAACATCCTGAAAATTTCTATCCGGAATTTTTGGAAACGATGTATTTTGAATGATTATATATATATATAAGTATTATTCAGTGTATATGCATATATGTTCTTGGTAAGGGTAGGAATAGTAGGGGCAAGATACGCGGGTTAGACTAATTAAGGAAGAGAAATCCATAACTGGGAGGTTATGGGTTAATTCTTAATTAATTAGTTAAAAATCATCGTTTTGCGTGCGACTTAGAATTTAACGAAACCAACCTCTGAACCACGCTCGGGGTTTTATTCTGAGCGTTTTGATATATATATTGCTTACTTTCGAAAACTGGCCCCGACGGACGCCGAGAAACGCGAGAAACTGGAACCAGAGAAACGGCACGCAAACCGAGGCAGGATTTTAGCGTTTCAAATGTCAGATTTTTTCTCACTTTTGTGGCTGAGTATGGGTCACAGTCAAAAGAGAAAGTGGGCCCTTTTTGCTCCACTCAAATGGAGACATGTGGCATTGCTTAAATAAAATAATGGAAAAAGGGAAAACCCTTTTTATTTAAGACCAAAAAGCTTTTCTCTCTCCTCACTCAGCAAAACAGAAATTTCAGACAGCCCTCTCTCTCCCTCACGTTGCCATTCTCTTCTTCTTCATTCTCCATTGAAGCTTCACACAAAGCTTCAATCTTTGGCCATCATTTCTGCTCCAAATCGCGAAAGGAGAGCATTTTCGGAGTCGTGAAGTGCGTGTCTACGAGTGGGACTTCGAAATTTCAGGTTTGGGTGGACTTCTTTCTCCTTTGATTTTCGTGGGTATGGGGTTTGGGGAGATATGATGGGTAGTCTTGCTAGTTTTCTGCTTCATGATAGTTATTTGTAAAGAAACTTGTTGAAAGCTTGTTGAAATTGCCATGTTTGGATGAGTTAAACATACCCATTCTGTTTTAGGGTTTTTGTGATGATATTTGTGATGTTTATATGCTGAAATTGCTCATGGAAAACTGTTAGAGATGAAAGGTAGAGTTAACCTAGGGTTGGAAAGTGAGAATGTGGTGTTATGAGTGGAAAAAGAGTGAGGCTTTGAGAGTTGGAAGGCTAAGTCTGAATTCTGTGGTAAATGGAGGTTAAAGTGAGTTAATGCTAGCTTGAAATGTCATTTAGGACTTGGGAGAAAGCTTGGACTGTGCTAGAGAGAAGAACAAATGAACAAAGTGAACAAAGAGCCATTTCTAGGGCAAATTGGGTGTTGAGGAGTCAAATTTTGATTCGGTGGAATTTTAGGTGTAAATTCAGTTTGAGCAAGTTTAGATTGATGATATGGACTTGTGTGAGGTGAGAGTTTGCTTTAAATTTACCTCATTCTAAATTTCACTTTTCAAACCTAGAAAACCCATTGAATGAAGGGGTGTTGGACACCTAGATTCTGTGTTGTTGTGCTGTAAAGCTTGATTTTGGGTTAGACATAATTGATACATGATTTGGGACTTGTAGGAATTGATTTGAGCAAGATTGGATGAGAGGAAGTGTGATTTTCGAAATCTGCACTTTGTGCAGATTTTTGCTGTGAAATTGTGCAGCAGGATTTTGCACAAGTGCAGAAAAATGCTTGTGTGTGGTTGGTTGTGGAAAGTCTAGTACAGAATGAGTTCTGGATGTTTGCTAGTAGATCCCAACGGTCACAATGTAGGCTTATGCACTATAGACTCCCAGTAAAATTTTGGAGTCGATCCAACGGTTAACGAATTGGATTGAAGGAATTGTTACTGGGCTCTTTAAGTGAGAAAAGCTGTGATTTGGTTGGTGTTTTGGCAGAGTTTTCTGCCTATGCTCTGTTTTGCTTGGCTGTGATAGCTTGTGCGGTTTGAATGTTGTTTTGCTTGGATGTTGTGGAAGCTTGAGAGGATTGATGGGGACCCGGTGTTGAGAGAAACGAGGATATGGGCTACGTGGGAGTACGTGAGCTCAGATGGAGGTGGGCAACAGGGGATGGTGGGTTTATGCGCGCTTTGTGGATGTGGAAAACTTGTTGTGCACCATCGCCCGACCGCCACCTAGTACCACATGTGATGGGTACCCCATAATCCTACAAGCTTGAGATGAGGAAGTGTAGAAGGGTGAAACTTCCTGCTTTTATTGTTGACCACAGAGTGGTACCTGGAGATATGTCGCGGGGGTCAGGAGACCTTGGGGACGTCAGGTGGGGTGCTATTAACCAAAACCAAGCTTGACCAATCCCGACCCAACCCGGGCATAGTCGGTCAGTGAGAACCTGTGATGTACCTAAGCAGGCGAGCTCCTGGCAGTCAACAGATAAAAGGAACAAAGACCACAAAGCAAGAAGGCTTGTGGTGGCTGGCCAGCTGTGAATTTTGTGTGATATGTGGATTATGGCCTCTGGTAATCGATTACCAAGGGTGGGTAATCGATTACAAGGCTTAAAAATGAAGATAGGAGACTAAGATGGTCTTTGGTAATCGATTACCAAGGGGTGTAATCGATTACCAGGCTTGAAAACGAAGTCAGGAAACTAAGGGAGCCTCTGGTAATCGATTACCAGCCTGTGTAATCGATTACACAGAGGGATGGGTCACTGGTAATCGATTACCAGGTATGTGTAATCGATTACACAGTGCATTTTTGCATATTTCATGTCCTGAGGCTGTGTAATTCAAGTTTAGCCTCTGGTAATCGATTACCAAGGCTGTGTAATCGATTACCAGAGATGAAAAGCCTTAAGATACTCCTTTTAATTGCATGTAGTGGTTATGAGACGCATTGTGTGGCGGCATAGCTAGATTCTTGTGAAAGAGTCTACCCCTTTCTTTTCTTTCTTGTAGATCGTGATGGCGGTGCAGCTAATCCGTGATCGAGTAGAGATGGAGTGCCTAGAGGGAGCTTGGGAGACCCTCGAAGGCAACACGAGGTGCCGATTTCGGGGCACCATTCGATTCACGGCTACTTCTTTGGTGCATCCAGATGAACCTGCACGGACGCTTCAGCGCACGGTGGAGTGGACAGCTTTTTTTTGGATTAGTTTTATATACTTTTGAGGGTGGGTGTATCTAGGACTGACTGTTAGGTTTACTCTTTTGTTTTTGTATGGGTAGACCTGATGTATAGGAATTTGATTATTGTATACTTGTGGCTGAAGCCACCACTATGGACACCTTTGCTCTGGATGACACTGTATTTTGTAAAACTCCCATATTTTGAACAGCTTTAAATGATGAATGCATTTATGGTCGATCTTGTTATTTGAAAAGAAAGCATTAGCAGATTTATTTGTAAAAGAGTTTATCGACTGTATTTTATCCTTTTATTTTCACGTGACGACCTAAAGTAATGGCTGGTATATTCTTCCTTTTGAAACAGCGAAATAATTTAGAGAATTATGAGCGGTAAGAAAGAAATGACTCCGAATAGAGTTGTGAACTGGCCATTCAGGACTTTATAGTGAGGATTTTCCTTCTAAACCTAGTTATGGTGAAAAGAGAAAGAAATGAAAAAGAAAAAGAAAAAAAAAATTACCATGGTTTTTGTTATTTAAATTATTACTATTAAACCAGTCATTAATTTAGGGACGCCACACCAATAATATAAGTAATCTTGTCAGAAAGTGACTTTGAATCTAATTTTACTTAAAAAATAAGTTTGTAATTAAAATAAGAGTTGTTTTTTATTTATATATATTATTGTGGTCTCATCACTCGTTAATGTGAGATCTTACGTCGTTGACTAAACATCTTGAACGTGAAGTTTACAAAATCAGACATTTATAAGTGGTCTAATAATAATCTAATAGTGGATGGTCCAATAACAACCTGATAGTTGGTATCTCAGTAAGTCTAACAATAATCATTAGGATAGACTCAGACATACTATTGTAATTTGGATTTAATTGGACCTAATGCAACAAAAAAAACTAGTTTTTAAGTTGAGGTTATCCTCCATTATATATATTATTTTGACATCTTTGCTATTTTAACAAGAAATCTCTCATTGTTAGAATATAGGTATAGTGTCAAGTTCACTTATGTAGTTGCTCATGATTCGTTTTCAATTCACGAGTATCCAGTGGTGGCTCTTAAAACTTGGTGGCTCTTAAAACTTAACTGTGACTATCCTAGCTTGCCTAGCCATTGCTACCAACATGCTCTAGTACCTTACACCGTCGTAATGCATGCAAGACCCATTGTCTGGCCTCCATGCATAGACTCACATACCATGAAGACTTTCGATACAAGGGATTCTCATGTTCATGAATCCACCGCCAATTCCATTTTACTTGTCTGAGTCGGCCACAAGTTGAACCATCGATTCTGATACCAATTGTTGTGCAAGCTGAGAAAGTAAACGCTAGGAAGATTTTCACCAATGTGATCCCCATGTCTATAGATTCAGTGTCGACATCTTACTCATCTGAGTCAATTGTTGTGCATCTGAGGGGGTAAACTCAAAGAAGATTTACAGCAATGTGTCATGAGCACCACATAAATAAACAAGATATCAAACTTTAATCTAAAATCTTAAAGTTCAGGTTTATGAATTTTTTCCTCACTTAATGATCTTATACAATATAAGATTTCATCTCACACTTGTAGTTACACCCATAATAATCATGTATTTTTCAATTCTAAGTATGCTTATATGATTTTATGATCTAAATTTACTCATCATTATTTTCTCGTTCAAAGATAACTCTCACTTGCATTCTCATATATGGTCTAGATCGAGTCACTTACCTTCTCTCATAAATTTGAGTCATACAATTTTATATAGATAATCAAGATTAAAAGTTATAGATTATGTAATTACTTAAAAGAAAAAACAAACATGTATAATTTTCTTTTAATATTGACCTATCAAATATAATCTAGTTCTCTATATTTATAACTTTTATATCTCTGAAAACTTTTCATTGAATGCGTTCCTCATTTCCATTTAATATTGTCCATTCCAACCTAACACAGTTCTCTGCCAGGGTCATCAGAATTAGTTTGTGCTTCAATTCCATTTACCATTATGCATTCTTTACAATTAAAAACAGTTGCTGGTATTGGTAACAACCGTGCATGGCAGAAGCGGTTCTAATTAAAATGGACTACTAGAGGAAGGTCTTTCCAAAATAATCCCTATCAAGGGACTAATTGATAAAGTTAACTCATTCGTCTGATTTTAGTATAAATCAGAAGCCAACATATATTCATATGTGGATCGATCCAAAATGGAATTAACAAGTCCAAGATACCCAGATACAAATACCAAACTTATTATAGTACTACATGCTATAGTACTAACTCTAAATCTCTCTTTAGCGGTGAAGGGTACATTCATATATGTGTGTGTGTGTAGTTATTCCATTTTCACGTTCTGCAATAAATTAAAGAAATTAACATGAATAATCCAACCACGAAGCTGCCAGATCAAGGAATAAATTAAAAAGAATACTTGGAATCACTGGGTGTATAACATGATTGCCCTTGTAAAAAACTTCGTACCCCATTGTCCGGAGGCTCTTCGTTATGCGAAGGTATGGGGGAGGGATGGTGTACGCAGCCTTACCCTTGCATATGCAAAGAGGCTGTTTCCGGATTCGAACCCATGACCAACAAGTCACCAAGGCACAACTTTACCACTGCATCAGGGCTCGCCCTCTAAATTCTCACCATTGATTGCCCTTGTATTCTGATAAAATCAGTGTCTTATCCAATCATTCTTTTGTTGGATATATATTTTCCCCAAAATGGATCTTATTGGAACTCCCGTTAGCTATACTATATTTGGTGAGAAACTCATGAGAATCTTTCGGATATGACCAATGAAATCGCCTCAATACTTTGTAGAAATCTCAAGATTCATGTCACATAATGCCACCAAGACAACAAGAGGGTAAGAAACTAAGATATTTCAACTATAATCCATGAATTACAGTTCGATTCAACTTGAATTGCAAAGGGGAAAATATCACCTGAACAAAAACAAACGTAAAATAGTTGGATGACGAATCTTTAGTAATAATGGAGACTAGTTGAGGAGGTAGTGATGATGATTCGATGAGATTGATTAAAAACTTATTTTAAAACAAATTCTATTGTATTAAAGGTCTTCTAAGGGTATTGGTTAAAAAATTAAAAGAAAAAATTATTTATCGGAAAGGTTATAAGAGAATATAAAAAAAAAAAATTACAAACAACATATTTTTGCACATTTCAAAAAATATTTTTCTTCCTTTTGTTTCTTAATCAATGTCTCAAAAGGGCACGGACTAGTATTTGTCTTGTATTAAATTTCATATCTCGTTTTATTTGTGTAGCCAAAAAAAAAAAATAGCAGTAGCACGTTAAGCTGAATGTGCATGTGCAGAAATGAAGACCTGCTCTCTAGCCTAAGAAAAGTATATTCTATATGTGAAATAAAGGACAGCAGCTAGCACGTTTCTCTGTAAGCACTATGCGTACGTAATTCTCCTCTTAGGCAGAGCAACTTTGAGACTCAGATAGATTCTAACTTTGTGGGGGGAGGGAGACCATTTTAATTAGGTTTCATGATATGTGTAATTGTTGGAGAAATGGGTAGAGAAATGATAAACTTTTACACTTCAGAAGGAGTATATGATCTTGTTCTTGATTGATTTTCACCGGTTATTTCATTTCTACGTTATATAAGGGATTTCTTTTTATAAATAGTTTAACTAACCCTAATTTTTTGCCTTTCTTTCCTTTCACGTTTTTTTTTCTTTTCTCTCTTTATTTCTCAACTCTCAATAAGTGTAAAAGCTCTCTAACTATTATCTTTATCCTAATTTAAAATAACTTGTATATATAGAAGTTCTGATTTAACAATTATAGTCTCTCGTGAAAAGTCTTAAAGAAATTACATCAGCCTAAGGATATATATAACAAAAAGTTTCATATTCTAAGTTCATATATATAGAATAGCATATAGGTTGAGAGATGTAAATCTTTTAAATGAATTTTTATACTTTAAGAAAATAGTCTTTAACTCTTGACTAAAAGATATTTTAGGCAAAAAAAATATTTTTATGTTAAAATTAAAATACACAACTTAAAAAATGAGACCGACTGTTCTACTTTCTTAATTGATCAATATCAATATTCTCTCCTTTTTTAGTATTATTTAGATGTTTATTTCATATAGACATACACTAATACTCCCGCAACTAATTAAAAAAATTATTTCAACTATATCAAATTATTCTCCTTTAATCTTTATTTATATATTTTAATTGTCTATCTTTGTCAATCTACTCTTATTTATCTCTATCTCTTAATTTAATTTCAATATTTTTTAAAAAAATATTTATTAATAGTTAAAAAGAATACTATATAACAATAATAATTGTTCATTGTAAATTCAAAATATATTTATATATTTAATTGTAACATAAATTATATATTAAAAATATTTATTTATTATAAATTTAAATTTAATTTATCTATTTAAAGATATTTCTTTGTTATGAATTTTAATTATAATATAATTTATATATTTAAAATTATTTATTTATTATAATTTTAAATTATATAAAAAAATTTGTGTGATGTACAGAGTAAAATAATAATTAACCTAATTTGAGATGGCAACGTATTTTATAATAATTATCTTGCTAAATGTGGCAATTAGGTCGATGCGTGAAGGCAAAAAAATATGTTAAAAATCAAAAGATTTACTACTAAAGTTTAAGGAAAACTACCAAAAACCTTTTTAAAAAAATGATCTTTGAAACCAGATTCTCTTGGGAGTCGGTTACGGGTGAGGACGGTGTTAATATCCACGGACATTCTTCTTAAGACAATTTAGCTCTAATTAAATATGCAAATTTAAATAACTTTAAAATTATTTATTTTACCTCTCATAAAGAAAAGAAAAAGAAAATAAGAATTTTGGATATTTTATTTATTGTTACTTGTATTTTTAAACATGAGAATTTTTATCATTACAAAGAAAATGATTATTATGAAAAAGAAAATTAACATTGTTTTATTTTATCTTTTTAATTTATTTTTATTTTTTTAGCTCAGCAAAAGTAATTCCACGCTACTACGTATCTTCAAGTACCATGAAGAATCAAAGTCATGTAATTCTTTTGTAGAAAATATTTATGTGTTGATATTTTTAATTATTTTACATTTTTTAATTATTTTATTTTAAATGTGAGATAATAATAAAATTGGAAGTGCTTGTAAAGTTATTACCATTAACTGTTTATATAGCCTAAAAAAACTTCTTATTACATTTAACGTTTTTTAAACTGTAAGTTTAAAAGATTTTCGCGATAACCAAATCGAAAATGCATTCAAGGTGATCATCGTTAACCTTTTATTTATAGTTTTCGTAATAATTAAATTAAAAGTGCATCCAAAGTGGTTATCACTAAAAAAATTTCTCATATAATTAAGTAATTGAAAAAGGCATGTCTCGATTTTTATAATTTCAATTTTTTTTGTGCTATTATTTTTCGTTTAAAAAACTTGGTTTTTATTCACTTTTAAATATTTTGCTTCACTACATTTTATTGTGATCAGAAGACTATTATTCTTTTGAATTGCTAAGGAATATAAACTAAATATGCAAACCGTTTTTAACACTTGAGAAAAGAAAAAATAGGAAGAAAAGAGATCTTATAATGATTCAGATCTTTTGTTATTTATTTTATTCTTTAAAAACTTTCCCGTTATTAACAAAAACGGAGTTAATTACGTTAACTTATTCTCAAATGAAATGGGCCAAGCCCAAGTGACACTTCAGAGGCAAATAATAAAAACAAAACTAAATGACAAAACAATAAAGCAACGAACGTTAAACAGTGTTGTGAGTGGCGACGGAGAGGATGAGAGAAAGGATTCCCTGTGCACGCCACACGGTGGCGCCGCCGTACACCACTGACGGTCTAACAGCAGGTTTCTTTGACACAGTGGTTTCCCGTGTTGCTGGCAACGGGTTCTGGTTTGAGGGTTTGACGGTGGTGAGTGGCGGAGTCGAAAGGGAAAGAAAGAATGCACCGTCGCCACCGGGGGCCTTTTCCGGCGGTGGCACACGGTTAAACGCAGCGACGAAGGTTTCACATGCTAATGGTGAGAATTGAATGATGATACAGAGGTTATTAGGATGTTTTACCTGTCTGTGTTGAAGCTGAATTCTAGTAGACACCCCCTCCCTCGTACTGATCTGGTGCAATTCTTTTATTCTCTCGTAAACTCTCAATCTCTTAATTTCAATCTAATTTTTCCTCTTTCCTTCTCTTTTTTTTTTTCGACCCCTTCTATGATTGAGTTTGCTCAATTTATAGACATACTGGTTGATTTTTTTTAATCATTTTGTTGAATTGCTTTGTTGACAATGGTGCCTTAGGCGCTGGAGAAACTTGAAAATGATGACACTGGTGCAGAGGAAGTTTGACAATGGAAGGGTGGTTAAGAGGAGATGAGCGGAAAATTGTGGTGATGGAGCAGAACGAGTTTGAAAATGGAGGAAGGCATGGGTGGTGTAGGGTGCGGTGCTGCAGAGAAAAACTCAAGCTCCAGTGCCAATCACTACATTCGCATGTTTTGTCGATACATTTCAAAATTCATAAGTCAGTCCCTGATTTTGTGACCTTGTAAGATCTGTTATTTGACATCAGCTTTGCTGGAAAATTGCATTCTTTGAAAGAGCATTCCCGATTCATAGACAGATTCTTTTGGGCAGTTCATCAAGTGACTAAACTCATGTTCTTCTCAAGATTTGTCATTGCCTATGTCATGCATGTGTGATGGCGTACGATAAGTGGGTTGATATTTAGGTTTTAGTTGTCATTCTCGTATGTGTCATCATTCAAATTTATTTCTTCCTTATCTTTACTAAATGGACCAACTTCTTCAACAAATGCACCATCCTCTGCATATTATGGTTGAAATTGTTGCAATGTGGATAGATGATCTGCAACTAGGGCACTCCATGATGCATGTTGTGTACTCCCAATAGGTTGTTCATATATATAAAATGTTGGTGATTGAGTTAATTGGGTATATGTTGGGTAACTCAACAATTGCGTGTATGATGCAAGGTTGGTGTCTCATGCATACTCTTGAGTTTGAGTGTGGTTGAGATCAAATATTGGTTGATAAGGTATTGTTCATAAATTGATTGTTGGAATGTTTTAGAATATGTTGCCAGATATGATTGATAGTTTGGTTAAGGAATTGAGATGAGTGTATCAACATCAACGTATGTGACAAACAACTCAAAGCCAAAAAGACCTTCTATGTCTAAGTCTTCTCATAATTTATAGATGTGTACCTTACTAACTCTTGACCTGTTGTCAAATGATATCTATAAATCACATCCTTAATTTTTTGGGTTTATTTTAGTTTTATTTCTCAATGTATGTTTCTATGCAATGCTTTCAATGTGAAGCATCATGTCACATGTAATGTTGCATGATTTCTAGAATTGAACTCCATTCCTTCAACGGAATCACCAATTTTTCCATCGTAATAGATAATAGCCTGAACAATATGCTTTCAAGTAGACATTCTTTTGGGATAGACTAATGACAAAACTAAGATTGTGTTTTGGTGATATATGTGGATATACCAGTAGACATTATATAATAGATATGAAGTTGACACAATATTGTCTCAAGTTCTACATCATGATTGTCACTAATCAATACAATAACTCCTGGTCATTGGATTCCTACCATTATTTTCAACTTCCACATAGTATCTTTAATAGACAATTAAATTGTTGGTCATTATTTTTAATTTTTAATTGTATCAGGGTCATTGGATTCCTTGTACGTAACAACATTAATCATTAACCATTCTTGGAAAAAACAATCTTTTTTACTTTCCATCTTATTATGATAATTTTTGGCACCTATATGATTATATGTATCAGGTATTTTGGTTTAAATAATGTTTTATTCTCATAGTTTTCATATTGATGAAGCTTATAATACAATTATCAAGACTCCAATAAACTAAAAACACGTAAAAAAAAGTACCCAAAAATAAGAAGAAAAAAAATCACTTTTACTTCAAAATTTCATTCCATAAATACAACTTTTGACACCTATATGGTTATGTGTATTAGGTATTTTGGTTCAAATAATGCTTATTCTCATAATTTTCATATCGATGAAGTCAAAATACAACTTTCAAGACTCCTATTAGCCTAAGACCGCTTAAAAAATGCCCAAAATTAATAATAAAAAATCACTTTTACTTCAAATTTCATTCTATAAGGATAACTTTTGACACCTATATGATTGTGTGTATTAAACATCTTGGTTCAAATAATGTTTCATTCTCATAGATTTCATGTTGATGAAGTTGATAATACAATTTTCAAGACTTCAATCGGTTTAAAAACACATACAAAAACTACCTAAAAACAAAAAAGAATCACTTTTACTTCAAAATTGTATTCCATAAGAACAACTTTAGACACTTATATGATTATGTAAATAAGGTATTTTGGTTCAAATAATGTTTTATTTCCATAATATTATTTGGTGTGCTGTGATAAACTAAATTTTAAAAATATTAATTATTATAAAATTATTCTTCTAATAAGTTACATTATATGTTAATATTTAACAATTATAAGAATTTTTATATTATTTGCATATATTAATAATTATTACTATTTTATTTGTATTATTAAAAAACTTAAACAAAATATACAAAGGAAGAATTAATAAACAAAAAAGAAATAAATTAAAAAAACTTGTTCAGAAATTGATTTTAACAATACCGAATTTCCAACGGGGTGGTGCCAAAAGAACTTTAAAAAATTAGTGTGAAAAATAATAGAAGAAAACACAAATCAAAATCGTCAATGTAGGTATAAATTGTTAAAAAAAATTATAACTTATGTTGTTGTTATTTGTGTCTATAGATTATCACAAATATTTATTGTTTATTTTGTCAGTATTTATATCTACTCATAATATTATTTAACCATTGTGATAAATTATTTTTTAAAAATATTAATAATTATTCTTGTAATTATTTACAATATATGTTAACATTTAAAATTTATAATTAATTATTTTATTTAAATATAATAATTAAATATATTAGTAATTATTATTTTATTTGTATAATTAAAAAATTATAAAATAAAAATGAAAAAAGAAACAAAGTTTAGAATTCGAATTTGAGATCCCGAATTTTCAAGGAGTGTGCAAAAACTAATTTAAAAAATAAGGTGTCAAGTCGGGTTTGTGTTAAAGGATATTGTGTTAATAATTTGAGGTGGGGATAGTCTGCTACATAAAAAAAGGAAATGGAATATTGGGATAAAAAAATAATAGAATACTAGGATGCGGTGCTTTTTCATTTTTCTTTTTTCCTTTGTATATTTTTCTTTTCGTTTTTTTTGGGGGGGGGGGGGGGGGGAGCAAACCAAACTATGCCAAACAGATTTTGTTTGATGGGTTTATAGGCCCAATTCCACTTTTTTTTTCTTTTTTTTTGTTTTGGCAATTTTGGTTTTTGTTAGCTAAAAAAGAAAAAATAAATAAAACAAGTGTGACTTGAATGCCGAAAATATAATAAAAAGAATTGAGAATCAAACTAAAAAGGGTGGGCAAAAATAAATGTTACACTAAATCTAAAAAAAAGTCTCAGTTTCACCTAACACATCATCTTTCTTACTCCTCTCTCTCTCTATATATATATATCCTTGTTTCACTTCTCTAAGTACATTATACTTATTTCACCTAACTAGTTGTTACTCTACTCTACTACTTATTGACTTTGAGTCGAAATCTCTAAATGTGACTATCATCTTTCTTCTTAACCTGCAGTCAAAAGAAAGAAAGAAAATATATTTCTCCTTAACCTTAACAAAGTAACAAAACAAACACTACCCATCACTTCTTCTCCTGCTTCAGTCAGTACCACATGAAAGCTAGTACAAAACAAAGGGTTAGCTTATTGCGACTCATTATTATTATTATTATTATTATTATTGTTATTATTATTATTATTATTATTAATTATGTTATTTTTGTCTGTTCGTTTTTTCTCTTTAGATGTCTTTTCTTTTCTTTTTTTCTTCATTGAGATGGGGTTAATTATGTAAAGTACATCGCACTATTTAACTCGTTCATTTGAATTTTGTCCGCTATATATAGCCCACAATTCTATTGGGCCAGGAATACCCAGATCCATGCCAAAGTCACCTAACTAGTTGTGATGCTCATCCATATTATTACTTGTGAGTTGTGAGGTTAGATTCAATTTCAAGATTCATATATAAAAATACTATTATTTGGAGTTCTACCTTTGTATTTGACCATATTTCAAAATCAAGTCTCGCGCTTGAAAGATATTCTATTTCTAAGAAGATAAAAATAAAAGAACACAATTTACAATTTTTCATTTAGAATATAGAAGCCGATCGAAAATAGTTATATCATTTTTTAAAAGGAAAAATGTATCTCATTGTTTCCCATTTCAAAGATTCCTATCATTACGCATGTTAAAGAGAAAAGTTTAGAATTTAATTAGAATGCATCAATAGTGTAGTGGTTTATAGCATTACTCAATTATAGAATTTAATTAGAATGCATCAATAGTGTAATATGGTTTATAGCATTACTCAATTATGGATTGTAGGATAAAATCATTGATTTTTATAATAATTATTTTTAAGTTATATTTACAATGATTTTTAATCAGTTAATAGTATAAAAAACTTGGCACCGTCAATAGATAAATTAAACTAAAAAATTTATCAATAATTATCATAAAAAATAATTTATTTTTTTTTGTAAAAGAATATATCTTGTAATATATCAAGTACTTTATGTAGTATCTTAAAGAATATAAAGGGTGCTCAACAACGAAAGGGTCTCTTTACTTTGTGTGGTGCAAGGTCCCCCTTTCTGATTATAGAATGAACTATAGCCCAAAAAGCATGGTAATAAAACTCTTTACATGTGGCAATTTGATTTTGATAAAGTTTTTTTCAAAAATTTTTTGCATTACACTTTACACATAGGAGTTCCAATTTTGATGTTGACCTAGACCTAATGTTAAAATGTTATTGCCCTTTCGATAGAGCCCACTGAAAAATTAATTTGATGTTGCATCAAAAAGTATGTCAATTCAACAGCGATCGAGTCATTCATAAGCCGCACATTAATTAATACTTTTTCTAAAATTTCCTTTGTAACTTTATGTTTTGTTTAATTGAAATTTTAAAATATTCGTAAAAATATGGTTTACATCTGGTTCAAGAATAACAATGAGAAAGAATATGAATATTAAAAAGTATGGTTAAAAATATTTGTAAAAACAATGAGAAAGAATTTAACTTTAACACTTTTTCGGGTTAATTTTTTTATTTGTTATCATAATTAGGTAGTGAAAATTTATATTAAATAAAATTACAAATAAAAAGTAAACAAAACACGCAAACTTTCACTTTGTTTAAACATAAAAAAAAAAGGTTTAATCACGGGCGGAACTAGAAAAAATTGGTAGGAGTAAAAAATTTCATCACGTGACTAATATAAAATCATTTCAACCTCTCATATTCGAATCTTGAATATACAGATTTTAAATACTTAGAGAAAAATTTTTACAGTACACGTTAATCCTATTCATATTAAACATAATCGTCTCTAATAAAAAGAATACTAATGGTCTAAATCAAAAAATTATTTAAAATTATGTCTAATAAAAAATAAAATATCATATACTCTACAAAAGTAAATATAGTTACTTTTGATACAAAGTAAGTATTTAAAACTTATTAATAGGTTTAATAATTTATTTGGTCTATGTAGTTATAAAAGATTTTCTTTTTAGTCTTGATCTATACTTAAAAATATTTTTTTAATCTCTACGTATACTCTTTTTAATCGTCTTTAATCCCTCACATAGAATCAATTTAATCCATTTTAGTCTCTATCATGACTATTAAAATGAATTTAAAAAATATATGTAAGGATTAAAAGAGAATGATTTTATGTATAGAAATTTTTTTAAAAATTAAGCAACTATAAAAAGGACAAAATGAATAATTAAAGCTAATTAATATTTTGTTGACTGAAAAATAAATAGAAATAGTTTCAATGATTTTATTCACCACTTATTTCAATTATATATATCAACCACAAATATAAAAACGATAAAAAGTAATATCCATTCATAAAGATTTTCTACTATTTATCTGATGCCAAGAATAACTAATCTCATAAATATTCTTCATGCTTAGGGGGTGGGGGCCAATTTCTTTTTTTTAAAAAAAAAAATTGATGTCATAGGCTAATAGGAAGTTTTCATTTTCTAGGGGGGCGGTTGCCCCTGGGTTTAATAATTAATAGTATAACTTTTATTAGAATTTTCCTAAGAACATTTTTTTTAATTCAGAATAAAAAACTAAAAAATACTTTTTAAAATATTTTATGTTTCCAAAGAAGAATACAATTAATATATTTACTTGAAACTATTTGAGTATTTCTAACTAAAAAAGTTGTTTTCTTAAAAAGTTACAAACAAACACATTACTACACTCTTTATCATATTTTTCCAAACACACTTTTTCCGATTGGTTAAAGCTATTAAAAATCATGAAACTTTATGGGTCACGCTTCTGATGATCTATCGTTCTTGTCTTCTTGATCATTTTCAGAATAATATTAAAGAGTATTTTAAAAAGTATATTAAAAAGTGGGTTATAACACTCTCAAAAGAAAAAAATGTTAATAAAATGTTCTTTTGAATATATTCTATACAGTTTATAAAAGAATACACTTTTTTTAGTACACACTCTGTTATTAACTAAAATCTATTAAAAATTATAATTTTGGATGAGTCTTATTTCATATTTAATAAGTTTCTACCTTGATTTTATATTTTATATATATAACTAAAACTTCTCTTTTATAAAATTTATAATGATAAACTTATCATATGCCACAGTTTATCACTGAATATCAATGTAGTAAAAAGTAAAAGCTCTTGATATTGCTATATTTATTATTTGTATCATGCTATAGAATTTGTTATCTCTCTTTGCTTTTCCCAACAGCAGTCGTTTGGCCATTTGAATTCTTCAAATCTCTTGCAAGCTTTTATTTTATTGTCCTAACTTGTATTCCAATCACCCATACTTTAATTTTCCTCTCTTTTTTGTTTTGTTCCAATCCCACCAATCAATTTAAATAGCTGAACAAAGTGAACTTACCATCTTCATTTTCCAATCGAATTTTAACAATATTGATATTGGTAAAACAACTCACTTTTTGACTGTGTGGATGAAAAGCCTTCTTTTCAATTTTGTTATGGGATTTGCGTGGCGAATCAAGAGAAGCCTTTATAAGCAACCGTGCTTAACAGCAATACGCTACCCATCTAATCATGGTCGTTGTAGGGTAGTCCACGCACAAATATATTCTACCAATGACTCACCTGGGAAAGCTACCTTAAAAAGTTATATGAGGCTTTTGTCATTTTGTGACCACACCATATAGGTCACATTACTATCTTTATGAGAATTACTCTTAACTAACAAGTTTCAACAAGGCTAATGTGCTGTCCAAGTGTGGAGTATTATTGTACCCACAAAACAAAAATGAGGAATATTAACTGAATATGTGCCATTAACTTTGCTTTTGTGTTTCATGGTTAAAAGAAGTGATGTTAACTAACACAGTATGGTGGAAAAGCTTTACGTGTTCCATCATTGCTTAATTAATGCAATTGCAATGCATGTTCATGAATAATTGAATTGCCGAACAGGATATAGATCGGTTTTATTTGAATTAAGACTGTATAATTTTATAATAGGTTCAGCTTCAAACAAACGATAAATAAATAACTAAAGCCTTGATTGGGCTGATTGTTAGATTTAAGTTTTTAATTTTTAAAAATTAAAATTGCTTTTTTTTGTAATTTTAGTTTGTTTTAACTTTAAAAATTTATTGTCAAATTTATAATTTTTCTTTAAAAAATTCATCAAAAAATCTGAGACTCTTCAGATAAGGTTGTGCAAAAATAGAGCTTTTATAGCCATAATCAGATTGAATTAAAAAGATACAAATTTAATTGTTGCTAAAAACTTAAAGTCCAATATCAACATTGGTTTAAAGGCTAGTTGTGGGCTATAAAGGGTCAAACCAAAAAATGAATATTCAATTTGTCTTTGAAAATTATATCTAAACCGAATGAAAACCCGATTTGTATGAATATTCTGCAAGTTAAGTCATAATATGATCATCATTAGATCAAGCTAAAATGTCTCAAATTTAATTCATGGTCAATATTTAAAATTTAAGATCTACATTTCATCGAGAAAGGTCAAGTCATGTTAATCACAGGTTCAATGTAGACTGTGGACTATAACAAGTTAAGACAAAAAAATCTCTTATTTAATTCAAGCTTCAAAAATGAGGCTCAAGCTTGATTTGCACATTGAGCTTAAATAAAGGTAAAAACACATTATTTAATCAAACTCAACATTCCAGTAAGAGAGTTCTCACTTGATTAACCACTAGTTATAATTGGTTAGCACAAAAAGTCCAAATTCAATTCAAACTTTTAAAATGAGACTCAAGCTTAATGAGAGCTTGATTTATATAGGCTTTTTGTGGGCTAAACCCAAATCGAAGCATCATTGAATTAGGTAAAAGAAAATCCAAATTTAACCAGTCCTCAAAATTTAAAACTCAAACCCTACCTTTTATCAAGTGAGTTTAGGTTGAGTTGGCTCCAAGGTTGATGTTGATAGCAAGTTATAACAAGTTAATTGTAGATTGAATGGATTAAGCTTAAGGGTTCGAGTTCGGTCGATCAATCAACCCATGTTTCCATCTCTAGTGAAGACTAAACAAGAGATGTAGAAGACAAATGAGAGGTAGACAGGAGAAAAAGTGATGAAAGAGATTATCACATTTAACAACACTCTTACAATCTAGGTTTGACCCTTCCCTGGTATAATTGTCAAATTTGGTTTGGCCTAATGAATCGACTTGATGAATTGAAAGGGAAAATCATATAAGGTTCTTTAATTTGAGGTTCAAAAAGAACTATGCTAATTTGGCCTGGCTTGATGGGTTATGTTAAGCCACTAAAATACAAGCCCCAAAAGATCGAGCCTATTTTGCACAATATTTTTTTTTATAAAATATATATCAAATTATGCATAAAAAAGGTCAATCTGGACCAACTTGACTTGCTTTTAATGCCTTAGGAAGGACCGGGTAACCCATTTTGACAAATCTTTTCCTTTGCAATCAGTTTTTAAATAATTATATTTATAAACTTTATTCAATAATTACATTAAAATTTGGCAAATTCTAACTAAATTTTGTTATATTTTTTTAACTATGTACCATTGTGATAAATAATTTTGTAAGAGTTGTTTCATCGTGATGTATTAAATATTAGTTTATTTTGATAGATAATTTCTTCATTCTTAAATAAGTTCTACATTTTAGCCAATAAAGATTAGTCAAATTTGTAAAGATTGGATTTATATCTCAATTATTAAAATATGTTTTAACCATAATAAACTCTTGAGATCTAATTCACTCAAACTTTTTACACCACAAAAAATAATAAGTTCTACATTTACATATTTTTATTAACTATATATTTTTTATTTATAAGAATCAAATAAGTAATAGGAAATTTAAAACAAATCACACATGTTACTTAACCAACTAATTTGAATTCCTCCTCGATTTTTTCTTTTTGTGAACAAAATATTTTTTCCTAGGACCATAATTCATATAAAGTGTGACAACTTTGTTCGAAAATTAAGTAGTGAAAATTTTGGCTTTTTTACTGAATAAGGATAAAAATTTACACAATTTTTCAATCGGAAGTATATTTTAAAAAATTATCCAAAATGGGATAAGTAATAATAGGTGTTACGACTTCCGAGTTAGAAGTTGTAACACCTGTTATGACTTTTTATTTTTTGTAACTGAAGTCGTAAAATTATTTACGACTTTAGCTCAAATATTTTTTTTGTGACTTTAAACTCATAATTTTTTTTTAACTGAAGTCGTAAAATTATTTACGATTTTAGTAAATTTACAATTTTTTTTGTTTTATGACTTTAAAGTCCTAAAACCTTTTTTTATAATTTTTTAAAGGTTTAGAACTTTGAAGTCTAAATTTGTTTTTTTTTTAGTTTTTGTTTTAAAAAATTTACTATTGCTCACGGTTTTATTTTTATTTTAAATAAAAAAAATTAAATATATATTTAAATATAATAAATAATATTAAGTTGACTTACTTATTAGTATATTTTTTTATAATTTTATTTTAATGTTTTATTATTTAAAACATGTTATATATATTTTTAAAATAGTTTAATTTAAATGTTTTTTATTTAAAGTTTAACTAATCTTTCAATAAAAATACACATTTAATAAGAAAGTTTAAGAATACAAACAGTGATAAAATAATATTTATAAGAAAGCTATATATATATATATATATATAATCATGGATTAATAGTGAAGTCATGTAGTATTCCATGATTTCAACAATTCAACAAATGTCTCGTGCTTTAAATAAACTTTAAACTTTAAATAAAAAATATTTAAATTAAACTCTATAAAAATATATATATAACATGTTTTAAATAATAAAACATTAAAATAAAATAATAACATATCCAATAAAATCATAAAAAATATACTTATAAGTAAGTCAATTTAATATTATTTATTATATATTTAAATATATTATTTTATTTTATTTTATTTAAAATAAAAATAAAATCATAAAAAATTATAAATTTAAAACAAAAACTAAAAAAAAAAAAATAGGTTTAGTAGGACTTGAAAGTCGTAAACCTTTAAAAAATTAAAAAAAGGTTATACGACTTCAAAGTCATAAAACAAAAAAAATCATAAATTTATTGAAATCCTACATAATTTTATGATTTCAATTAAAAAAATTTATGACTTTAAAATCGTAAAAAAAATATTTGAATTGAAGTCGTAACGATTTCAATTAAAAAAATAAAACGTTGTGACACCGGTTAAGACTTACTCCAGTAATTTTTTAAAATATATCTCCAAATTGAAAAATTGTATAAATTTTTATTACTCTACGAATACTTCGTCTTTCAAACAAAATCATCACAGCAAACAAGTGCACTCGTTTTGTTTTTTTTATTATTATTTTAAAAAAAGCTAGTCAACGTAAATTTTAATTTTAAGAGCTATACGTTCTCGTGAGCCAATATTAAAGTAGCCATTCTGTAACAAAAACTAATATTTAAAAGACAATTTGAAAAAAAAATAAAAAACACAACTCTTCTCAAATGCTAAAATAATATATGATGCGCGTATAAAACAATAAACAATAATGTCCTCGACAAAGATACATAACAACATCAATTCAACTTTTTTGCTTTTCTTTATGGAGTGGATTTGGATCTATTTTTTACCATGAGTATCCCATTTACGAGGCACCCTGATTTCTGTTGATGTCTTGGTCCATCTTTGATCCTTGTAGGCCCGGATATTCTAGAATCTTCAGCATTAAGGCAAGCTTGTCCATTACATTAAGGGATTTGCTAGGGGCACCCAGCAGAATTGCTGGTGCACCCAGTAAATTTTAAAATTCCCAAAAATGCCCTTCATACTTTTTTGCAAACTTGTTCCGTTGACAGGGGCGGACCACGGAAGATTTCTTCCGCCCCTGTCAATAGCAGAAGAAATGCGGAAGAACCTTCTTCCGTGGGTTACTTAGTTAAATTATTTTGTTAATTTTAAGATTATTTTGTACTGGTTAAATATTTTTTTCCTCTTAGAAGTTGACCAATGGTCGATTCTTCTACGCACCGCATGATATGTGTCGGTCACATTTTTCCTGAAATTTTTTACAGTAAAATTCATTTTGGACTCCTCGTTCTTCACAGTTACACACACTTCTTCCTCTCTCTATTTCTCTAACTCTGACCATGCAATTGGCATTGGTCTCATTGCATTCTCTATAGAAATGACGAACAAGGTCAAAGGAAAAGGCAAGGAGGTTGCCGGAAAAGGTTATGCCGGCAAGCGCAAGGGCGCCTTTGACGACGACAAGACCGGTGGCGGCCGAAAGAGAAACAAGTGAGGTGTCCTTCAGTTTTTTCTGACAACGAATTAAATGCCGCGCCAAGAAGGATGGACATGCCAGACAAGGGCCAGAGTAGCAGGCCACGTGTCGTCCCTAAAAAGGAAATGTTGGCCCGAAACTAATTTTTTAGAGTTTTGGGCCTTCTGTTGCAGGCCCTTTTCGAATGAACCGGTGTCTGCTGTTATTTTTTTTGGATTTGTTGATGTGCAAACATGAGGCAGACCACCTTTGGAGAGTCTCACGGCTTTCCCAGATAATTTTAAAAAAACCCCGAACAAGAGTACTTAGGCAAGTTTACATGGCCCGAAACCAACTTTTTTGAGTTTTGGGCCTTCTGTTGCAGGCCCTTTTCGAATGAATCGGTGTCTGTTGTTATTTTTTTTGGATTCGTTGACGTGCAAACATGAGGCAGGCCACCTTTGGAGAGTCTCACGGCTTTCTCAAATAATTTAAAAAAAAACCCCGAACAGCGGTACTTAGGCAACTTTACATGGTCCGAAACCAACTTTTTTGAGTTTTGGGCCTTCTGTTGCAGGCCCTTTTCGAATGAACCGGTGTCTCCTGTTATTTTTTTTTTGAATTCGTTGACGTGCAAACATGAGGCAGGCCACCTTTGGAGAGTCTCACGGCTTTTCCAGATAATTTAAAAAAAAACCCCGAACAGGGGTACTTAGGCAAGTTTACATGGCCCAAAACCAACTTTTTTGAGTTTTGGGCCTTCTGTTGCAGGCCCTTTTCGAATGAACCGGTGTCTGTTGTTATTTTTTTTGGATTCGCTGACGTGCAAACATGAGGCAGGCCACCTTTGGAGAGTCTCACGGCTTTCTCAGATAATTTTTAAAAAAAACCCCGAACAGGCGTACTTAGGCAACTTTACATGCCCCTAAACCAACTTTTTTGGGGTTCGGGCCTTACTTCTGCTGACTCTTCCATGCAAGGTTTGATGAAATAAGTAGTTCTGTGAACTGGGTTTGATGGTACACAATAGTTAATGATGTCAAACGACAATGACTGACGTTACCCGACAGTGAACAACGTGAAAGGAGGTTGCTTTAGTTTTACGCTTCACAATGTAAAATAGTCACGGGTCTGGTAAAAGTGAAGCCATGGTACTAAACAACAACTGGTATTCAGAGTTTGTCAAATTAATTTTCGATAAACAATGACATTCTTAGGAGAGACTTCGTCCCAGACGATCGTGAACTCGAGGTTGGCTTTCATTTTTCCAAATGGAACCGTCATTCACAATGAGTGTGAGGTTTATTTTCAAAGTTCTAGTCCAGTGCCCATGCGAGTACCAAACATATGCGATTTTTCAACTCTCAAAAGCAGAATACACAATAGCCTTCAGCTAAACAACAATCAAGTTGCGGATGAAATTCATTACCGACAACCAGTGGAAGATACAGGTAACAACATTCACTTTAAAAGTATGCAATTGAAAAATGACATGGATGTGAACACCATGTTAATGTATAATGATCAATTTTCATTTGTTGGACCGATTGAGTTGTTATGTATCGTTGGTAGAACAGCAGATGCAATTTTAAACTTACTTGAACGCCCCAGCATCCCTACACATGATGCGGTTCTGTATTACAACGGAAGGTGGAACATGCCACGCCAAAACAACTTTGTGGGTTACGCATTCACCGGAATAAATCCAAAAAAATTTGATATTCCAAAAGGATGTAGCATAGATCAACTGAAGGATTTGATCAAGCAAGTAGCACCTAAAGGGAATCCTCCTCATGGGATTCACGAATCCCAAGTTGTAAGGCGTTTGTTTTATCGACAACCTAGTCATTTGGAGTATTCTGAGAAAGTTTTAGAATTTGAAATTATTGAGCTGAAATGTGACGACGACGTGCTAAAGGTGCTGGTAGAGTCCAATTACTGGAAACAATTTGTGCCAAAAGAAATTTTGGCTCTCTTTAGTAAAGTGGTTATGGAAAATGAGGACGATGTGGTTACCTCCTTGCGTGATTGAATGGTAGTTAAATGTTAGGTTGTTTCGTGCAAATTAAATTTGTGTCCATGATATTGTAGTCGATGTAATATGTCTTAGTGTGTCAATTTGTTATGTTTGTGACCCGTTTGTAATGTGTAGTATGTATGAAAAAGGAATAAAAGTTTTATTATCAACTTTTATCAAAAAAATTTCTAACTTATTGTTGTTTAAATTATATAATAGTTTTCAGTATAAATTAAAATTTCTAACTTATTTTGTCCAATCAATTACATTTAACTAAAATTTGTAACTTATTTGTTTCAATGACTAAGTTATTTTTTTAAAATTTCTAACTTATTTTTTAAAATTTCTAACTCATTTTAAAAAAAAAATTAACTTATTTTTTTGAAATTTCTAACTTATTTTTTAAAATCTCTAACTTATTTTTTTTTTTAAATTTCTAAGTTATTTATTTAAAATTTGTAACTTATTTTTTTGAAATTTCTAACTTATTGTTGTTTAAATTATATAATAATTTTCAGTATAAATTAAAATTTCTAACTTATTTTGTCCAATCAATTACATTTAATAAAAATTTCTAACTTATTTGTTTCAATCAATTAA